>NC_066891.1:30567671-30875550 GCF_022985175.1 Labeo rohita | reverse complement strand
CATTCTGAGCCCACATAGAGGTGGCCTATGTGGGTACTACCTTGGGCCAGTGTAGGTAGCCTATATAGGATTAATTGTGTCTGCCCATATTTGACCCATATGGTTTGACCAAGAGGGCCCCATATGTGTTTCCCCATTCTGAGCCCATACAGAGGTGGCCTATGTGGGTACTACCTTGGGCCAGTGTAGGTAGCCTATATGGGATTAATTGTGTTTGCCCATGTCTAACCCATTTGTTAAACCCATATGGGCCCCATTTGTGTTGCCCATTTCGAGCCCAAGCACTCATTTCCCATTTGTGACCCAACCAGGTCCCACATAGGGAGCCCATCTGTTTTTGCCCATGTGGAACCTACTTAGCTGACCCAAGTGGGCCCCAGATAAGATGCCTATTTTGGGACCATGCCCACTTGGTACCCATGTAGACCCAGCAGAAACCATGTGGGGCCCACATATACATGTTGGCTGGGACCCGCCCATGACGTCTCGCTTCTCTATTGGACGGATTTCACATGTGATTCAGAGCGTGCTTATGCTGAAGGCGTTCCCCAAAGTGTTTGTAGACGCAGCTTCTCGTTCCCTTTGGGTAACCGGGGTTACAGTCGTAACCTAAGATGTTTTCACCAAACTTGGTGCTGTGCATTATGGCCAAACATCTCCACTTTGGTCTCGTCTTTTCAAAGGACATTATTCTAGAAGACTTGTGTTTTGTTCAAATTTGCAGACCTAAACTGTGCTGCCTTCTTTTTTTTTGTTTGTTTGTTTTTAGATAGAGGAGGTTCTGCCAAGCCTTCCAAACATGCCATTTTTATTCCATATTTTTCTAATGGTATTTTAATGAACTTTATCATTTAACATGTTAACTGCGGCCTGTAGAGTCTGAGGTGTAGTTCTTGGGTTGTCTGCCATTTCTCTGAGCTTTACACGGTCGGATCTTGGGGTGAATTTTGTGGGACATCCACTTCTGGAAGGAGAGCCAAAAGTCTGAAAAAGAAGTCTGCTTTTTTGGCTAAAGTCATGGCACATTTAAATTAACTGATTTATTTGTATTTTCATTTTATTTTATTTTCATTTTAAGACATTTTATTAACACTTTGTCAGCATCTTAAACATCTGAGACTGTACAGACGAAAGAATCAAATTGGAAGTAACATTATTCCTCATGAATGAACTAGATCGTTATGAAAAGCTACATGGATATAAACTACTACATCTGAAGTGTATTCAGGCTGGATTTGTTGTCAGTCAACGTGTAATTCGACATTTATTAGGCATCCTGGATCCCGATGGAGTACAAATAAGAAGAAGAAATCGCTTAACACGTCATGGAAATAGTGGCCCCAATTTTATGCGGCACATGGACACGACAAACTGAAACCTTTTGGTATATGCATCAACAGCGCAATCGATGGGTTTTCTAGGATGGTAATTTGGCTCCATGCTTATTCTACTAATTCTTACCCAAAGGTGGTTTTATTAGGACAAAGGATGGGGACACCAGCCAGAATGAAGTCAGACCTGGGAACAGAGAACTGTTATGTGGAACAAATGCAGAAGTTTCTACGTTATGATGACCACGACAAATATGTGGAAAACTGCTTCATCTATGGTTCAAGCAACCACAACCCAGCCAACATTGATATGTGGGCCCATATGGGTTATACCTGGGCAGCATGGGTTCCATGTGGGCATGGGCTGAAGATAGGCAATTTATGTGGGTCCCATGTGTGTTTCATATATAAATGATCTACTCTTATCATCCGATCGTGGTTGTATCTCTCTGTTAGTGCTACTGGATCTTAGTGCTGCGTTTGATACTGTTGACCACAACATTCTCTTGAATAGACTTGAGAATTATGTTGGCATTAGTGGTAGTGCATTGGCATGGTTCAAATCATATCTATCTGACCGCCATCAATTCGTGGCAGTAAATGATGAGGTATCATATCGATCTCAAGTGCAGTATGGAGTACCGCAAGGCTCAGTACTAGGGCCGTTACTCTTTACGCTTTACATGTTACCCTTGGGTGATATCATCAGGAAATATGGTGTTAGCTTTCACTGCTATGCTGATGATACCCAGCTCTATATTTCTTCGCGGCCTGGCGAAACGTACCAATTTGAAAAACTAATGGAGTGTGTAGTTGAGTTAAAAAATTGGATGACAAGTAATTTCTTACTGCTAAATTCTGAAAAAACAGAGGTGTTAGTTATTGGGCGTAAAACCTCAGCGTGTAATAACCTAAAACACTGTCTAATACTTGATGGCTGTTCTGTCAATTCTTCGTCATCAGTTAGGAACCTAGGTGTGCTATTTGATGGTAATCTTTCCTTTGAAAACCACATCTCTAGTATTTGCAAAACTGCATTTTTCCATCTCAAAAATATATCTAAACTACGACCTATGCTATCAATGTCAAATGCTGAAACATTAATTCATGCGTTTATGACCTCACAATTAGATTATTGTAATGCTTTATTGGGTGGTTGTTCTGCTCGCTTAATAAACAAACTCCAGCTGGTCCAAAATGCAGCAGCTAGAGTTCTTACTAGAACCAAAAAGTATGATCATATTAGCCCGGTTCTGTCTACACTGCACTGGCTCCCTATTAAACATCGTATAGATTTTAAGATCTTGCTAATTACTTATAAAGCCCTGAATGGTTTAGCTCCCCAGTACCTGAGTGAGCTCTTATCGCATTATAGTCCTTCACGTCCGCTGCGTTCTCAAAACTCTGGCAATTTGATAATACCGAGAATATCAAAATCAACCGCGGGCGGCAGATCTTTTTCTTATTTAGCACCCAAACTCTGGAACAATTTACCCTACAATGTTCGGGACGCAGACACACTCTGTCAGTTTAAATCTAGATTAAAGACCCATCTCTTTAACCTTGCTTACACATAACAAATCCACATTCTTATAATTCAAATCCGTTAAAGGATTGTTAGGCTGCACTAATTAGGTCAGCCGGAACCGGGAACACTTCCCATAACACCCGATGTACTCGGTGCATCGTCAGAAGAATGGCATCTACGCTAATATTAGTCTGTTTCTCTCTTATTCCGAGGTCACATTAACCACCAGATCCAGTCCGTATCCAGATCAGATGGTCACTGCAGTCCCCCGGATCCAGTCCGAACCCAGCCCAGACGGTGGATCAGCACCTAGAGACGACCTCTACAGCCCTGAATGTCAGCGGAGTCCACATCAACTAGATGAGCCCCAGAGACGGATCCACATTAAAGACCACATCACCTAGACGGCTGTCGGCACAAGACCACGGGAACTTTGGCCAGAGAAGAACTGGCCCCCCGACTGAGCCTGGTTTCTCCCAAGGTTTTTTTTTCTCCATTTGTCACCGATGGAGTTTTGGTTCCTTGCCGCTGTCGCCTCTGGCTTGCTTAGTTGGGGACACTTTCTCTTAACACAATATTGCATTTTATTTTATTGTTTTTGATTAACTACCTTTACCTATAATGTGAGTGTTTAATGTTGCCTTTGGCATTGTTGATGTACTGTTTCCTATTTAATACTATACAGCCGCCTTGTCACAATTCTGTATTGTTAAAGGCGGTATATAAATAAAGGTGACTTGACTTGACTTGACTTTCACAATGTGGGTCCCATATAGGTTTGAACATATGGGACCTTCATGGGATCCATGTGGGCAAAATTATTTCACACTTAAAACACATCATTATTGCTTTTTTGGTTAATAGACACTTTTTAACAAAGAATATAGATTTTATTGATCTGATCAATCCTTTTAAGTGAAAAATGCATTATTTTCTATTGTGTTTCTTTTTTTTTTTTTTTTTTTGAATTTTCAGTATTACAATGTTAGCCTGCTTATGCATTTATCGAAATGTATTTGTTTTCTTTTATAAAAGTAATAATAATAGACTAATTTAAAATTCATACATTAATAAAGAGAAGGGAACAGTGAGTAATACAATATGGACAGCAGAAATAAATACAATAGCCCAAAGATACAAGTTAAGTAAAAAGTTAATTCAGGTTGGTATAACAGCAATATTGGGGTACTTGTCAAATGTAAATGAACTCTGTACAGTTGTCACTCTATAATATAAATATCTATTAATGCTTATTACAACTACAGAACTTATTCAGGCAAAACGAGTGAGTGATATACTGTGCAAAAGTTTTAGGCCACTAGTATTTTCACCAGCTAAAAAATGGTTTAAAGTAAGTTATTTCTATCTTTTGCTGTAGTGTGTCAGTAAAAAAATATCGGTTTACATTTCCAAACATTCTGTTTGCCATTAATTGTAATAATCTAGTGAGATTTTTGCTTGCACAAGGAGTCTGACAACAGCCAGTGCTCCACACTGATCTAATCTCATCATCATCCAGTCTTCCTGGAACGACATGAAGACACAGAACAAACTGAAACAGAATAAATCCAGAAGAACTGTGGCAACGTCTCCAAGATGCTTCAAGAGACCTACCTGCAAAGCTACCTGAAAATTTTTTCGCAAGTGCACCTAGGGCAAAAGCTGCTGTAAACGCAAAGAATGGTCGCACCAAATGTTGATTTCATTTAGTTAATAGAAGGTAATTGATAAATAAAATCTATTTATGGCAGCATCCTCATTTTACAGCATTTTTACACAAGTGCCTAAAACTTTATCAGTGCTGCAGCTTTGCAGGTAGGTTTCTTGAAGCATCCTGGAGACTTTGTCACAGTTCTTCTGGATTTAGTCTGTCTGAGTTTGTTCTGTTTCTTCATGTCATTCCAGACAGACTGGATGATGATGAGATCAGATCTCTGTGCAGAGCACTCGCTGTTGTCAGACTCCTTGTGCAAACAAAAATCTCACTGGATTATTACGATTAATGGCAAAATGAATGTTTGGAAATTTAATCTGATATTTCCTATTGACACACTACAGCAAAAGATCGACTTTAACTGACTTTAAACCATTTTTTAGCTGATGAAAATACTAGTGGCCTAACACTTGTGCACAGTACTGCATATATATATATTTTTTCCCTATTTGTCTTGTACTGTTTGATTAAAGGGTTAGTTCACCCAAAAATAAAACTTCTGTCATTAATTACCCTCATGTTGTTCCAAACCAGTAAGACCTGGTGTAAAAGGCCACTTCACATATAGCTCACAAAACCAGGCTTGTGCTGTGAGTGAGCTACTGTGCAACAATTGCACCAATGTCAACAAAAATACACTGCATGACCAAACATTTAGGTGAGATAAATAAATTTTTGAAAAATGTCTAAAAAACAATGCCCCCTCCACCGCTCAAATAAAAAAAAAAAAAAAATCCCCTCTCACAAGAATCACCTAAGAGGGGAATTAATTTAAAAAAATAAAATTTAGGCCAAAAATGTCTAAAAAAATCTTGATTGGATTGTCACTGTAAATAATTCTACATGATAAAAAGAAGGCTTTAATAAGATTGGTCAGCAATCGGTGTTCGGCCTCAAAAATCCTGAACGAAGCACCCCTAATTTAAAGTGGGTTTTAAGCAAATAGTGTAGCTTGATGCAAATTGTACCTCTAATTATATTTTAGGATGTCTTCTTGTAAGCATTATAGATAGTTTGTGCTTCTGGTGTAACACCAAACTTTATTTATCTTAATTTAATGCTGTGTACTGAGCAGCAGATGTTAAATTCATGTACGAGATACATATCTGAGGAAAAAGGCATTGTTGGTTGGCGCAAGTTAGTGTGTAGGCATGAATTAGGAGAAGACAGACGTCTCACGCTCTGTGTGAAAGCACATTCGTCAGTGGTTCACGCCGCTTTTTCACATCGTGCCCAGTGTGAAATGGCCATAAAACTATAGATATATTTTAGTCGTGTGCATATCTTGCTCAAGCTTGTAATGTTAGCGAGACATAAAGCATCAGTTTGTTAATATTTGGCTTGTTTTTCTCTTTTGTACAGTAGTAAATATTAACAAATATGGGTAACTGTCAGGATTGTGTTCTGTTTTGTCTTGGTTTTCCTAGTGTCTTTCCCTTGTGTTTCTGTGTTTTTGGTTTAGTCCAGGTTTTCCCCCCTTAGGTTTGTTCTTTTGGTTCAGTCTTGCCCTTATTTGTACTTCCCCTCGTTTCCTCGTTTGTGACCACTCCCCTGTTTCTGTGTATTTAAGTTTGGTTGTGCCCCTGGTCTTGGTCGGTGATTGTATTGTTTCACTGTGTGTTTCGTTGTGGTTGCTGGTCTCTGCTGTTCTCCCTTGGTTTCTGTGCTTTTTGGATTGTTTAATAAACCTGCAAATATTGGATCTCCGCTCTCCTCCTGTTCATTCCCGCACACGACGACATACCCGTGACAGAATCACCGACCTAAAGACAACAACATGGATGCCGAGAGGAGGATCATGGGCATTCGTCGGGGGATGAGGCCGGTGGAACGATATGTGGAGGAATTCTTGGAGGTTTGTCATCTGGTGAGTTGGAGCGATGCAATGATTAATACGTGTTTTCTAATGGGGCTAAATAATTCCCAGTTGCTCAGTTCCATACCCTATGAGGATCGCTATAAACCGGTTGCTGAATTTATCAACCAGGTCCTCACCCTCAGTCATTCCGATTTTTACGTTGATGTGAAAGATTCCGATCTTTCCCCCATTAGAGAACACGTTGCCGCTCCAGCCCACCATCAGCCAGCTTCCTCCACATGCCGTCCCGACCGGCCCGCTCCCTCTGGTCTTCCTGCGCTTCCTCCTGTTCGTTATTCCTCCTCTCGCATCGTCAGTCCGGAGATCGCGGCCAGCCCTCCGAGGTCATGGCCAACCTTGATGGCCAGTGTGCTGGACCCACCACTAATGTCTGTACGCAAGATGGCCGCCACGCCTGAGTCTGTTCGCAAGATGGCCGCCACGCCAGAGTCTGCTCGTAAGAGGGCCGCCACGCCAGAGTCTGTTCGCAAGATGGCCGCCACGCCAGAGTCTGTTCGCAAGATCGCCGCCACGCCAGAGTCTGCATGCAAGACGGCCGCCACGCCAGAGTCTGCATGCAAGACGGCCGCCACGCCAGAGTCTGCATGCAAGACGGCCGCCACGCCAGAGTCTGCATGCAAGACGGCCGCCACGCCAGAGTCTGCATGCAAGACGGCCGCCACGCCAGAGTCTGCATGCAAGACGGCCGCCACGCCAGAGTCTGTTCGCAAGCTGGCCTCCGTTCCTGAGCCCCCGGCCAAGCTGGCCTCCGTTCCTGAGCCCCCGGCCAAGATGGCCTCCGTTCCTGAGCCCCCGGCAGAGATGGCCTCCGTTCCTGAGCCCCCGGCCAAGATGGCCTCCGTTCCTGAGCCCCCGGCCAAGATGGCCTCCGTTCCTGAGCCCCCGGCCAAGATGGCCTCCAAGCCTGAATCCCCGGCCAAGATGGCGTTCTTGCCAGAGCGCCCTCAAGTGACCGCGCCGTCAGAGGCAGAGCCCACGTCTCCTTTGTCACTTCCTGAGCTTAGTCAAGACACAGCTCCATTTCCTGAGCCAAGGCAGGACACAGCTTCGCTTCCAGAGTCAAGTCAAGTTGCAGCTATAGTCCCAGTGTCAAGTCAAGCTGCTGCTGTTGTTCCAGTGTCAAATGAAGTGACCGCTGTTGTTCCAGAAGTCAAGTCAAATTCCTGGTATGTCTTCTGAGTCAAGTCCAAACAAAGCTGTCGTTTCTGAATCTAGCAAAGTCACAGCAGTTTCCCAGGAGTCAAGCCAAGTTATAATGGAGGTTCTTGAGTTCAATCACATTACTGCTGTGTTTCCTGAGTCAAGTCATATTGCAGCTGCACTTCCTGAGTTGAGTCAAGTTGCAGCTGCATCTCCTGAATCAAGCCCAATGACAGCTGCGTTCCCAGTATCAAGTCAAGTCACCCTTAATCCTCATAAGCCAAGTCAAGTCTCATCTGACAGCCCTGAGGCCCACCATGTCTCGTCTCCCACGATCATGATGACCTGCAGAGAGACCCTGCCACCCGCTACTGCAATTCCTTTAACGGCGGTTGCCATTTGGTGTGTGTGGGCTGCACACTGTGGTCCTGAGGTCAATTCTGTTCACAAGTCAGATCCTGAGGTCACGTCTAATCACAAGCCCACGCCAAAGATCCGGTCTGGTCTCAAGTCCACCCCTGAGGCCTTATCTGTCAGAGAAGCCGCGCCCAGGCCCCCAGAGGTGTCAGCTCCGGCTGTAGAGCCTCCTATGGGGGCGGCGTTCACCCATAAACTCTATGCTTCTCCCTCTCTTCTGTCCGCCTCCTCTGTCCCTGCTCTCCCCAGGTCCCAGGCCGTGACGCAGCTGTCCTGGAAGGGTCCAGCGCGCCCTCCAGAGTCTGCGCGCCCTCCAGAGTCTGCGCGCCCTCCAGAGTCTGCGCGCCCTCCAGAGTCTGCGCGCCCTCCAGAGTCTGCGCGCCCTCCAGAGTCTGCGCACGGTCCTCCTCCATCGCGCCCCCCTCCTCCAGCGCGCCCTCCAGAGTCTGCGCACGGTCCTCCTCCATCGCGCCCCCCTCCTCCAGCGCGCCCTCCAGAGTCTGCGCGCGCTCCTCCTCCAGCGCGCCCTCCAGAGTCTGCGCGCGCTCCTCCTCCAGCGCGCCCTCCAGAGTCTGCGCGCGCTCCTCCTCCAGCGCGCCCTCCAGAGTCTGCGCGCGCTCCTCCTCCAGCGCGCCCTCCAGCGCTCCCTAGGGCTATCAGTACCATAAATCCCCCCAAGAAAATTTTGGGGGGGGGCTACTTCCCTGATCAGCCATGGCCTCCTGAACTGCTTACCCGGCCATGGCTTCCTGAACCCCTGGACCCGCCATGGCCACAAGAACTGTGTGCTTGGCCATGGCCCCCTGAGTCCTCAAACCCGCCATGGGCCCCTGAGCTCCCTGGTCCGCCCTGGAGGCCGTCCCCATATCCGGTGTCTCCTGTGTCCCTGCCTACCGACCTCCAGAGCACCCACCCTCCCACCCTAGTGTGTGTTACGGCGCGAGTCGCGCCTTGTAAGAGGGGGGGGTAATGTCAGGATTGTGTTCTGTTTTGTCTTGGTTTTCCTAGTGTCTTTCCCTTGTGTTTCTGTGTTTTTGGTTTAGTCCAGGTTTTCCCCCCTTAGGTTTGTTCTTTTGGTTCAGTCTTGCCCTTATTTGTACTTCCCAGGTAACACTCTATTTTACAATGTTCATGTTACATTTTACACATACTTATAGAAATACATTAGTTGCATAAATTAATGCACAATTTAAACCAGTCTCTATTCCAGACCCTAAAGGTATAGTTCACCTCATGAAAATGGTCATTATATACTTAGCCTCATGTCAGTGCAAACCCATTCCCAGTGGAGGGACATAAATCTCTCAGATTTCATTAAAAATATCTTCCACTGTGTTTAGAAGACGAACAAGTTTTATGGGTTTGGAACATCATGAGGTGAGAGTTCTCATTTTGAGGTGAACTAACCTTTTAACCCTATAGTAAGTAAATGTTGTTAAATAATATTACTGAGTACATAAATGTGTCCATGGACACTATAAAATAAATTGTAACTGAAGTATGTGGCTGGACATTTCAGATGATTATATGTTTAAACCTTAAACGTTTTTATAGGTGGACTGAAGAAGAATGCAGCGACCAAGACCGTGAACCAGAAAGACATCAAAATGGTTCACGGGAGCTAGAGACGGGGCAGAAGAGAGCAATCAGGTCACAGCAGTCTTCAGGACTGTGATCAGCTTTGTGTGTGTCCATCAGTACAAATTGTGTTGAGAAGAATTTTATTACTGTATTGTAAGTTAAACAGAGTTTTTGTGTTTTATGTTGTCACTGAGGTTTTAAAAACGATAGTTCACCCAAAAAAAAAAATAAATAAATAAATAAATATATATATATATATATATATATACATATACATATACATATATATATTCTATCTGTTGAACTGATTTAAGCCAAGGGTGTCAAACTCTGATCCTGGACGGCCACAGCCCTGCAGGATTTAGCTCCAACCCTAATTAAAAGTACCTCATCCAGCTAATCAAGTCATTCAGGCTTATTTGAAAACTAGGTGGTATGTGTGTTGGAACTGGGTTGGAACTAAAATCTGCAGGGCTGTAGCCCTCCCAACTGGATAGGCTAAAAAAGTATTAAACTGCAATGACACTTACCTACATCATCATCACATCTCGTGCGCCACTGATAGGGCTGCCCCAGCCAACACTGATATGTGGGCCCCATATGGGTTATACCTGGGCAGCATGAGTTCCATGTGGGCATGGGCTGCAAATGGGCAATTTATGTGGGTCCCATGTGTGTTTGACAATGTGGGACCCACATAAACCTATATGTGGGACCCCACATATAGGTTTAAATATATGGGACCTTCATGGGATCTATGTGGGCAAAATTCTTTCACACTTAAAATACATCATTATTGCTTTTTTGGTTAATAGTCACTTTTTAACAAAGAATATAGATTTTATTGATCTGATCAATATAACTGCCTTTTAAATTAAAAATGCATTATTTTCTATTGTGATGTTTCATTTTTTTTTTTTTTTTTTTCAATATTACAGTGTTAGCCTGCTTATACATTTATCGAAATGTATTTGTTTTCTTTTATAATAATAATAATAATAATAATAATAATAATAATAATAGACTAATTTAAAATTCTTACATTAATAAAAAGAAGTGAACAGTAAGTAATAAAATATGGACAGCAGAAATAAATACAATAGCACAAAGATACAAGTGAAGTAAAAAGTTAATTCAGGTTGGTATAACAGCAATATTGGAGTAGTTGTCAAATGTAAATGAACTCTGTACAGTCTTCACTCTATAATATAAATATCTATTAATGCTTATTACAACTACAGAAGTTATTCAGGCAAAACCAGTGAGTGATATATATATATATATATATATATTCCCTCTTTGTCTTGTACTGTTTGATTAAAGGGTTAGTTCACCCAAAAATAAAACTTCTGTCATTAATTACCCTAATGTTGCTCCAAACCAGTAAGACCTGGCGTAAAAGGCCACTTCACATATAGCTCACAAAACGTCTCGGTTACATCTGTAACCCTCGTTCCCTGAAGGAGGGAACGGAGACGTTACATCATAACTGACGTATTTGGGGTCTCCCTTGGGAGGCCAATCACCTCTGAATTCAACTGGAAAAAGCCAATGAAAATTGGCGAGTGGATTTTGCATGCCAAGCCACTCCCCCCGTACATACGGGTATATAAGATGGCGGTGTGCAACCACTCACTCAGATTTAAGCTGAGGAGCTGAGCCGAAACCGAGCCCCCCAGCGCAGTCCCGAATTGTGGCAAGAGGACGTAACGTCTCTGTTCCCTCCTTCAGGGAACGAGGGTTACAGATGTAACCGAGACGTTCCCCTTCAGTCGTTCTCTACGACGTTACGTCATAACTGACGTATTTGGGGTCTCCTCTGGAAAACGCCACAATTCTGAACTGTGCTACGTGATTTGAGACGCAAATGTTGACAGGCAAGCGTGTCAGGACAGGCGAGTCTCAACACGTAACCTTCCCAACGCCCTGAAGGCCAGAAAACCGGGCCTTCCAGGGGTGCCAGGTGACTGAAGCAAGCATTGGGGGGGGGCGGAGACACTTGAGAAGTCAAGTGGAAGAAAAGAAGATAAAATGGGGAACTTATAGAAAAACTCCCAGGGGGCACGGCTCACCCTGGCACTGGTAAGCCAGGGTGATGGCATCAACCACCCAATGGGCCAACCTCTGCTTGGAGACAGCCTTCCCTATCTGCTGTCCTCCAAGGCAAACAAAGAGCTGCTCGGAGTGTCTGAAGCTCCGGGTGCGGTCCACGTAAGTGCGCAGGGCACGAACGGGACATAGCAACGACAAGGCCGGGTCTGCCTCCTCCAAGGGCAGAGCTTGCAGGTTCACCACCTGATCCCTGAAGGGAGTGGTGGGAACCTTGGGCACATAACCAGGCCGGGGTCTCAAGGTCACGTGAGAATCAGCCGGACCGAACTCGAGGCACGACTCGCTGACAGAGAAGGCGTGCAGGTCCCCCACCCTCTTGATGGATGTGAGCGCGATCAGGAGCGATGTCTTTAAAGACAGGTATTTCAGCTCGACTGATGCAAGCGGCTCGAAGGGGGCCCTCCGAAGGCCTAACAGCACAACGGAGAGGTCCCAAGAGGGGATGAGGTGCGAGCGAGGGGGATTTAGCCTCCTGGCACCTCTCAGGAACCTGACGATCAGATGATGCTTCCCGAGGGACAGGCCATCGACCGCATCATGGTATGCAGCGATGGCCGCCACATATACTTTTAAAGTGGAGGGGGACAGCCTCCGCTCCAACTTATCTTGAAGGAAGGAAAGCACCACACCGACCGAACATCTCTGTGGATCCTCCCGACGGGAGGAACACCAATCAGCGAACAGACCCCACTTCAGGACATAGGCCTGCCTGGTAGAGGGGGCTCTAGCCTGAATGATGGTATCAATCATGGCCTGGGGAAGGCCAGTGAGGTCTGCCGAGTCCCGTCCAGAAGCCACACATGGAGGTTCCAGAGATCGGGACGCGGGTGCCAAATTGTGCCCATCCCCTGAGAAAGAAGGTCCTTCCTCAGGGGAATCTTCCAGGGAGGGGCTGTCGCGAGGAGCATGAGGTCGGCAAACCAGGTCCGGGTGGGCCAATAAGGCGCAACCAGCAAGACCTGCTCCTCGTCCTCCCTGATCTTGCACAGAGTCTGTGCAAGGAGGCTCACTGGGGGAAAGGCGTACTTGATGAGACCCCGGGGCCAGCTGTGTGCCAGCGCGTCCCTGCCGAGGGGAGCCTCGGACAGGGCATAGAAAAGCCGGCAGTGGGAGGATTCCGGGGAGGCGAACAGGTCCACCTGAGCCTCTCCGAATCGACTCCAAATCAGCTGGACCACCTGGGCGTGGAGTCACCATTCTCCGGGACGAGTGAGCTGTCGTGAAAGCGCATCAGCTGCACGATTCAGCTCTCCCGGAATATGAACAGCTCGCAGCGATCTGAGCCGCGTCTGACTCCACAGGAGGAGATGGCGGGCGAGTTGTGACATGCGACGGGAGCGTAAACCACCCTGCCGGTTGATATACGCTACCGTCGGAACATTGTCTGTTCGAATCAGCACATGCTTGTCGCGCAGCACCGGAAGAAACCGGCGCAGCGCTAGAAGCACTGCGAACAACTCGAGGCAATTGATGTGCCACTGCAGTCGAGGTCCTGACCAGGAGCCCGAGGCTGTCTGCCCGTTGCAAACGGCACCCCAGCCCGTCTTGGAGGCATCTGTGTTCACGACCATGTGCCTCGACACCTGACACAGGGGCACACCGGCCCGTAGGAAAGCAGGGTCCGACCAAGGACTGAAGAGACGGCGACATTCCGGGGTAACGCCGACCCGGAACGTGCCGTGGTGCCATGCCCATCTCGGGATTCGGCCATAGAGCCAGTGCTGAAGCGGTCTCATATGGAGCAGCCCGAGCGGCGTAACTGCGGCTGTGGCTGTCATATGCCCCAGGAGCCTCTGAAATAGTTTGAGAGGGACCGCTGACCTGTGTCTGAAGAGTTTCAGACAACTCAGCACTGACTGAGCGTGCTCGTTCGTGAGGTGTGCCGACATATTGACCGAATCCAACTCCATGCCAAGAAAAGAGATACTCTGTACAGGGGAGAGTCTGCTCTTCTCCTGGTTGACCTGAAACCCCAGATAGCTGAGGTGCTGTAGCACCAAATCCCTGTGATCGCACAACAGATCTCGTGAATGAGCTATTATTAGCCAGTCATCGAGATAGTTGAGGATTCGGATGCCCATCTCCCACAGAGGGGAGAGGGCACCCTCCACGACCTTGGTAAAGACGCGGGGAGACAGGGCTAGCCCGAAGGGGAGGACTCTGTACTGATATGCCCGACCCTCGAAGGCAAACCGGAGAAACGGTCTGTGTCGAGGAAGAATCGAGACATGAAAGTAAGCGTCCTTCAGGTCAATGGCTGCAAACCAATCCTGGTGGCGAATGCATGACAGAATGTGCTTCGTTGTCAACATCCTGAACGGTAGCCTGTGGAGGGACCGGTTCAGAACCCGAAGATCCAGGATAGGCCCTAACCCGCCGGACTTCTTGTGTACGATGAAATAGGGGCTGTAAAACCCCGAATTCATCTCGGCTGGAGGGACCAGCTCGATTGTGTTCTTCGCCAGAAGAACCGCAATCTCTGCATGCAGCACAGAGGCATCCGTGTCCGAACGGACAGAGGTGAAAAGGATGCCCCTGAATCTGGGCGGGCGCTGTTTGAATTGGATCGCATAGCCGAGCCGGACTGTCCGGATCAACCAACGAGACGGGCTGGGGAGTGATAACCACGCTGCCAGACTCCGAACAAGTGGGATCAACGGAACAATCCCCGGCGTACCCTGGGCGGGGCAGCCTGGGGGGGGAAGGTGACCCAACCCAGAAGACAAAGCGTTCTGAAGAAGAGTGACGCTGTGGTGAACAGCTCCTACCTTCGCCCCTGGTTCCCGCGAAGACAGGCTCCAAGTCTGCATCTGAGGAGGCAAAACGTCGCTCAAAGTTACAGCTCGGGGCCAGAGGCCCAGAGACTGAGAAAATTGCTCTTTTTGTGAGTGGTTGGGTACCCGGGGGGACTGATGTAAATGTCCCCCGACGAGCAATCTCCTCCATCTCCAGGCCGTCCGAGTCAGGACCGCTTCGCGGGCTTGCGGGTGTTCTTAGCAGTGCCCTGACCGGACGGCGCTGCCCCCTTGCGGCCGGCTCGATGCCTAGGCAGAGGGGTTTCCTCTGTGGATGTTGTCGCAGAAGGCGGAGCAGGTGTTTTTGCGGCCGCAGGGGGAAGCCCTCGACGACGAGCAGACGGGGGACGAGCAGACGGGGGACGAGCACCCGACGGTTTGGTGGACTCACACCGGGGCAGGATGTGTTTAATCGCCTCCGTCTGCTTTTGGACCGCCGAGAACTGCTGGGCAAAGTCCTCGACGGTGTCGCCGAAAAGGCCGGCCTGGGAGATTGGTGCGTCGAGAAAGCGAACTTTGTCGGCGTCACTCATCTGCGCCAGGTTCAGCCAGAGATGGTGCTCCTGGACCACCATAGTGGACATCACCTGCCCAAGGGACTGCGCTGTGACCTTCATCGTTCGGAGAGCGAAGTCAGTTGCAGTGCGCAGTTCCTGCATCAACCTTGGGTCAGAACCACTCTGGTGCAGTTGTTTTAATGCCTTGGCCTGATGGACTTGCAGGATGGCCATGGCATGCAAAGCGGACGCGGCCTGGCCCGCAGCACTGTAAGCTTTGGCAGCGAGTGCTGACGACAGCTTACAAGCTTTGGATGGGAGACGAGAACGATTCCTCCAGGTGGCGGCGTTTTGTGCACCGCAACCGCACGCTCCACCTGGGGAACATCGACGTACCCCCTGGCCGCACTGTCATCCAGGGTGGTGAGGAGGGAGGAGCTCAGACGAGAACGAGCCGTGTAAGGAGCCCGCCACGTCTTAGTAAGCTCCTCATGCACCTCCGGGAAGAAAGGCACCGGGGTCGGGCGAGGTGGAACGTCACTACGAGACCCCAGAAACCAATCATCAAGCCTTGAGCGCTCGGGTGAAGGTGCTTTAGGCACCTCCAGGTCGATGCTCTTAGCCGCCCGGAGAAGCATGGCCGCCAGTTCGGCTTCAGACTTCAGACAAAGCATCCGCCGCAGAGGGGGGCTTCTCAGCGGACTCGTCAGCCTCATCTGGCGTAAGCCCCTCTTCTGATGCAATGATAGACATCTTATCCTCCTCGGAAGCGCCAAAGGAGACGCTGGGTTCATCTGTGCGAGACGAACCAGCGCCCTCGTTCGGCAGCTCAACGGGACCACGAGTGGAGGGTTCAGACTTCCGTGGGGGCTGGCCCGACGGAGCGTTCCGAACCGTGATCCGAAGGTCACCCTTATTTTTAACCAGCGCAGCCGAGGAGCTCTTAGAGCCCGCCGAACTAGGCTGGGTAGCCGACAAGGGCAGCCTCTTCACAAAGGAGAGGCGGGACCTAAGTGTGGTCATCGGCATACGTTCGCAATGAACGCACGACCCATCCACGAACGCCGCCTCAGCGTGTTTACGACCCAGGCAAGTGAGACAGCGATCGTGTCTGTCAGAGGAGGTAAGAAAACTACCGCATCCAGAAGCGCATGGTCGGAAAGACATCCCGAAAGACACTTTCAACAACCGTGCTTTGTTGGAAATTTGCTCTTTTAGCTGGTTTGCCCAGGGAAGGACCGCGGCACAAACGTGCACTCAAGGGGGTTCCTCGCTGAATGCAAAGTGACCGAAGATCGGCTACGCAGCAACAGCAATCCAACGTTGTGATTTTCCGTCTTCTTCCAGCAACGAGGTGAAGCTCCGAAGCAGAAATCTGAGTGAGTGGTTGCACGCCGCCATCTTAGATACCCGTATGTACGGGGGGAGTGGCTTGGCATGCAAAATCCACTCGCCAATTTTCATTGGCTTTTTCCAGTTGAATTCAGAGGTGATTGGCCTCCCAAGGGAGACCCCAAATACGTCAGTTATGATGTAACGTCGTAGAGAACGACTGAAGGGGAACCAAGCTTGTGCTGTGAGTGAGCTACCGTGCAACAATTGCACCAATGTCACCAAAAATACACTGCATGACCAAATATGTAGGTGAGATAAATATATTTTTGAAAAATGTCTAAAAAACAATGCCCCCTCCACCCCTCAAATTAAAAAAAAAAAAATCCCCTGGTGACAAGAGTCACCTAAGAGGGGAATTCATTTTCAAAAATAAAATTTATTCCAAAAATGTCTAAAAAAATCTTGATTGGACTGTCACTGTAAATAATTCTACATGATAAAAAGAAGGCTTTAATAAGATTAATCAGCAATCGGCGTTCGGCCTCAAAAAACCTGAACGAAGCACCCCTAATTTAAAATGGGTTTTAAGCAAATACATGAATAAATGTTCAAGTGTAGCTTGATGCAAATTGTACCTCTAATTATATTTTAGGATGTATTCTTGTAAGCATTATAAATAGTTTGTGCTTCTGGTGTAACACCAAACTTTTTTATCTTAATTCAATGCTGTGTATTGAGCAGCAGATGTTAAATTCATGTATGAGATACAAATCTGAGGAAAAATGCATTGTTGGTCGGCGCAAGTTAGCGTGTAGGCGTGAATTAGCAGAAGACAGTGGTTTCACGCTCTGTGTGAAAGCACATTCGTCAGCGGTTCACGCCGATTTTCGCATCGTGCCCAGTGTGAAATGGCCATAAAACCTTAGATATACTGTAGTCGTGTTCATATCTTGCTCAAGCTTGTAATGTTAGCGAGACATAAAGCATCAGTTTGTTAATATTTGGCTTGTTATTCTCTTTTGTACAGTAGTAAATATTAACAAATATGGGTAACACTCTATTTTCCAGTGTTCATGTTACATTTTTACACATACTTATAGAAATACATTAGTTGCATAAATTAATGCACAATCTAAACCAGTCTCTAATCCAGACCCTAAAGGTATAGTTCACCCCATGAAAACGGTCATTATATACTTAGCACCAACCCATAAGAAATTCATTCGAGTGGAGGGACATAAATCTCTCACATTTCATTAGAAATATCTTCCATTGTGTCTAGAAGACGAACAAGTTTTATGGGTTTGGAACATCATGAGGTGAGAGTTCTCATTTTGAGGTGAACTAGCCTTTTAACCCTATAGTAAGTAAATGTTGTTTAATAATATTACTGAGTACATAAATGTACCTACACTGTGTCATGGACACTATAAAATAAATTGTAACTGAAGTATGTGTCAGGACATTTCAGATGATTATATGTATAAACTTTTGTTTTTATAGGTGGACTGAAGAAGAATGCAGTGACCAAGACCGTGAACCAGAAAGACATCAAAATGGTTCACGGGAGCTACGGACGGTTTCAATAAAAATGTCTTTGTGTTCTGAAAATAAATTACTTTCTTATGGGTTTGGAGTAACATGGTGTGTAATGTTAATGTTTTCATTTCTTGACTGTTGATTTTTTTTTTTTTAAATGTTAAAAACCAGCTGTTGTGATGGTATCATCCTGTTTTAAATTAATCTGGCAACGTTGGTGTTTAACACAGTTTTATTGAAAATGTCTGAATTATAATAAAGTATTTGATGTACTGAACATTTACATTTACATTTTAATTTCTGATTTATTTATTTTTTAATGACAACTGTCATGTTATGTAAATTTTGTAGATAAATGAATTGAACAGTTTGAATTGCTTCAAACTGGGACCAATATGGGTCTGAGGTATGTTGCCCAGTTGGGGCCCATTCAGGTTCTATATGAGATTTATATGGGCTAATTCATAGGGCCCAAATAGAACCCGCGGACAAACCCATGTAGGGGCCCATATGTACAGCCCATATGGGGCCCATATGGAACCCATGGACAAACCCATGTAGGGCCCATATGTACATGGGCCCCATGATAGAATGTTGGCTGTGAACCAGCGCATTTAGAGCTGGTGGGCATTCATCCAGGATTTGAAGGAAAAAGATTACTTCACAGGTGGTTTCCTGGACAAGCAGCTAATATTGTTCATCTGTCTGAATATCATTGAGGTAAGTTCATATATTAGGTCTAGCCTAAAATTAGGCCCAAACGTTTACATCCAACCGAGGCCCAAACCGGCAGAAATGTATACAGATGTAATGTAGAAATTAATAAATGAAGGAAAGAATGCAAAATAAATTCAGGATTAAGTGTAGCCTAATTAAATTGAATTACATAATTAATTGTAATTGGATTTAATCCTGAAATAATATTACTTCTTCCCTATTTATTATTTCCTGTATTTTAAAATGAGTTTATTATTCTTTTTTAACTTTATATTTATGTATTCAGATGTGTTAATTTCCATATTTATTTATCCATTTATTCATTTGTCTTTTCCGGTCTTTAATACATTATTGGTTGAGCTCATTGTATAGTTTGCGGCTCTGCAGCGGAGATGCGTTTGTTCACTGGCTAACATAATTCATTGTTAATTTTGTAATTTTGTCTTTTTTTTTTCCTTGTTTTTTTTTTCGTATCTTGTTTTTTTTTTTTTTTTCTTTTTTTATTCCATAAGTTAACATTGCAAGTTATTTGGCTTTGGACTATTTGTTCCCTTTCAAGGAACTCGAACTGCGTCCTCTAGGGGTCGCTATGGGGAACGCCATCTCCGTGACCCGTGTCTGAAGCCTACATACAAAAACATCAACAGAGTTGGCCGGCGACAGCTTATGACGTCGCTTCCGGCGCGACTCGTCGCTGCCGGTGCGTCACTACCGGTGCGACTACAGTATAAAAGGATGCCGGTAGAACATAACATTCTCTTCTTCGTCTTCACTGACCTTTTGTCTATAACCAAAAAGCTCGAATTGAGTGCATGTTTTCTCACCAAATGTTTTAAGGATGGCTCGCGTGTGACGACGTGTGGTAAGGAGCAAGCGCTCTTTGCTCCCGTGGGAGTTTATTGCGCTCATTTTATTCTTTGCTTGTCTCTTGCTTGTACCTTTCATACGGCTTTTGGGCTGCGCATGTATGGTGAGGATTAAGAGAAAAATCGGCTCTCAAGGGAGTTGGATGAGATTGTCGCATTTATTGCTTGTTGCGTGATGCAGACACGTTCTCATACCCACTTCACGGGGCTCACGGGCTGTGTGTGCGGTAGCGAGCTGCGCATCCAGCTCTCGAGGGAGTTGAATGCGATCGTCAGATTCAGTGCTTATTTCTTGCAAGGGACTGGCGTGCTCTCGTAGCTTGCACAAAGCTCGCGAGCTGTGTCCTTTATGGTAAGGATTCACGCACCATTGCCTGTACCCTTTCTCGAGTTGGTTAGAACCCCGGCCACCTTGGGTCCCACTCCTTGAGCATCTGCCAGGCTAAAGGAACGGTATTACACACGCTAGTTCCAGCGCGCTCTTTGAGATATTCACGCTCAACCTCATGCCCATTTTTTTAGTTGGTTGTCCCCGGTCACCTTGGGCCCCACTCTATTTGGGCATCATTGAGCAGGGAGTTACCACTTGCGTTCTGTAGTACGGCTCCTGAGGGAACCTTGTAGAGCTGCTGTAGCTCCTGGGTGACAGGCCAATCTAGGTAACCCTAGGCACTTGGCCGTATCCCCTTAAAGGAATACCCTCTGTTTCCAAGCTTCAGGCTCTACCCCGGGTCCAGTGTTCTGACCCCTTGCAGGTAAGTTTGGGGTATGCAGCCCAGGCTCTGGCCGTAGGGGATATGTCACTGACAGCCGTCACTATGTCTCAGGGGCAACTCCCTTAAAGCTTAGGGAGTAGTTACTTAGTGCTCACCTAGAGGACACAGTTTGGGTTCCTCGAAAGGGAACGTCTCAGGTTACGTATGTAACCTTGGTTCCCTGAGAAGAGAATGAGACACTGCGTCCTCTAGTCTCATCGCCATGCTTCGGATGTGAGCTTCAGACGAAGAAACGAATGTTATGTTACCGGCATCCTTTTATACTGTAGTCGCACCGGTAGTGACACACCGACAGTGACGAGTCGCGCCGGAAGTGACGTCATAAGCTGTCGCCGGCCAACTCTGTTGATGTTTTTGTATGTAGGCTTCAGACACGGGTCACAGAGATAGCGTTCCCCATAGTGACCCCTAGAGGACACAATGTCTCGTTCCCTTTCCAGGGAACCAAGGTTACATACGTAACCTGAGACGTTTTTGTGGGGTCGAATTAAAAAAGTCAGTGAAATCTCTCATTTTAAAGATATTATCAAAAATTATTTTTTATAGTCTAATAAAAGTTGAGAAAAAATAGAATTAGCACAGACCTATCTATAGAATATAGACCAATTTTATTTTTTTCTTAACATTTAACTTCATCTTAAAATTTGCCTTTTTAAATCAACTTCATTACGAATATTCTTCATAACGGATTTTATTTCATAACAAATATAGGAAGGTAACGATGAACTATTCTTCAAAACAAACAATTCTCTGCAGCTCTTCTGTCAGCTGCTGGAATGTGTTGACAGTGCCATTAAACAGCATTTGGAGCATGAACGTTCTGTAGACCACTAAAATGAAAACTGAAATGTACAAATAGTATTTTAAATGTTTCGGGGAAGTAGGATAATGTTTTATTTTGTTCTAATAGGTAACTCAGGAACTGTAACGAAAAAAAAAAAAAAAAATAGCTTATACCCTTTTTTACTCAGGACCAACTCGTTTTCAATCAGTGATTTAGGGATTCATGACATAAGGACTATTTCATTGCTTGACTGAAAGTTTAAAAACAGTGTTGAGCAATAATTCCAAAAAGAAATAAAAACATCGGACTTCAAAGAATAATCAAGCTAGCTAATCAAGCTCTTTCTAGGCATACAAGAAACCCCCTGGTAGGTGTGTTGAGGCAAGTTGGAGCTAAAGGACCAGGACCAAGTTTGGGCACCCCTGTTTTTAAATTTTATTGAAAAGCAAAAAGCAAAGTAAAGCAAACCTCTAGTGGATCTTGCCATTTTGATTTTTGATTTCACAACATCTCATAATTACTGTCCAAGCTCTGCTTAGCAAACTTGTCATGTAACAGAAGTTATGGCTGACTTAACGTCTTGTGACATATTTCAGAGTGAAACAGAATGTGATAAATTATAGGGCGGTACTTGACTATTCATTGATATAGTAAATGTATAAATTCAAGGGTGGGGGTAAAGGAGTAGGTATCTTGGTGAATGGGACCTTAAGAGCAGAAAATGCACCTCTTTTATTTCTGATTGTGGCTGTGTGTGTTTTGGGTTTTATATGACTTTTTTTTTCTTGGATGAAAATGAGGCTGTGAGGGATAAACCTAGTTTTTACAATGGCACACACTGTGTATAAAGCCCTACATATACTTTCCATAAGTCACAGCAAACTCACACCTGTTTTATTTTTGAATGCATTTATAGTTACATTAATTACAATAAATTACTTTACATAAAGAAAATGTGATGATGTGCCATTGATTTATTAGAAAATCATGTACACCCAAGGTGGTTTTTGGACCCATTAAAACTATTGCTGCAAAGATGTTAGAAAAATTATTTTTCTTTGAAGCTAGAAACTGCCACCATGTTTAAAATATAATAATAATTTCAATACAGAAAAAAAACTAATCAACTAATAAATAAAACATTCTCAAGCTTACTGAAGGCAAGTAAACACTCCAAGTAGGCCTACTTACAAACAAAAGGATAAATAAATATATGAATCAAAAATACAAATGAAATAATAATATATATATATATATATATATATATATATATATTTTAATGAATCTTTGTTAAAATATATATTTACTTTATTTTATTTTATTTTATTTTATTTTATTTTATTTTTTTTTTTTTTTAGGTAGGTCTATCTAAAGGCTAAATGTTAAAATAAAACACTGCAAAATCTTCACTGTATACATTAAAGACGATTCTTATTAAAGTTAATAAGTGATTCAGTCAAGAAAAGTGAGTGATTTTCTCTTTTTATTTCGTTGTTT
The DNA here is from genome assembly GCF_022985175.1 of Labeo rohita. NCBI lineage: Eukaryota > Metazoa > Chordata > Actinopteri > Cypriniformes > Cyprinidae > Labeo > Labeo rohita. The sequence goes on along the minus strand of NC_066891.1, from coordinate 30,853,042 downwards.
GATTGATATTTATGACGCGGTCGGAGGCTGCAGATTTACGCTGCTGTCGCTTTAAGATCTGACGCACATATCAAATATTTTGGCGCATTAGTGTTTCTCCCAACTGTTCAGGTTTACTTAAGACTAAACCGAATTCATTTCCATGAAAAGTCTCTAAGACGAGCATATGTGTAGCAATAACAGATCCTATTAAAAGCGGAAGAGAACTCGGCATTCGCACACTGACTGAGAGGGGCGTTCTTTGAGCGCGCTTTGAGTGTGTGCGCACCAGAGTATGTGAGCGGAGTGGAGCGACAACGATTTCCCCTCCGCACTCCGTGCATTTTATAACCGCTCCGCTCCAGCTCCGCTCCGGGTTCACCATTTCCCGCTCCCGTTCCACTCCGCGCTCACTGATCAGAAACACCGCTCCGCCTTCGCTTTGGGTCTAAACTATATCAGTATGTTTAAAATACCACAGTTCTGTTCATAACGTATATTAAAAGAAGACAATAAAATAAATAAAACGAAAGTATAGTTTTAAAGAGGCTTATTGGAACACTAGTGCGCAAACTTTTTTCCTCATGCCAAGCTAACATTGTTGTCAGTCAGCATTAAAAGGTATAACTGCTGCTTTTTGCAATGCAAATGTTTGTGATAAAAAAAAAAAAAATAAAAAAAATAAATAATAATAATAATAATAACACGTTTCGTCAGTTATTTTACGTACAGATCGCTGCGTTTCTTATAGATTTCTTCTCATTCGAAATCGGATATACAGATGAAGTAGCACAGTAAGTTTACATTTGTTTGAATTATTAAGAGAGCAATTGCGTGTGAATAAGTGTTGTACTTGTTTAAATCACGCTTTCACTTGAAAATATTAAGTATACTGAAAGAACAAACTGTTACGATTAAAGTTACTTTGTCCTTATTTTGTGTTTGTATACGTTTTCTTTGTATTAATTTGGTTATCTCCTGTCTTCTCGAGGTTGAGCTCCGCCCCGTTACACCTGTGGCCTGTTTAGTGAGCGCTGAATTGGATATGAGGGGGAATCAAGATTGTGTTCTCTCGCTCTGTTTCCAGCATGTGTCCAGAACAGTGACTTCCTGGCTCGGTTGAGAGCATGACTCGCACTCGTTCTGAAGCTCTGTTCAGCTACCTTTTACGAAGCACTGTATCCCGCGAGCTTCGTGCGCGTCTTGATGCAAGTCAGCCTCTGATAAACGGTCTATTTGTTTGTTGTTTTGTTTTCTGGTTGATCTGTTAATTTGTTTGTTTTTGCTATGTTTATTCCTTCGTGTTGTGTTTTTTTTTTAAACTAACGATTAAATGTGCACGTTGCCTGTTGCCGAAAGTGGCACGTGGGCCGACTAGATCTGTTAATAAAAAGCTGAATTGATATCTGTGGTCTCACGTGTCCTTGTTATGTTGCTCAACCCCTTCCCTAGGAGCACTTTAAAACGGGGTTCGTAACATAAATGGGGGCTCGTCCGGGATCACAATAACTTTATTTTAATGTTTAGTTATTGTTGTTTCCCGATAATTCGTTGTAATTAATTTATATGTCCAAATGGCCAACCCATTCTCCGGTTAGTTAGAGTAAGCTGGCAGGGCTGTGCTTAGCGCCAGCTCTGACTACGGTTTGCTGTTTATTGTTTTTGTTTATTATTTTAGTTTGTTGTGTTTGGAGGTATTCCGGGGGAGAGAGCAATCTCTCAGTCGGTACCCTCTGAAGACTAGCTAGATGTAGTTAGTTTTCTGGGTAGGTAGGACTGGAGTGTGTGTGGATTTTTACTGATTGTTTTGTTTTATTATGGCAACATTTGATTTAAATCAGTTTATAGATCAACCTAGTGTTGAGGGGTTAGAGGTAGAATGATTTAGTTCTGATTGCCCAACACTATTAAATTTCGATTTCTAAAACACAACGTAAAGCTGAGATAAAAGCTTGTTTAATGTCTGCTTTGATTGATAAAGGAGTATTTTCTGCTATGGATGCTGTTTCTACGCCGGCAGCTGAACTAGCTGTTGACTTTGCGGGAAGTTCACCTTCACGAGGGCCTGTCGGTGATCAAGTTACTCCAGTTACTGTCCCTGGTGGGGAGGTAGGTCCACCTTTTTCCATGCCTAAATTTGAGCCTGTTTCACTTTCTTCAGAGGCATCGCCTGAGTTCCGTACTGATTGGCGTTTAAAGCTCCGGTTAGCTCGTTTACAATTGGAGACTCAAGACCGTGCTCAAGCAAGACAAGACGATTTAAAACATCAGATCGAAATGTACCGAATTGATGCTGATACAAAAGTGCGATTGAGGCAGTTGGAGTTACAAGCTGCTCGTGATCCACCTAAACAATCGATTTTTAAAACCTCTGCTAATTTGAATGGTGGCTCTGAGATCGCTGCTGGACCGTCAAATTCGGGTATTGCTTCTAGTAATTCTGTGCTGGCTGGTAATGAGTCCGAGTCTGTAACTGTTCCGTTAACTCATTTTGATGTGGCCAAAAATATTGCTCTTGTTCCGGTTTTCCGTGAAAAAGAAACTGGAGCGTATTTTCAAGCTTTTGAATGTATTGCGAGCGCTTTGAAGTGGCCAAATGAAGTTTGGGCTTTAATGTTACAATGTAAACTGACAGGTAAGGCACAAGAAGTATGTGCGTCTCTTTCGCTGGAAGAGAGCGTTCAATATGAGGCGGTGAAAATTGCCATTTTACGGGCGTATGAGTTAGTTCCTGAGCATTACAGGCAACGTTTTCGTAACACAAAGAAGTTAGCGTCTCAAACTTAGGTCGAGTTTGCTCCTGAAAAGGGCATATTGTTTGATCGCTGGATAAAAGCGTGTAAGGTTACGGACTTTAATTCATTGAGGGAGCTTATGTTGATTGAGGAATTTAAAAACTGTGTCACTGAACGTACTGCGTTGTATCTAAACGAACAAAAAGTCAATACTGTGCAACAAGCTGCTGTGTTAGCAGATGAGTATACGTTGTTGCACAAGACTGTGTTTAAGCGTGTGAGTGACAATGATGTACCGTTAGACAATGAGTTTCTCCGATCATAAAACCAAATGGGTTCCTTCCACTCTAAAATCGCGTAAGGAGTGTTCCTATTGTCATAAAATCGGGCATGTGAAGGCAGAATGTCGTTGTCTGAAACGAAAACAAGAGCGACAAGAATCATTGTCTGTTCAGGCTCGAGGTTCCGTTTTAGTACAAACATTACCTTCACCTTTTACTATCCCTGCACCTGATTTGTGTTTTCAGCCTTTTGTGTTCAATGGATGTGTTTCATTGACTAATGGAAATAATGGTAGAAAACCTGTTCGAATTTTACGTGACACTGGAGGATCGCAGTCTTTTATTTTAGCGAGCACTTTGGATTTTTGTAAGGACTCTGCGTGCGAAACCAGCACTATTGTACAGGGTATTGAAATGGGGTACGTAACCGTTCCTCTTCATCGAGTATGGGTAACTTCTGAATTGGCATCTGGGTGTTTTGAGGTTGCAGTTCGTCCCTCTTTACCTGTGAAGGGAGTAGATTTCATCATGGGGAATGATATTGCTGGCGGTAAAGTCTTGCCCGCTGTACAAGTGACGAACCTTCCTGTGGCTGAAATGCAGCCTGATGCATTTGTTGAAACTTTGCCAGATGTGTTTTCAAGTAGCGCCGTGACAACTCGAGCCCAAGCAAAATGTGATTCCCAAGAACATTGTCTTAATGATTCAATCTTTTCAGATATTCTAGGGAATGAATCTTCTCCAGAATCGGTGGATGCGGCTACATCGAATCCTCATCCTTCTGTTAGTTTTAATCTTGTCACTGATATGTCAATTTCACGCAAAGCCTTGATTGATGCGCAGAAAAGTGACCCAACTTTGGAGAAATGTCGTGTGAGTGCTGAAAAAAGTTCACTGACGCCGTGTAATCACAATTTTTATTGGAAAGACTCCGTGTTAATGCGCAAATGGGGTAGAACATTGAGCACCGAGCAGGCAGATGAGTGGGATGTGGTACATCAAATTGTGGTTCCTTCAAAATTCCGACAGTCTGTATTAAACTTGGCTCATGATCATCCTTGGTCTGGACACCTGGGGATTAATAAAACCTATAATCGGGTGCTCCAGTATTTCTTTTGGCCAGGGTTAAGAACCGATGTTGCCAAGTATTGTAAAACCTGTCACGTCTGTCAGATGGGAGGAAAGCCAAATCAGGTGGTGCCACCTGCCCCTCTCTGTCCGATACCTGCTGTGGGAGAACCCTTTGAACGCGTTTTGGTGGATTGCGTGGGACCACTCCCTCGTGCTAAGTCTGGGTGTCAATATTTGTTGACGATTATGTGCGTGTCCACTCGTTTTCCAGAAGCAATTCCTTTAAGGAATATAACTGCTAAGTCTGTCACGAAAGCTCTCACGAAATTCTTCACAACCTTTGGGTTACCAAGAACTGTTCAAACAGATCAAGGTTCAAATTTCATGTCTCGAGTATTCCGCAGTTCGTTAAAAGCGCTAGGAGTTTCTCACGTTGTGTCCAGTGCACATCATCCAGAATCCCAAGGGGCTCTGGAACGCTGGCATCAAACTTTGAAATCTGTACTCCGTAAATACTGCATTGAGACCGGGAACGAATGGGACGATGGAGTTCCCTTTGTGTTATTTGCTGTGCGTGAAGCGCGACAGGACTCGCTGGGGTTTAGCCCTTCAGAATTGGTCTTTGGCCATAATGTTCGCGGTCCTTTGAAAATGTTAAAAGAGGAACTCCTCTGTACAAGCCCTCCCGAGAAGACTAATGTAATTGATCTAGTCTCTCGTATTCGCGAACGGGCGCGTAAAGCTTGCACTTTTGCTAAAGAAGCTCTTTCTCTCTCTCAAACGAAAATGAAACGTTGTTATGATCAAAAAGCAGTTGTGCGTAACTTTCTGCCAGGAGAGAAAGTTCTGGTATTAATTCCTGCTCCTGGGTCTGCATTCACGGCGCGATTTTCCGGTCCCTACGTGATTCAAAGTAAAGTAGGTGAGACTGGTTATATAATCCATACTCCAGAACGGCGAAGAAAAACTCGCTTATGTCACGTAAACATGCTAAAGCGGTATGTATCTCATGATGTTATGGATGAGGGGGAGACCACTAATGTTTCCGTATGTGATTTAGCGACTGAAGCAAGAGAGCGCGTTTCATTGCTTACTCATATTTTGCCTACGCAGGACATCGATGATGGATTAAATGTGTCGATGGAAGTCTTAAGTGGCGGTTGTCTGAAAAACTCTGAGGCTTTATTAACACTCCCCTCTCAACTTTCTTATTTGTCCACTGAACAGCAGCAGGACATACAGAAATTGTTGAAGAGTTTTCCTAACCTGTTCAACGACGTTCCTCCCGGTACTTCTGTTATCACGCATGACATTAATGTCGGTAGCACATTGCCTATTAAACAACATGCCTACCGTTGTCCAGTAAGTAAAAGAGAAGCAATGAAGCATGAAGTGACGTATCTTCTGGAAAATGGCTTTGCGGTTCCTAGCAGTAGTCCTTGGAGTTCCCCCTGCGTTTTAGTGCCAAAGGCCGATGGGTCTTTTCGTTTCTGCACTGATTTTAGAAAGGTTAATTCCGTCACCGTACCAGATGCTTTCCCTCTGCCGCGTATCGACGATTGTATTGATAGTCTTGGTACCGCAAAGTATATTACGAAATTGGATCTTTTAAAAGGTTATTGGCAAGTGCCATTAACAGAGCGTGCGTCTGAGATATCCGCGTTTGTTACACCAGATTCATTTTTTCAATATACACGTATGACATTCGGTTTACGGAACACGCCCGCGACATTTCAGCACTTGATGTCTTTAGTTTTAAGTGATGTTCCAAATTGTAATATTTATTTAGATGATGTAGTCATCTTTTCGTCTACTTGGGATGAGCATTTGCTGTCTCTATATGAAGTGTTCCGTCGTTTATCTGCTGCGTCCCTTACATTGAATCTTAAAAAGTGCGAATTTGCTAAAGCTTCGGTTACTTACCTAGGGAAACAGGTGAAGAACGGTCAAGTAAGACCGTTGGACGCAAAAATCGCTGCTGTCCTTGAATATCCGATCCCTACTACGAGGCGAGAACTGCGTAGGTTCCTTGGTATGGTGGGATACTACCAATTTCTCAAGTGTCGTTGCACCATTGACAAGACTGTGTAGTCCGAAAGTTGATTTTAATTGGACTAATGACTGCCACCAGGCATTTTTGTCTGCCAAATCTCTTCTTTGTAGTGCTCCTGTTCTCTCTGCTCCAGAGGTATCCCGTGCGTTTCAATTGGAGGTTGATGCTAGTGCCGTTGGAGGGGGAGCTGTCCTTCTACAGGAGGGTGCTGACGGGTTACTCCATCCTGTTTCTTATTTCTCTGTTAAGTTTAACCGTCACCAGTTAAACTATTCGACTATTGAGAAAGAAACGTTATCACTTTTATTGGCATTAAGACACTTTGATGTTTATGTAGGGGGCAGTATGTTTCCTGTTATGGTCTACACGGACCATAACCCGTTAGTTTTTTTTGAGTAAAATGTACAATCACAACCAACGCTTGATGCGATGGGCACTAATGGTGCAGCCATACAATTTGAAAATTCAACATAAAAAGGGATTTGAAAATGTGGTGGCGGATGCTTTATCACAGTGTTAATTTTGTTTTTCTCAGAAGCAGTTTTCCTCTTTACCCTTTTAAAAGTTTGAAGGGAAAATAACAAAACTGCTTCTGTTTTTAGGGGGGAGGTGTTACGGTCAAAGTTACTTTGTCCTTATTTTGTGTTTGTATACGTTTTCTTTGTATTAATTTGGTTATCTCCTGTCTTCTCGAGGTTGAGCTCCGCCCCGTTACACCTGTGGCCTGTTTAGTGAGCGCTGAATTGGATATGAGGGGGAATCAAGATTGTGTTCTCTCGCTCTGTTTCCAGCGTGTGTCCAGAACAGTGACTTCCTGGCTCGGTTGAGAGCATGACTCGCACTCGTTTTGAAGCTCTGTTCAGCTACCTTTTACGAAGCACTGTATCCCGCGAGCTTCGTGCGCGTCTTGATGCAAGTCAGCCTTTGATAAGCGGTCTATTTGTTTGTTGTTTTGTTTTCTGGTTGATCTGTTAATTTGTTTGTTTTTGCTATGTTTATTCCTTCGTGTTGTGTTTTTTTTAAACTAACGATTAAATGTGCACGTTGCCTGTTGCCGAAAGTGGCACGTGGGCCAACTAGATCTGTTAATAAAAAACTGAATTGATATCTGTGGTCTCACGTGTCCTTGTTATGTTGCTCAACCCCTTCCCTAGGAGCACTTTAAAACGGGGTTCGTAAGTGGAGAGTTCTTGGAGCGAGTAAAAACCACAACGCTCCGACTTTTAAAATTTCCGCTCCTCACTCCATTAAAAATCACACCGCTCCACTCCGCGCTTCGCTCCCACTCCACTCCGCTCACATACTCTGGTGCGCACATAAACCCGTCAGCTTTCAAGTAGCCTACTGGATAAGACTTAAAAACACATGCAAATACTGAATATCACTTTCGTGATAATGCATCGAGTCAGTGACATTTCCGTCAACTGTCTCTGGACTCGGATGGACTCTGCATATTTTCAGAGTCCTAAAGGCTCGAGTCCGAGTCAAGTCCGAGTAAAAATCCATTAGAGTCCGTGACAAGTCCGAGTCGCCTAGAAATTGTTCTCGAGACCGGACTCGAGTCCGAGTACCCCAACTCTACTTTTTAGTAAATACAAATGTGAAGATTTGTAACTATGATAACGTCTGCTCTGAGACCACAATGTGACCTCCACTTCCACGGCACAAAACGCCTCCACTAGAAAGCGGCAGCTGCGCGGCGACTCCAAGCTTGCTGCGTTCCGTGAGAATTATTCAGCTTGTGTAGTGTCCTTTGCATCATTCATTCATTCATTCGATCCGTTCCAACTGAATCACTGGTGACTCGAGTTCTTCAAAACCAGTGACGTAAAATAGATTGTCATTATATAGATCAGTGTTCAAAAGGCATATTCATTCAGAAATTGTGTGTTGCTTGAAGACGCACAACACTTATTTTGTCAAAATTGACCAAAAACAGACAATAATGAGAATACAACAAAATAGCCTATTAAGCTCTTATTTATTGAACTGTTATAGCCTATAAAAGCAATAGGGCGATCACATTTACACTCTGCTATTTGGGGCACAAACAACAGTTGATTGATATTGCTATAAATATGAGACAAAATTTCAGAGACGGTTTTCCTCAGTATCTTGAATTGAGCATAAAACTGCATTACATCAATGTCCTGCATCAGGTTCATCACCAACTGTATATGTACACTAAAAAAAATCAGTAGTTTTTACAAAATAATTTTGACAGCTGTGATTGCCAGAATAATTTTGTAAAAAACTGTAAACACATTTATGACCAAAACTGCACGTTTTACAGTACAAAACTGTAATTTATAAACAAGAAATTTTGAATGTAAACTAGTAAATTCAACAACGCACACTGCTATTAAAATCTGTTTTGTACCTTTAACATACTGACATCCACCATAATGCAGGTGGTTACAGAGAAAGCCACATGAAGAATCAAAGCTCATCACAAGTAGCCTGGCCACAAGCAGAAGCATATACTAGTATATAAAAAGTGTCATTCACGCAAACATAAAACACCATCATGGTAACACACAACACTTAAATAATGCAATAAACATTCATTAAACAACAGAAGATGTAACATAAAGCCCAAATGTACATAACTATAAACACAAACTATTGAAAAAACATGATTATTTAAACAAAATACTTTCAAATGTGTAGTGTCACGCAGGGAATTCTGGGAATATCAGTTTACAGTTTTCGACTGTAAATTATACATTGATTTGTTCTTTTTTACTTCTAAAAACTGTACAATGTAAATGTCTGGTTAGATCTTTTACAGTTTTTCCCTGTATTTAGTACGGGAACTTACTGTATTTTACTGTATTTTACAGTTAAAATTACACTTATTGTTATGCTTTAAATTGATCACACATGAAATTTAAGATCACTTATGTAGGTATATAATTCTGCACGGTTAGGCCTTTTTATTAGTGGTCTTTATAGGATGTTTTATCTTTATATTCCTTTAGAAAATCACTTTAGATCAGGTATGGGCAGCTCTGACCCTTGAGATACACTCCAACATTGATCAAACTCACCTAAACAAGCTAATCAGGGTCTTCAGGAACAGTAGAAAGCTACAAGCAGACAGGGGTGGGCTGTATTTCAAATACAAGTATTTGAAATACAAAATAATATTTTGCATTCTGTAAATATATTTAATCTTTGTATTTTTGTATTTTCAAAATACATTAGACTGCTGATTTCCTGTATCAGCAAGTATACAAAAATACTAAGATTAAATGGATTTAAATTATTTTTTTCAATACAAAGAAGTGTTTTGTATTTTAAATACATGTATTTAAAATACTGCCCATCCCAGCAAGCAGAGATGAGATTGATCAGGGCTAGAGCTAAACTCTCCAGGAAAATGAGGGCCAGAGTTGCCTAGCCCTACTTTACATTATACTTCTGTCTGCTAATGAAATCATGGAATGTGTTTATTTCACTATATAGGAAGAGCTGCAACAAGTCCTGCATTTGTGGAACACTCACAGAATTCCCAATGGCCGTCCTCTCATGATGTATCACCTGCCACACCTTTTTTGGAGCAAGAGATTGCCTGAAGCCAGTCTCTCAGGAGCAGTGTTGGGGAGTAACTAGTTACATGTAACGGAATTACGTAATTTAATTACAAAATAAATGTAATTGTAATTAGTTACAGTTACTGAGAAAATGTGTAATTAAATTACAGTTAGTTTTGAAAAATGCCAGTGATTACAAAGGGGATTACATCTGAATTTTTTCACACACCCACCCCCACTTACAGATTTAACTGACTTCTTTCATAAGTTGCATTAACTGCTCTAAAATGAGACACCAATGTTTCAGGAGTTCAGGACACAGAATAGGACACATGCTTATTCGATAACTGTTTTATTTCCTATTTAGGTTTTGTTACGGTTGCTGCAGGTGCTGGATGAAAGACTGGATACGACATACGATATAACATTTATTTTAATGACTTTTTTTAGAGAAACAAGCAGGAACAGAGAAGCATCCATACACGCTGAAAACCAAACAAACATTAAGGACTGACAGGAAACTCAAGAAAAGGGCAGACTTATAAAGGGTGACTAATAATGAAATACAGGTGACGGGGATAACAGAATAACGAGGGCAAAACCAAAGTTAACAGGATGACAGGGGAAGACAATGGGAGAAACCAAATACACAGACAGAACTGTGACATTACGCCCCCCTCCGCATAGGCGCATCCTCGCGCCGTAGAAAACAAAACAAAACAGACAAGAGGGGCGAAAAAACAGCAGAAAGACAGAGTCCATGTGGGAGGAGGCTTCGGCGGAGGACGGAACCCCGGGAGGAGGACAAAAAAAACAGAGTAATAAGGGCAAAAAACAAAGTCCAAGGCGGTGACGATGGTGGGAGGAGCCAGGGAGGAAACAGGAGGGACCCAGAGCAGGAGGAACCTAGCAGGACCCAGAACGCAGCCATGATGACCCACGGTGGAGCCGATGGAGGGAGGAGCCATGGTGGAAGAAGGGCTGACGACTCCATGGGGCCGACCGACAGAGGCAGAGCAGCTGGTGAAGGAGCCCGAGGCGGAGATGAAGAGCCGAAGATCCAGGGCGACACCGAGGATCCGGAGGGCCAAGGCGGAGCCCTAGGCTCTGGCGACCAAGGCGTAGGCGGAGATCCGGAGGTCCGCGGCGGAGCCGGAGCGACAGAGGATGGAGGCTGTGCCGGAGGGAGGGAGGAGTCCTTAGGAGCCGGTGGGACGGAGTGACGAGGCGCAGCCGAGTCGCCTAGATGAGTCCTGAGGTGACGGAGGGACGACGACCGACCAGGGCGGAGCCGGAAAGACGAGGGAGCCCGGTGGAGCTGGTGGACCAATGGGCGACGATGGAGACGAGGGCGCTGAGAGCCGTGGTGGAGCCGCAGGGTCGGAGGGCCGAGGTGGAGTTCTGGACTCTGAGGCTGGAGGTGGAGATGAGGGATCCTCCAGCCCTGACACCGATGGAAGCTGGCAGACCCACGGCGAGCCCACTGCACAGGTGGTGGGCTGAGGGTGAGCAGAGGGGCTGTCAGGGGACAGCGGTGAGCAGACAGACGTTGACATAGGCAGAAGAGGGAGGGTGGGTGGGGATTCCATACAGGCATGCATAACGTGACAGGTAGATATTTCTGTAAAGAAGTCTATTAAATTCCCAGAGTCATTTTCTAGAACTTCCATAGAAAAATCAATTAAGTCCCCAGAGTTTTCTTCCAGCTCACCCCCAGCGGTGGTGCAGTGGGCAGGGCTCTCCATAGCCCTCTCTTGCTCCACGCAGCACTCCACTGTCACGAATGTAGTGGCCGGCTCTCGCACCTGGTCAGATGTGTCAGGCTCTGGCTCTGTCGCTCTTGGCTCTGGCTCTTCATCTGCGGTGGGCTCGGGCTCAAACTCCACTTGTCGGGGTGATGGTTGGCTGGGTTCTGGGTCTGGAGTGGGGATGACGTCCTCCTCGATGATGTCGACAGTCCATGACGATCCACAGGACGCCAGCACCCACTCGATGTAATCCGGTAGGCTCTCTTGAGGACCCTCCCCGGATAGCAGCGCCTTGGTGGTGGTGTTTAGTCCAATGAAGTAGAACTTGCAGAGGCTGCTATCCGGGAAATGGGAGTGTTCTGAAAGGGAGAGATAATCAAAATTAATGCTTATCTGCGTTTATCCACTGAATATGAACAATTCTAAGCAATGAACTTACAAAAACATTCATTTGTAGCTATTTGTCCATTACCCTTAACCATGGACGTATCAAGCAAACACAAACCAGTTAAAACAATTCTTAACAATTAACTCATTTTTCTTTTTTGGTAATCTCAACCACATGTCAACACCATATGTTCCAGCCGACATTTACGTCATGAATTAGACAATGTCCATGACAAGCACATGTGTACTTGACAATATACTTTCCATTTCGGAGCGCAGCTCTGGGTAAGAGTTGTAGGTGGAAGGAAGCTCCAGAACTTGACCGCAGGTGTAAGCAACTGGTCGTCTTGCCAGTCCATTCAAAGATGTGAAAATCACTTGTATTTTGTCAACGCAGACAACATCAGAGCCTGTTACAAACCTCAGCATCTTCCTCAGCCCCACTACATCCAATTCTCTGATGTACTGCTGTAAAAAACGCAAACACTTGCTCTCTGCTTGACTTTGAGGTGTGACATCGAGCAACTTCGAAAACTTTTCTTGTTGTTGGTCTCTTGTCTTCATACATTTGTAGAACATCCACTGGACGTCAGGCTTCGATGAAAATATGTTTGGCTTCTTTAGACATGTTGTCCAAAGCATATTTAGGTAGTTGGATGATCTGTTTGTGGCCAGCTTTCAGCATCAGTTCTTTTAGGTTTTGTTGTGTTGGCATAGTGGTCACACCCAAACGATCCAGAAGATCCAGCAGTTTATCTTTGTCATCTCCAAGGAGATCTTCCTATAAGGCACAGGAGACCAGATCTCTCTCTGACTGACTCAAGAGGAATGAATCAATCATCATTTCATCTGTGACTGAATGCTCTCCAGAAATGAGAGCCACTGTGAAAGCTGTAGCCAGATGAGTTGGAAAATATCCATCGCTTGTAAATGGATAAATGACGTTAGTGATTGCTAAGTCAGGGTCTTGTGTGACAGGCAAGTCCATCGGTTCTCAGAGAAAAGTGTCATCCAGATGGCATACCATAGATTCACCTGTGTATGGGCCTATTATGAATTCAGATGACTGAGATAAGGAGTCAGTTGAATCAACAGAAATCATAGGAGTTTCAGATTGTTCTTGTGGTTTATGCATTTCTGCTTGTGTCTCAGTTTCACTCACATTAAGTTCACTGTCATGTGGGATGCACTTTGTACTCAGGTAAAATCTTAGCATTCCCATTTTAAGTAATGTGTAGAGTTCTCCCACAGTAATGTCATCTCCAAGCTCTGTTTCTTGGAAATCAAAAACTTCATCACAAAAGTTCTCCCATGGACCTTTTTTGGACACTCCTCTCATTAAGAAGGCTTTTGTCTCAAATTTTACCAATTCTCATTTGCTACTTAAATCTACAACATTTTAAAAAATCAAAATATTAGAATCAAAATCAAATATTAGATCAAGTAAGCACAGAATCAACTTTGCACAGTCACATTAATGATCAGACACATTTGCACGTATACAGTATCTTGAAAAGCAGATGTTTTGGAAAGTGCTACGCCACGTTTTTGTGCCGTCTAGTGAAAAGTGAAAATAACATTTTTCTTTTACCCCAATGTGCCTTTAGCCCCATCGTACCCTATATACTATTTTGCTTAGTCAGGACTTTGCTTACACACTTGTTTTTGTAACCCAAATACAGTTTTGTTGGGAAAACAAAAAATATTAAAAATCATAGATTGAGTCTAATCGCACACTCTGCTCATCTGGAACCATTTGATAGCATTTTTATTGACTCAGTGACTGTGCAGTTCTTACACTGTCTTGGCAGATACAAATGCCAAAAGAAAGGCTATCTTTAAAGGGAAAACTCTAAGTGCTGCAGTCTTTGAAAGCTGAAAGGAAGGCCTTGATAATGTCAGGAACCTCCGCTGTTAGATGCAGTCTGCATTTGGGGGCTGTGGCCTCATCATGTCGTGCACATATAGCATTGCCCTATAGTCTGTGTAGTTTTACAAAAAAATAAAAAAATAAATAAATAAAAATCCCATGTTTATTCTGTTTATTCTGATTCCTTTCAATATGTGTACAGTACAGGAAAATGGAAAATACATGCTCTACTTCATATGAAGTAGTCTGCTTCTTCTGTCCTCAGAGGCAGAGATGAACGCTAACAGATTCTACTAAACCTTGGTTCAGCGCATAGATCATCTTGGTGCAACAGCTACCTCTGCTGCTCAACAAGCGAAGTAGCCATACATAAATATTAAATTATGTATGCCATCTTTTTTTATAAAAATGTAATATTCAAATTTAATTTGTTTAAAATCTCACGACCTAAGAAGTCATATTTCAAAGCAATAATCTCATTCTCCCAATCCATTATCTGAGCTACAGAAAAGTGACTGGATTGGAGAGCATGGAATTAAACTGTGATATGAAATTACTAACATGAGTTGCATATTTATTGAACAGTGGTTTATTACATTTGTTCAGCAAGAGACAGACAAAGTAAAATTTTGTTAGAATAAATTAAAAAAAATAAACAAAACAAAACAAAACAAAAAAAAAAAAAAAAAGAAAAGAAAGAAAGAAAGAAAGAAGTGTGTGTATTTGACTGCACTAGAAGTTTGATATTCAGTATCAGTGACCAAACAGCTTCTTCCTTGCTTATGTCTGCAGCTCTCAATTCCAATTCCTCAAAATATTAAACAAAGTTAATAACACTTACAGTTAATGCAGTTCATGGCTCAAGGCAGCAATCAAGGAGAGAAATTGGTCAGATACATTTATATGCATAAATATACAGTAAGGGTTATTAACTGTGTGACACTGTCTCTTTTTGGCAATCCCAGATCTGAACCCAGCAGAAGAGCTTTGGGTTGTGATAAAACAAGGATCTCAAAGGATTGTTCCAACAGCTTGTGGAATTAATACCTTAAAGACTTGAAGGCTGTTTTTAACATCAAAAAGAGAGGCCCTACCCAGTATACAGTGGGAGAAAATTATTTTTGCCCACTGACAAAGAAATGATCAGTCTATCATTTTAATGCATTTCAGAAATGTTATACATTGATTTGCATTTTAATGAGTGAAAACAGTATTTGACACCTTTGCAAAACATGATTTAGTACATGGTGGCAAAACTCTTGTTGGCAGTCACAGAGGCCAGGCATTTCTTGTAGCTGGCCACCAGGTTTGCACACATCTCAGGAGGGATTTTGTCCCTCTCCGCTTTGCAGATCCTCTCCAAGTCATTAAGGTTTCAAGACTGACGTTTGGCAACTCGAACCTGCAGCTCCCTCCATAGATTTTCTATGGGATTAAGGTCTGGCTTCTTGAGCCACCCCTTTGTTGCCTTGGCTGTGTGTTTTGGGTCATTGTCATGCTGGAATATCCATTCATGACCCATTTTCAATGAGAGAAGGAGGTTGTCATCCAAGATTTGATGGTACATAGCCCCGTCCATCGTCCCTTTGATGCGGTGCAGTTGTCCTGTCCCCTTAGCAGAAAAACAGCCCCAAAGCTTAATGTTTCCACCTCCATGTTTAACGGTGGGGGTGGTGTTCTTGGGGTCATAGGCAGCATTCCTCCTCCTTCAAATAAGGCGAGGTGAGTTGATGCCAAAGAGCTTGTTTTTGGTCTCATCTGACCACAACACTTTCACCCAGTTCTCCTCTGAATCATTCAGATGTTCATTGGCTAACTTCAGACGGGCCTGTACATGTGCTTTCTTGAGCAGGGGGACCTTGTGGGAGCATAAGAGTTCAGGTGGAGCGGGCTCTGGAGGGCGCTCAGGAGGAGTGGGCTCTAGAGGGCTGGACGGGACCAGCAGAGACGTAGGGGATGACTCAGGGGCGGGACCAGCAGAGAGTGTGTATATCAAATTGATTATAAAAAAAATTAATTACAAAACTTGAACTGAAAGCGCTTTATTTTACTAGCATCAACATTACCACTAATTATTGCATCCGGTCCTCTGGTTTGTGACAGACAAACCCTTACAAATTCATTTTCCCTGGATTTTTGACAGGGGTGAAATTCAAAGGTGAAGAGATGAGATTATTTATTGAGTGTACAGAGAATGTGGCACATAAAGAGGGTAAGATTTAAGATTGCTTTGGGACAGCCTCCAGCAAGCAAACATGCTAATCCTTATCGCTTTATGCACACACTAAATAATAAACACAAGGATTCGTCATGCACCGCTATATTTATTTATTTATATAGAGGAATATAATCATCTAAGCTGCAAATGTATTTATGTGTGAACTCTCCCATATAAAAGCTGTATATATTAGCTATTTAAACAATTGCTATTTAAACATGTATTTGAGCAGCAAAGTTAAATGACAAGGATTTCACTTTTTTTACTGATAATCAGGATTGCACCAGTTGTCATAATTTAGTTTTACTTTGTGTTTTAAGGGCTATTACTCAGATTTTTAATAGCGCGCTCATCGGACATCAGCTCATCCTCTTAGGATGGTTGTAAAATGTTATTGCTCCTTCGTGGTTTCTCATAGCAGGCTTAAAGGAGTTTTTATTTATGGAGTTTCTTTTATGTTTCAACTTTGTCTTAGGTCAGGGGTGTCAAACTCAGTTCCTGGAGGGACGCAGCCCTGCAGAGTTTTGTTCCAACCCTGCTCCAGCACACATACTATGCAGTTTTCAATTAAGCCTGAAGGACTTGATTAGTTGGATCAGGTGTTTAAGTAGGGTTGTATCTAAACTCTGCAGGGCTGCGGCCCTCCAGGACCGGAGTTTGACACCCCTGTCTTAGGTATTTCTGCTAAAAATTGACATAAATGCAATAGCAATGGATAGCAGCACAGATAATTTGCTTTTGGAAGAATCTGAAGATAAGTGATTGGGGTGATAAACATTAATATCTGAGCACAGTTTAAAACATTTTCAGTACCTTTCTTTTCTTGAACAGAAATATTTAAGAAGCAGGAGACACTAGCAAAGTATTCATTTGCTCTTAAGTTACCCTCATTGCTGTCTAGGAGTAACAACTGTGATACCAAGAGATCTTCTTTGTGATTTGTCTTTGACATTTGTGTGATGTGTGAATTTGTATTTAAAGGCAGAGGGAGGGGAAGGCAGTGATAGATTGGGAGTGCTCATGTGAGACGAACTGTGCCATTATTCAAAGCTGCTGTTAAAAGAGACACATCAAAGACAGAATGAGAAACAAACAGAGAGATGGAGAGAGCCAGGAGGAGTAGAGTGGATGAGTGACTTAAAGCGAAAAAGATAAAGCAACTGAATATATCTGAGAAAATGTTCAAATATTAAGTTGTTGCACGATGTGGTGAGTAGATGCATTAGTAATTCAATGTCTTATGCAATTCAATTCAGAATTGCAATGTCAAAAGTAATTCAAACCTTCAATGTCTTATGCAAATTAGGTATAATAAGTTGTGCCATGTACTCCCCACTGTGAAAGTGGGGAAGATGGGGGTTATTAGGGCAAGAGTTGGGCCTGAATGGCAAGAATTACTCTTCAGAGAGAGAGGGAAAATCACTAAAGTATATGAAGGCATAAAGTGATTAAAATGTTATTTTGATGAGAGAACTGAGTGGAATATATATAGCTCAAGGACCTTTCCAGGAAATGTGCAACTCTGCACACATGCCGCTAAAATAAAGCATGTTTCTGATTTCATTACTTTTGCTTCAATTATTAGAGACAGCAGTATTTCAAAGCTTCAATAAGCAAAAGTGTATTTCATGGTAAATTATAAAACTCTTTCATCTTAAAGAGTGTAGGAGGGATGCTGTGGAAAGATTTAAAAAGAGAAAAAGGTTAAAACATACAGAGACTTGCTTGTGCCAACCATAGCTATTTTCTGCACCTTAATATAAAGATATATACACAAAATATTAAAGGTGGCATGTTTTTTTCAAACACAGCTGCAGAGTGTCCTTCTGCCATTTACAGTATCATACTGGTATAATAACAGTGAAATAAACACAGACACAGTTAAAGTCTAGGTGTGGTTTAGTTTTTCAGCAACCAATGTTAAATACAATGCTTGATAGCTAATTTGATAAAATTGCAAACTCTATTAATGTAAGAAAACTGTCCACCTCAACAGCGCCATGTTTGTGACTGAAGGTGGGCAGATCAAGTGTGGTCAATATTGGTGGGAATCACACAGCTAGTTTAAGTAATGCTAATGCACTCCAATTGTAGTGGCATAACAAATACTGTCTCCAGTGGCCCCTACAATGATGATAGTTTTGAACTGACAAAACCAAGCCAATCAAATCGGGCTTTGTTGGTACTATGCCACTAATCATCAACTTTCTTTGTCAACTCATACTTTGATCTTGAGTTGATATAGCGCATACACATGAAAGTGTAACATCAGTAGTGAAGAGCCAGTCACTTTGTGTTCTGAGTCTCTGGTTCATAAAGGGGGAGACACAAAATTTGGTGAAACAATTCACCCCAAAAAAAGCTCACTTTAGCTTTAACACACAATACACCACCTACCTGTGAGCATGGAGGAAAAATTACTGCTGCAGCTTAAAACTGACATTTTATCATGGTTCAGATACACTCATAAATAAATAAATAAATAAGTGTAATCACATATAATCACACCTTTAACCCCATACATAAACCAAATTATTTTTCTGAGTTTTCCTGCTCTTACATAGCATAATTTAGACTTGATTGCTTTAATGAGAATGAAACAAAAATGGATTGATATTAACATTTCAGACATGAATTATCATTCACACACATACCGAACACAGATATAAACCTATAAACTATTCGAAAGTTATTCATAAAGAGATTTATAGTTCTGGATAAAGTATAATAGTCATCATGCAATAGAACAGTGGTGGATTATAAGATATCTTTGCATCATTTTGGGATAATCTTAAGCATTTTTGAAATTTAAAGACAGACTCTGTGCCATTCCAAGAGTGGTGAAGAAAGCAGTCCTGTGAAGAAGGGGTCAAAAGGTCTCAAGAGTGTGTTTGTGTCACGATGTGTCGGTAGGAATGAAGGTGAAGGAGACAACAGGGAGTCCAAACCAAATATGTATTTAATAAATGACCAGAACTTCAGGAAATACACAACATAATAAAAATACAGGGAAAACGGAACCAAAACACAAAGAACACGTGACAATTTGATTTTAGCTCAAAGTCTCTCCTGGCCGGAAAATTATTGATTTTTTTTTTTTTTTTTTTTTTTTTTGTGAGTTTTGAGTAAATAGCTTAAGTTGGCAATGTTGGATCATCTCACAGAAGCATCCTCTGTTTTGTGAGTCTGTTAGCTCGCTTCCATTATTTTTTTTATGGTCCTCCATGTTGACTCTGGGTTCTCCTGGATTTCTGATTCTTGGTAATTTTGAGTCTGATAATGTTATTGTTATTGTTATTGCTATGTTATATTTGATTCACTCATCTGCACCAGCTCAGACCTGCTTCACTTTCAGTTAACTGAAATGGTAAATACTACATAATGGCAAGTGGCAATATTGGCCAGTTGGCTATCGGAGAGTAAATATGTGAGTGATTTTTTTTTTTTTTTAAACTATAAAATGGATTATAGTATAGAGTGCAAAGAGCATTCCCCTTATAATCAGGGAGGATTTCAAATTGTGATTTTCAGATTGTCTTTGGTACAATGCTGTTTTAAGGAGAAAATGCTCAGCAATGGTGTTGACTGATGAATTTATATATGGGTTGTCTTTAAAAACACCAGACAGACATGTAAACAACATTAAAAACACGATTTTACCACAGAAGGCTTTAAATATAAGAGTCCTGTGGAACACAGACAAAGGCAAACAGTGACATTCCTTCCCATATTTCTATACTAAATAGGGCCAATGTGGATTGTTCATACATAAATGTCCAGTAGTGTCCTAAAAGTTTAGAGCTCTTTTACGAGGTCTGTGGACTCTTAAGATCAGGGATTAGACGATTTCACATGATGCATATTCAATTGCATATGAACTATTTTTTTTTTTTTCTTTACGCAGCAGGGTTTTGCTCATTCAACTCTCTACTGACCTCATCAAATATTTGCTCATTTCCACCAATTTTCCATCATTTTGACAGCCTTTTCCTTAACTTTAATTAGCAATGTTCACAGTAAATATACTAATCGTGTTACTCACAGAGCAGAGGTTGTGAATTTTCTGCCAATTTGGCGAGTCCGGTCCTCTGAAATCTCCATAGATTAGCTTCTAATTTGCATGCATTAATGTGAAAGCCAATTACAGCTCATGCATGTAGGACTGCATAAGCAGAATCGATAGCAGAAATAAGGAGAGGAGTGTTAAAAACCAAAATGAGAAACTTAACAAGGATCAGCAAGCAGGCATACTGAGAATCTATCACACATCCTGTGAGACTTTGCACTGGGCTCTATTATTAATGTCATTCTCTTGTAAACTGCATGAAATGGAGCAACAGAATAAGAGATGAATGAATTTGCATATATATTATTAATAAATGTATATATTAATCAATGATCAATAAAATATATGTATCTGTTTGTTTGATTTCTGCCCTGAGACTAGTGGGTTGGTGCAAATTAAGTGGATTTTAATTTATGTGAATGAATCATGCACTGATGTGAGTGAAATATTAATAACCGGGTGCTTCTGCTGTTGTATTTTCATATTCAGTGTTTCTAATCTTCAGCTTGTTTGTCCAAAGGTTTTCTGTATAATATCAAGATACAAACAGTGACTCCTCTCTTGTTTTAGAAGCCTATAATACTCTCTAAAGATCTGTCATAATTCACATAATCACATGAAAAAGAAGTGAAGACAAATGAAGCACACAACATAAAGTTTTATTGCCGTTGTGTGTTTTATGTTCTTTTTCCCTCTCTCTGTTTTTGATTCTCAGTCTCATGAATCTTATGCCTTTTGGGCCTTGAAACTCAAAGTGTTTTTATGTTTCTTAAATTCATTTCACATTTATTTTTTATTTAACTTTTCACATTGGTTACAATCAAAAAATGTTATGATTCTATAGTTTGTCTTTGTGTTCTGTTATATCTCTGTGTTTTGGAAGTGTCTGTTGTCTTCAGGAATATCTAGGCGATGACCTAACTAAAGGCAGTATTAGGTTAAAATACAAGCTTGATAAATTCACTATCATGCCCACGTTAGAGTAATTCGAAAAATTTACCCCGGGGGGGTCAGAAAACCAGTCATTATCTGGTGTGATTGTGGCCTGTGGAATGTTGGTCCACTCCTCTTCAATGGCTGTGTGAAGTTGCTGGATATTGGCAGGAACTGGAACACGTTGTCGTATACGCCAATCCAGAGCATCCAAAACGTGCTCAATGGGTGACATGTCCGGTGAGTATGCTGGCCATGCAAGAACTGGGATGTTTTCAGCTTCCAGGAATTGTGTACAGATCCTTGCAATGTGGGGCCGTGCATTATCATGCTGCAACGTGAGGTGATGGTTGTGGATGAATGGCACAACAATGGGCCTCAGGATCTTGTCAAGGTATCTCTGTGCATTCAAAATCCCATCAATAAAACACACCTGTGTTCGTTGTCCATAACATACGCCTGCCCATACCATAACCCCACCGCCACCATGGGCCATTCAATCCACAATGTTGACATCGGCAAACCGCTCACCCACACAACGCCATTCACACTGTCTGCCATCTACCTTTTACAGTGAAACCTGGGATTCATCCGTGAAGAGAACACCTCTCCAAAGTGCCAGACACCATCGAACGTGAGCATTTGCCCACTCAAGTCAGTTACAACAACGAACTGCAGTCAGGTCGAGCATGTAGATGAGCTTCCCTGAGATGGTTTCTGACAGTTTGTGCAGAAACCATCTGGGTTTCTGGCTGGGTGGCTGGTCTCAGATGATCTTGGAGGTGAAGATGCTGGATGTGGAAGTCCTGGGCTGGTGTGGTTACACATGGTCTGCATTTGTGAGGCCGGTTGGATGTACTGCCAAATTATCTGAAATGCCTTTGGAGACGGCTTATGGTAGAGAAATGAGCATTCAATTCACGGGCAACAGCTCTGGCGGACATTCCTGCAGTCAGCATGCCAGTTGCATGCCCCCTCAAAACTTGCGACTTCTGTGTCATTGTGCTGTGTTTCCAGCCTAAGACACGCCTGTGCAATAATCATGCTGTCTAATCAGCATCTTGATATGCCACACCTGTGAGGTGGATGGATTATCTCGGCAAAGGAGAAATGCTCCCTAACACAGATTTAGACAAATTTATGAACGATATTTGAGAGAAATAGGCCTGTTGTGTACATAGAAAAAGTTCATCTCATGAAAAATGGGGGCAAAAACAAAAGTGTTATGTTTATAACGTTTTTACAATCCTAAGATTACAATATTGATGTCTTAATTTCTTCACTTGCAAGAGTGTCATCATGAGCATGTCTCATAACAAATCTAGTGAAATGTTGTAGTCATCTTTAACCAAAATGCTGGAAATTGTGCAAATTTGAAAATAATGCATAACTGGCCAGAGGAGCATAGCGCATTCTCAAATGCATGTTTAATAAATTGTATTCAAATTTTTATTATTATTATTACTGCTGTTGTTGTTGTCCCTGGTTCAATAGGGTGCTCTTGTTAAAAGAAGAAGAAAAAAGTAGCAGTGATTGGAACAGACTTCAGGCATCACTCCTGCTTAAAAGGCTGCAATCTAATCCTGTTTATGTGAAATTAACTGGCTCCCAAGCACAAGCTTGCAGACCTGTTGCTATGACTCTGAGATAAGATTCGAATGGAACAAAAGAATAGAACAAAACAGGATTGAATCAAATTGTCAACCGTTAAATCTAGATAACTCAGTAATCCACATATGAGGAACAGGGCCCAGTGCTTGTTTTGTATTTTTATTTTTATTTTTTTACTGTGATCTGGTAACACTGACAAAGAATGAATGAATACTGAAAAGGATATAGGAAATTGTATGGATGAATGGTGATGTGCTTTCATGTAATAATATGAAATACCTAATACTTTATATGACTTTATATTGTTTTCATTCAGTTTTAATGTTCAAGTTAAACAAAATAAAAATGATAAATGTTATCTTGCCCTTCTGTTTCAGTGTATTTTCAAGTAATGAAAATGTTGTCTTATGGTTTTAGTTTTTATTATAACCCTGCCTCCTGCACACTTCAAACAGGATACAGTTTATTACTGTGGCAATGTGTGGTATTGAGCCAAGCAGTGTCACAAGAAACAAAGCTGTGGAGTCAGTATCAGTAGGAATCCCTCCAAAATGACATGCTGTCAGCTAAGTGAGCAAGAGATAACATCCAGCATCAGCAGAAATGTCAGTCTAACATGACCCCTCCTAAACCCCTAATATTGTGGAAAGGTCACTGTCAATTGATACCACAGAAAAATAAGAGCAATAAAAACCATTTTGTTAAGCCTGTGCACCAGACGTGAAATTAAAGGAATTCTGAATTCCTAAACTGACTACTCATAAAACATCATCTGATCTTCATCTAAGTTGCAAATAAATACATAATCTGACTAAACCAATAATACACAAAGTGTTTTTACTTGAACATTTTATTGAAGACATTGAGCAATCATTGAGGCTGGAAAAAGTAAATCTCTGTGCTATGACTTCTTCAAAAGCTAAATTAAATGAATTAGGTACAGTGGATGAGACTCCATGTGTGTGTCACACAGATGCCGTATTATTTAAATAAAGCCTGATTACTGACAAATCTGGTCTTTGCACAAAAGATCCATTAGTGTGAGCCATGCGTATATCCAAATAGTTAAAAAACACATTAGACAATTATTTGAGTGTTAATAGTTCAGTCAGATTGTGAGTTAAATAAAGATCAGACCACATTCACTTATCAATACACAAATACAGATGTTTTTAATATATAATAGGGCTGTACTCGACTAAAGATTTCTCTGGTTAAATAGTAGTTATTTATTTTAAGCATTAGTCGACTATTAGTCGCATCGTAATGAGCCTTTAATTGCCTACATTGCCTAATAAGCATTCGAGCGCATTCAAGTTTGCCACAGCACACCGGCAGAAGTTATGATTATGAATGTGCACACAAGTGCACACAAATAAAGGTAGAGTCTTTACAGATTCAAATGATGTATTACTTTTATTGGTAAAACCAAAAATTATGTAGTATTTTAAGAGCAAATGACCGCACCGGCGCCTCCATCTGTCATGCAGTGAGCGTGCTACTGTTCAGCTTGTACATGTGAATAGCGCACATTTTTCTTGGTTAACATTAAATTGAGCTGCCATGTAAAATTGCTACTACATACATCTTTAAGATGAAAAGCCATATTTGAGATTGATGAATGATTGGATGCCCTGCCCAATGCACTATATTACCACATAGACCAGTCGTAAACGTTCTGTCTGTCACAGACTGCGTGACTTTGCCACTTCCTGTGGATTGTTTTTTTCTGCAACTAAGTGACTAATAAAATTTGGATCGACCAAGCCTCTTCTTGTTGACTACTGGTTATATACTCCTTGGTAATATTATTAGAAAACACGGGATGAGTTTCCATTGTTATGCTAATGATACTCAACTATATATCAACTATATAGATGAAATTTCTAATTTATCGAAGCTTACAGGGTGTATTAAAAATGTAAAACATTGGATGACCAATAATTTCTCCTATTAAATTCGGATAAGACAGAGATATTACTTATTGTAGCAAAAAGCAGTACACAGAATGTTTCGGATTACAATCTGCAACTAGACAGATGTTAATTGTGTTCGTCGTCTGTTTGATTGAGTCATTAACTGATTTTTATCATATATCTCTGCCATATGTACATTGACATAGTCACCACTAGTAAGCAACTACTAAATATATTGTAGAAACTTTAATTTTCTGTAAAGCTCCCAGATACACATACGTCTGCAAGATGTCTGTTAAAGATCTCTTGATCTGGGAAGCATCTGCTGTGTACAAATGTCTGGCAGACATCTGTAAGATGTCAGTTTTACATACATTCTAAATCATAAACATCTTAAAGACATCTAATAGACATCTATTTGACATCTGATAGGAAACGTCCAATAGATGTATTGAAGATGAGCAAACTACGTCTTACAGATGTCTTGCAGATGTAAATGCAGACATCAAATAGACGTCTCTGTGATGTATATGTGCTATCAGGGGATGTATGCAACTGTTACTTCCTAGATAGCGCACATATACGTCTGCAAGATGTCTGTTAAAGTCACTTGATCTGGAAAGCATCTGCTGTGTACAAACGTCTGGCAGACATCTGTAAGATGTCAGTTTTACATACATTCTAAATCACAAACATCTTAAAGACATCTAATAGACATCTATTTGACATCTGATAGGAAACGTCCAATAGATGTATTGAAGATGAGCAAACTACGTCTTACAGATGTCTTGCAGATGTAAATGCAGACATCAAATGGACGTCTCTGTGATGTATATGTGCTATCAGGGGATGTATGCAACTGTTACTTCCTAGATAGCGCACATATACGTCTGCAAGATGTCTGTTAAAGTCACTTGATCTGGAAAGCATCTGCTGTGTACAAACGTCTGGCAGACATCTGTAAGATGTCAGTTTTACATATATTCTAAATCATAAACATCTTAAAGACATCTAATAGATGTATATTTGAAATCTAATACAGATCTGATACAGATATTGAACATCCAATAGACATATTGAAGATGAGCATACTACATGCAGATGTCTTGCAGATGTAAATGCAGGTGTCAAACAGACATCTCTGAGATGTACGTGTCCTATCAGGGCTGCTTTGCAATACAAATAAACTTGAATTGAATAGTCGACTATTAGGGGGGAGCCCAAATATATAATATTTTACTAATATTACACCATTTTCTGTTGCTGAATTAATCACCTAAGCTGTCCATCACACTCAAATATAAATCTCTATGGGGCTTTTGGGTCTGAATTGTTTATGTAGAAAGCAAGACAGCTTTTGTAATGCTAGTTAATGACTTTCTGCTTTCTGCTGACTCAGGAGCCCTTAACATTCTTCTTCTTTTGAACATCAGCTTAGCATTTAATACCAGCTGACATCACATATGTTGAAACTGCCTTTTAGCATTTGGTGTCACTGGCATACTCTAGGTTAGGTGCTCAAATATCTATGAAAGTATAAATATACATACAAATAATTTCTGCCTTAACAAATGGATGCATATAATGAAATGGTTCTTGATCTGACACATAAAAGCAAACAACTAAAGCGACAGAGTTCCCAGTTCATTGAAATAGTGACACTAGGGGTGCTTTTAGGGTCTTGATAGTGATGCTCAATTTGCTTAACCATGCTTCAGTTTTTGATGCCATAGAAAGTTATTTATTTATTTATTTATTTATTTATTTATTTTAACTGTGCTTATGCCAGCTCTGTAAAGGTGCCAAAACTGAAAAGGGAAAATGCTAAGATGAGCAAAACAACCCTTCGGAGATGAATGTAAATTCACAGTGAGGAGACATTGTTTGACAACAAAGTTATATGTTTGATATTAATAAAGCACAACTTTGGATTGTAGGCACCAACTTGCAAGAGAGTCAGGAGGAGTGCATTAGAGGCTCTCTTTGAAGAGGATGACAAGGCTCTGCAGAGGAAAATGATCCCACTGCTACCGGCTTGTCAGTTTGTTTAGAGATTTGACAGAAAACATAACCTACAGAGTAATCCCAGGTGAAAAAGACGTAGTATTAAATGTATTGAAAATATATTTGAAATTCAAATAGTGTGTTTTTAATACATTTGTATTACCAACGTGCTTATTTGAAGTGCCTTAAAAATATACTAAATCGCATTTTAGCATATTTACAGAAAGTATAGTTGAAGTACTTTAGTAATAAATATATGCTTAATTACACTTTTAATAAATGTGCTGAAATGAAGTACAATTCAAATACATTTCTAATAAGTGTAACAAAAGTACATTGCGAATAAATATATGCTTAATTACACTTGTAAGAAATGTGCTAAACACAAATATATTGTAAATATATTTCTAAAAAACATATTAGAAGTAATTTGATAATAAATATATGCTTAATTACACTTTTAAGAAATGTGCTAAACACAAACACATTATGAATATATTTATCGAAAGTATACTAGAAGTACTTTTGTAACAAATACATGCTTAATTACACTTTTACGTAATATGCAGAAATAAATGCACATGAAATATATTTACAAAACGTATACTAAAAATACTTTGGTAGTAAAAATATGCTTAATTACACTTTTTAAAATTATGCTAAAACAACAGAATACTTTTGTTAGACTTTTGGTGCACTTACAGAAAACATACTTAATGTACTCTTATTTAATGTATATTTTATGTGTATTTGGCAGTATATGTAACTTGCAAGGCCTACTGCAATTTATATTAAATATTTATGTAATGAACATTACACAGCTTTTCAAAGATTTTTTTGAAAAACATTTGTAACATTTTTATATATTTTATAAAACAGTAATACATACATTATATGAATATGCAATTGCATTCTTACAATGCTATATTTTAAAACAAAGCACTTGAAATTCAAGTAGTGTTTCGCACAAACTTTATGTGAATTATATACTCATTCATGGCAGTTCAGTTTAACATTATGGATTTCATTATTCTGTAGTGCATTAAGTTTGAACAATCCATTTAAAACTGAACTTGTACCTCAGTACCAGTACTTGCACATATCAGCATGAAAGATGAGGTACACATCAAAAACAAAAAAAAAACAAAAAAACATTAATGGTCACAAGAAAAGAAAAAGAAAATTGTTTATGAGACATGTTACATATGGAATTCACTAATTTGGGTATTTCATTAATGCAACTGCAATCATTTCAATCCCTTTCAATGTTGTTTGGCAGAGCTATGACATACATTCTGTCTTTCAAGTCAACCATCACACATTTTCGTTTCAAAAACTGTGTATGCACTGCATAAATGGTGTTTGATTCTTTCACCTCATGAATGAACTTGGAAGAAATTTTAAGGTCAGAATCCCTACACAGCTGACTTCCAGACCCGCAAAGCTCCTTAACCAAAACACAACTCATTTGTGCATTACAATCTTCAGGATTAAATGCCACAATGCTGAGAATCTTGCATAATGTGCCATCAGCTAATTCTGCTACAGAGTTGTTCCTTTTCTGAAGTCTTGTGTTAGCTTCTGTGTGATAAAGTACACTGTCGATAAGAAAACGATCATAATACAGGCCTTGCTGTACCCTAACACCAAAAAGATCCTCAATAGCAAGCATGTGGCGTACAGGAATTTTCACTGGATGAGGATTACCGAAAACCCTAACATTCTCTGACAGGTGTGCTGATTTGGCTGTCTCTTGTTTGCTGTTCTGTAGAGCATAGAACAGTTTTTTGACTGAGTCTTTGGCATTGTTCATGTACTTGTCAGCCTTGTTTGTGATGTCTCTCCATTTGAGGAATCTCTTGACTATCTGTTGTTGGACATGTGTGGTTCCATTAAAGAACCTCAGGAGTGTGCCATTAAATGACTCAAAAGAAAAAGTGGATGAAGCCCACAGGGGTCCCCAGTTTCTCACACTTGCAGAAATGTGTGTCATCAAGTGCACATTGAATGTCACCTTGTCCTTGCCGTACAACTTCTCAAATTCCATTACAAATTTCTTCAGTGCTTTCTCTGCATTATCAATATCGACCATTTGTATCTTTTCCTGAAGCAGAGAATAAATACCAAAAACAAGAAGAAAAAGATGGTTCCAATATTTCTTGGAAAGTACACCACAAAGCACTGGTAGAGAATAGAACAGAAGAAAAGATCTCCATTCTGAGGCCTTCCAATATTTCCGTTCTTTTACAGAACGTGGAACTCGAGTTAACTCTGCTGGGGGCTGGATTGCTAGTAACTGCTTATCAATGACATCGGATTTTGTGCCGATGTACCATGGTTTGTCATGGTTAGTGGAATCCAGCCATAATGTCATTAGCTGCCGTGTTACTCCGAGGCAAACACTATGCTGATATTCAGGTACAAACCCGTTTACCATCTGAAAGTTTGCTAGCTTCATTAATGGAGAGGGACCTTTCACTCCCATTACTGGCTGCTGAGGAGTTGCAGTCATAGCATGTTGAAAATGCTCAGATTCACATCTGAGAGAAGGTTCAGGATATATGTAAGAGTATGACCCTCCACCTTTATGATAGCAAAAGTCGCAGCCATATGTGCCATTAAACTGTTTTGTGTTTCAAATTTGAGGACGAGCCACTGAATCTGAGCTACAGACCAGGGCATGCACCTTAGATAAATGTTGCTGGTTCTGTTTGTCTGTCCATTGTATTCCATTTTGCTCCAGTTTTTGAAGCTCATCAACAAATGGAGTTAACAGAGTTGTCATGTTGGGTTTTTTCTCTCCAAACCAAATACATGGTATGCAGATATTATTTTTTCGTTCTTTTGGATCCAGCTCAATGATTTGGCACTGAATGGGCCATAGCTGACAACTTGAGCTCTTGAAAACTGGGATACCATCACTGTTCCATAGTAAGGACACGTCTTCTTCACTCATTTTACCACTCCTGATTAGGTTTTCATACTCCATTCCTGACTGTATGTCACTAATAATGCCATTAGTAGACCTTTTTCTTTCTAAAGTATTCTTGGGATTTTCAAGAATGTCCTTAATTTGGCTTGATAAATTCAAAACTAAAAAATACGCCCCGTTTTTTAAATTTGTGTCTGCATCCAACATCATGTGACATATAGAACACTGTGTCTGACTATTAACCTTACCTATATAGTTTGTGCATCCAGAACAGTAAAAATGTGGTTCATATTGTCCATACTGCCCATAAGCTTTATGAAATAGGTAAGAAGTAGCTGGCACTGATCCTGGGAAATGTTCGTTAAACAGTTTGAGAAGGTCTTCAAGAGCTGTCCCTGTGAGGTTGTGTCTCAAAATGAAGGACATCAAAAGCAGCAGACTCTGTCCTCTTGAGATAGGTGCTCCTGGGTAAAGGATCTCATCTTCTTCTGATCCCTACAAGAAAATGAAGAATAAAAAACAAAATAAACAAACTGATTAGCAATTAGACGGGTGCTTACAGAAAGCATTTGCCTGGGCCAGTGACCAGTCTCAGTTTTAAAGATAACGATCATGATCCACAGCAGAAAGTTATTAGTTTATACTTTAGGCCATGCTACACTTCTCTACCAAATCTCATTACATTATACGTTGTGTTTTTAGTTGCTCCTGAAAATTAGAGACACAACGAAATATGCAACAATGCTATTTATCTTATACATTATTAATCAAAAGTGAGGGCCTAACATGTCCTCCCTATGAAACTTTGTAAAAATAGGCTCCTTTTTATGCAGGGTTTTAATTTCGAAGTAATTTATTATAAGTCTGCAACTCATAAAGACACACCATGAATACTTATGACAATACCTATGACAATACCTGTGATAGATTTGAGTTTGTTCCTTGTTTCAGGTGAGGTGTCTCGAGTGCTGGTTGAAAATCAGTTGTATGGTCATGGTGTCCCCCACAAACAATATCTGGCCTGTTCTGAAGTGTCTGTTGAATATAGATTTGTATGTCTGAGTGGCAAACATCTTCAAACACAAATTTTTATACAAACTAATTTAAAGAAGTGTTAAATATTTTAAAAGGACTGTTTTAAATGACCTGAAATTTTTGCTTGACCCTTAGCTATTACAATTATGTCTGAAGCACTCTCTGCAACTGTCTAAATATTTGTGACATATTATTTGTAAAGTGAACTTCCAATAAATACACAGATAAATAAATAAATAAATAAATAAATAAATAAATACAAAAAAAAAGCAATGTGACCCTTTCACAATTCCACAACAATTTGTTTAATATTAAATAGAATCCATCAAACCACATATGTGAAATGTAGATGCTGGTATACCAATTTCTACATTTCATATATATATATATATATATATATATACATATATTTATATGTATGTACCTGAGAATGTATGTTTGGATCTTGATGAGGACTCCCAAGAGACTGGCATCTGGGGATCTGGGGAGCCTGCCCTCTTCCATCGTTATTGGTCTCATCAACAGTCTATACAACATACATATTACAAATAAGTTCAGATGATGGATGAAAATTTTTCATCTTAAAAGTAAAGTTTTGTAAGGAAAACAGAAAGATATATATATATATATATATATATATATATATATATATATAAAGAGAGAGAGAGGGAGAATGTAATGGGGGAAAAGCTTAAATAAACTTAAGTTCATGCAATTTTTTTACCTACCCACTCAACTGTTTCCTGCACTTGGCCTTCCATTTTGTATCGCTTAAATGCTGGTCTTGTGTACTGGCAATGATGGACACTGTCATTTTCTGTGGTGGCCTCATTGTTGCTGTAATTACCTGTGAGCTAAAATAAGTAGAAGATTAAATAAGATCAAATAAAATACAATTAAATTACACTTCATGATTCAAGTTTTTCCTAATACTTGCTTGGAGTAGGCAAATAAATACTCAGTGCTACAATGATTAAAACACAATTAGTATTTCAGTATCCAAAAAGTTTCACTATCCACTATATATATATATATATATATGTGTGTGTGTGTGTGTGTGTGTGTGTGTGTGTGTGTGTATACCTGTGTTTTCCTTCTCCTGTATTCAGTTGTTCTTGGTAATTCGGAATCATTGAAGCACTTATAGTTTTTGTAAGTATATAGGTCTGAATTCTGCAAATAAAAAGATTGACAATTCTTATGTAGCAAATAGCATGCACAATAAGGAAGAAATAACATAGGATTTTTTTTTTTTTTTTTTTTTTTGCATATCGGGCTGCAGTCTTTAAACAGTTAAGAAAAAAATATTTATAATATACATTTAGCTTAAAACTAAAAATCACCATTACCTCTTTCTTTGTTGCACCCAATTTCTTTAACCGGCGCTTCTGTGTAGTTTTTGGAATCTTCTTATCTTGTAAGTGCAGGTAAGATTTGTATGTCTTCATTACTTCGTCACTTCAGTTATTTCATCCGAAGGTCAGCGACAGATATATTTTTTTGTATCAGTGCATTCAGTTTGACCAATCACAGCCAATTCCTTTCAGTTCAATTTGGCCAATCAGAAACAAGCCATACAATTTGCAGGCAATTGTCCAATCACAGACTGCCATTTTAAGGCGATGAGCACAAGTTAAGCGGGCAACGGTCGGATACGATATTTCAACGGAAATCATGGCGTTTCCTAGCTATGCTTTGTTTTATTTCCCTGACTCGGACATAGTGAAGGTGGACAGCACCGATATCATTTTAAGAGAACACAGACGAGCAGAGTACCAGGTCAGCTCCCGCGAACAACTCAGATGTGAAGATGGCTACATAGAGGTTCGCTTGAGAAGTCGCGGCCGACATGGACAGACCAAGATACTGGCAGCAAAAATACTACTACTTGGTGGTAAGTTAAGTTTATTATTGTTACCGATTAGCGACTAGCTTTAAGATCACTTTGGGTGCATAAACTACTTTTCCACGTGGACAGTGTGTATATGTCAATGTTAGTACGTGGACTATTGTCGTGAACAGCAACACTTATTAACGTTAGGTCTAGAAAATCCTGATGCTTATTCTATAAAGTGACTTTTCCTGTTTGATTAAAGTATTTATAAAACCATTGTCTGTTGTCTTTACTTATAAAAAGGGTAAACTTACTATAGGTAGAGCAATAAATGAAGTTATAAGCACCATAAGGTACACCAGTTACCATCAAATCAAATACAACTGTACACTGAAATTAAATGAAATGGTGTGTGTAATTGCAGATGTTTACAAAGACTTAGTCATAAAGAGAGATGCTTTTAAGAGAGGAGAAGACATCTGGAAGACCACTGCAGAGAAAGGGAAAAAAGCACCTGAAGCCATAAAGGTTTTAATTTTTTTTTATTTATCTATTTATTTTTATTTTTATTGGTGGAATGTTAATTGTAATGTGTTGCTTTTAGAGTGCAACTATATCTCAAAGTGCAGCTGATGCTACAATGGGAGACAAACTTAAAAGAGACCTCCAGAACCTGCAAAGAAAGAAAGCACCTGTGACCTCTACTCCAATGTCAGACGACTCCGATAACACTGACATTGACCTGTTTGAAAATACAGAGCTGAGACAATCAAGGAAAAGAGTAAGCAGTGTTTGCATTTCATATAAAATAATGATGTTTTTTTGTTTTTTTTTAATATGACTAATGGAGCAAGGTTGACTGCCAATTAATTTCAGAAGGAGATTCATAAAGCATGTAAAAGCCAAAATTATCAACATGACATTTGATGTAATCTTCACTTATTAAAAATACAACATCACTAACGTATTGTAATAGGTTTTTGAGCCTCTTCTAACCTTGTGTCAAATGTAACATACAGGCTGCATTGGAGAGTGACAACGAACAAGAAGATAATGTAAGCAAGGAATTTGAGAACAGTCTTCTGCAGAGGACATCTCCCCAGAACAGTCCTGTCATGCTTGATGATGATGTTGTCAAAGCTTTGAAAGGTAAAATACTAGGGATTAGAATATGAAGCCATTGTTAAAGGATTCAGGTAACACTTTAGAATACCGTTTCTTACTTACCACATAACTAATAAGGAATTATTGAAAAACTAAAATACAATTTCATGATTGTGCTAAGTAACAGTTAGCTAATCAATTACCATTAACCATAAGTAATTAATAAATAATCATCAAATATTTATGCAGGACCTATTTGGATCCTGACACAGTAGTCCTCTTGTAATTTGAAAAGATTAGAAGGGTTATAAGGTTTAGACATTAATACAACACAAACTACCCAACTACCCAAGACTAAAAAACAAATATGACCCAACAGTGACCCATCCCAGTGTTTCGGTAAATAAATAAATGATTAATTAAGTAACAAATATAATTAAGAAACAAATCACCATTTTACAGAATTTACTGTACAACTTCACTGTCTTGCCATGACTATCCAACTACAGATAGTCTTGTTGTAGAATTGAATTGAATTGAATTGAAAATGTATAACAAATGATCTGTGGGGTATTTTGAGCTGAAAAAGACATATATTGAGGAGATTACTATTACAAAAAGGGCATAATAGGTCATCTTTAATGTTATAAATGCAATTGTTGGCTACAGAAGAAAATAAGGGCCAAACAATAACAAACACACTTGTCATGTTCATAATAATTCTAATCTTATTTCATAGTTTTGTATGTTAAAGATTAGGATTATTTCATAGTCTGTATGTTAAAGATTAGGATGCTTAAAATGTATAGAATGCTAGCAACATGCCCATGTTTACAAAAAGTAATTCATTAGCCACTTTGTTTAGTGTGATGGGATGAAAAAATATTTAGATGAAGCTAATATGAGGCCTGAGGTAGGTGTGTGTCTATTTTTGAGTATTTTTGTCTTTGATAGGGTACCACAGCCAGTATGGAAAGGAAAAGTCATCTTGGTGACTCTTTATTAACAGCTATGTCAATATAATGCAATGTAACCTTTTTAGCCACATTACCATTATGGTATATGATTGTTTGTTATATTTATAAATTTAACAAAACCTTATTAGCCGTAACCAACTTGCCATTATCCTTAGAATTTCCTGTCTTTGCACAACAAAAGTTTTAAAGTTACAGCAATGCTTCTTTAGAAAATACATTTTATTGAATCAATAGACCTTGATCAACTAAAAATGAAGAACTCAAATGTGTTTTTTTTTTTTTTTTTTTTGTTTTTTTTTTTTTTTTTTTGTCTTGTAGAGCTTCCTGGGATTGTATCATCTCTCAAAGATGTCCTAGAGTCCATGAAAAGAGGCCTATACAGCTCAAGCTCAGGTTCCAGTGAGCTGTCTCTTGCTGAATCCTCAGAAATGGTTAGGAAAAAAGTTATGACAATAAATTCATGACTGTAATAATTATTTTGTGTTTTTGTATATGCTTAACCATTTAGAAAATCTAGTCATTGTTTTATATTTGAATTAAAAAGTAAACGGTTTATAATAGTTATTGTTTCTTGTTTTACCCAGATTTCTCTTGCTGATTCAGATGTCACAGTGTCCAAGAGGATGTATGACAGACTGAATAAGTCACGAGTTTCTCTTTTTACGCAAGAACTAGCCACTCTAATTTTTGGAAAAGAGAAACTAGCAAAATGTACTCTTACAGGGAAATCGGGGCTTCAGACCTCAAAAGACCAATTGGACCCTCACAAGGTCACTGTTCTCATAGGTACAGTATAAGTACTACTTTTTTGTCATCTTTACAGGTCAAGGGGGGCAATAGCAAATATTATTACCATAAATATTTATTATGCATTATATAGTAATAGTTTGCAGTGTAATTTTTCATTTGCAGTTAAACTAAACTTTAACTACAGTGGTCTTCAGTGTTGTTTGTTTGTGGGTTATATTTACTGCAGTGCAGAACACTGGAGTAACAGTGTTTTTGCAGTTGCTGTTGTTTTTATGCGAGAATGATGGAGATTCGCAACTTTCCAGCATAGACCAAGCCTATTCAAAACACAAGCCGGATCAGGGTTGTGTCCTGAATTGTACTGTACTTTAACCAGACCACTAGGCATTAAAAAATGACTAAATGTGAAAACACATTTTGTTGTAAAACATTTATGTTTTTGTAACATGGGTTAATTTTGCTTAAATTTTTACAGTTTCTTTTTCCCCTTTCACAGACACTGTGATAAAAGAGTTCCCAAAGACGACAGTGTCTGAGGTGCGGGCCCTCATTCGGAGGAAGTGCAACAACGAGTCAACCTCAAAGAACAGTCACTCTCCACTGGAAGGATGAAGATGTGATGTTTGAGTTGTTACCGTTGTTACAATGTGGTTAACTGTTTGGCTATTGCTAGTTTGGTAAAAATGCATTTGTTTGTCTTCTGTGGCTCCATATGTGGTTCAATTGTTTGATGCTGTTGCTAGTTTCCTACAAATGCTCTTTATTTATTTGTTTTTATTCTTATTTTGTGTTAAATGGAGCTCTGCAGATCACTTATCTTTATTTTTTGGGAACATATTTTGGCTAAAAAATTGTCAAATTAAATAAAAGTTTTGTACCTTTGAAAATGTGTATTTGATACTGTCTTTACAGAAACAGTAGTTAGCATTATATTTGTAATATATTAAACTTTTGTTATAAAAAGTATATTTTTAATATTTAAAAAAAAAAATTATTATTGGCATACTAAATGGGTTTTTTAAAGATATATTTTTAATGTATTAAACCTATATTTCTGGCATATTAAATGATTTTATAAAATATTATTATTATAAATATTATTATTTTTAATATATTAATACTGTATTCTTCAGTGTTATGAAAATACATTATAAATGAGCTAATGTTATATTTAAAATATACTGGGAATGCATTAATT
The DNA here is from genome assembly GCF_022985175.1 of Labeo rohita. Taxonomy (NCBI): domain Eukaryota; kingdom Metazoa; phylum Chordata; class Actinopteri; order Cypriniformes; family Cyprinidae; genus Labeo; species Labeo rohita. The sequence goes on along the minus strand of NC_066891.1, from coordinate 30,816,804 downwards.
ATTATCTTAAAATAATACTTCTAGTACAACATTTAAGTGTACTCTAAATAAAATTAAGGGAAGTATAGTTAAAATACACTAAATGTACTTAAAGTGGGTCCATTTTAACACAATTTTAATACATTAAATATATTGCAAATAGATTAAAATTGATCTTAAACATATCTTGAAATGCACTTAATATACTTAAAGTTGTTTCAAAATAATACATTTAATATGTACCTAGTATAGTGCAATTTAAATATATTAAGTATGTCCAAAAAAGTACAATGTAAATATATTTCTTTTTCACCTGGGATGCCCTTAATTCCCACATCTGAAGACCCTGCTCTGTAGTTTTGGGAGAAGAGTGACACTTTATCTTTTTCTTTTCTACCTGTCCTCATCTTGCAAGTGTGTTCAAGCACTCTCTCCACCTCCTGAGAGGTTTTACATTCTCTCAGAGCAGGCAGACTTTGTGATTTTCCTTCAACATTTTTTATAATAATGTATTGATGCTGGTATGCATTTCTGTACCAGAATGTACCAATTCATAATTTATAACACTTAATAATTAATAATTTCAGTATTTTAAATAAAGTAATAGCAGCAGCTATTTGCACTGAGTGTAAATAGCAATATAGGCTATTTACACTTAGTGAAAATAGCAGTATTTTTAGCGATATGATATTTACACTAAGAGCAAATAGCTATAGATTCTTTATACACTATGTTAAAATTGTTTTTCCTATGTTTTTGCTTTTTATACTACAAATACTGCAAATAGTGTTCATTATCTGCACCTCAGTGTTGTAGTACATTATATATAAAAAAAATATATGAAATAATAATCAGTTGAGTGTAAATTCTAATTTAAATTCAAATGATTAAATTGATGCTACCTTTTTGGGAAAATAAAGCACTCCCTATGCCTACCCTAACCCTACCCAATACTTTATTTTCAGCTTTTTTGTTAGGCCTATTTCTTTGTATTACAAGATTTGAAATGGAGAAATAAAAAGTCAGCAAATGACTCGTCAAAAGGACCAACGCACTTGCTTTACCATCTACACTACTGAACCTTATGTTTAATAATTGTCTTTTGTAGTGTTGAGTACCCCAATAGGTTGTTTGCACATGACGTCATTGCTGTGGCGCGAAATGCAGCTGGAGGGCAGGAAGTGATATTTCTCCATAGGAATCACTAGCAGAAACTCAAAAATGCCTATGTTTTGTGCGGTTTGTGGATGCTCAGATCGGTCAAACCGAGAAACCACAAAATATCTTTTGTCATGTATGAAAATTTGCTGTCCATAAGGGCGGAAAGGCAAGAAATTGACTGAAAAGCGCAGGAAAAAGTGGCTTGCAAACCTCCGTCTGTGGTCAGGAGGAGAGTCGGATAATGCTTGTGTGTGCAAATGGTTAAGAAAAGATATAATAATATGTTAAGATATTAATAAAGAAATATATAAATATATGAGTGAGAATTCACTTAATGCTAAACGCCACACGTAGACACAATGTAAGCTACAGTATTTGTAGTTCCGAGAGCGTCATTGATTATAACCAAACATTGTGAGATTGCAATAAATTGAAGTGAGTGACAGCTTTTTAGTGACTACATGGAAGCGCTATTTGCTCGCTTTCTATAATCAGTTCGGAATTTGAATAAAAGTTTCGCTTTACGTGCTGCTAACAGTACCAATAGCCACAAAACCCTGCACATGCAGCAAACTTTCAGGAGTGACAGGAATGAACGGATGAGATGGAGGAAAGTCTGTACTGTACAAGAAAAACGTATAAAACAGAAAATCACAACATATGTTGGATGTGATCCTTATGTTATGAAGAGAAGTGATTTTTCAACTAAACTGAAATAGCTGCCTCAGTTGCCTGTCATGGAGGCGGTGGAAATAAGCTACGCAACTAAGCCTGATAGCAAACAGACCATTGGTCCTGTTAGCAGCATGTAAAGTGAAACTTTTTTCAAATTCTGAATTGATTATAGCCTAGAAAGCGAGCAAATAGCGCTTTCATATAGTCACTAAAAAGCTGTGACTCACTTCAATTTATCGCAATCTCACAAGGTTCAATTGTAATCAACTGCAGATATAATATCTTATTTGCATTGTATGTACGTGTGGCATTTAGCATTGAGTGAATTCTCACTGTCTCACCCTGTATCTATTTATATATTTCTTTATATCTTAATAGTATTATCTTTTATTAACCATTCGCACACACAAGCATTATCTGACTCTCCTCCTGACCGCAAACGCAGGTTTACAAGCCACTTTTCCCAATTTTTTTCAGTGAATTTCTTGCCTTTTCCTCCTTATGCAACAGCAGATGTTCATACACGATATGAAATAAAACATCTCGATTTGACCGATTTCCATAAACAACTGAAAACATAGTCATTTTGAGATTCTGCTATTGATTCCTATAGAGAAAAATCACTTCCTGCCCTCCAGCTGCATTTCGCGCGTCCTCGGAATCACGTGATTGCAAACAACCTATTGCACATAGGTGGGCGGAGTTAGTGTATAGCCTGCATTTACATAGACACATAGTGCACATAAACGCACCTTGAAAGAATTATTAAGACAATCTGAATCCTCAGTTTGGATGAAAAATCTAAAAATGCTAAACATGTATAATATAAATGTAAAGTTAGAGGCAAGAAGAGTCATGGTCCTCACTCTACTAACTATAAGCAACTTCACAACTACATGTCAACTAAATGTCATCAATTTGCAATATGCACTGTCAATCAATTTTGTGCAAAACTTGATTGACATGTACTGTCAATAAACCCAGCCAGGACATCACCACCATTCAACATTACTGTTGGCGTCTACCAAGGATCAGCCCTCTCGCCCCTGCTGTTCATCCTCTGTATGGACACGGTGACGGGCGACCTCCAAAGACCACACTGTATTATACTACGCTTCCCTATGCTGATGATGTCGCCCTCACGGGCCCAGTGCACATAGACCTTGAGGAACAAACATCACAATGGTATGGCTGGCTGTTAAAATGGGCTCAAAATCAACATTGCCAAAACAGAGTACCTCGAAGGTGGAACTCAATGGCACCATCCACATTCACGGCCAGGAGTTGAAGAAGACAGCCCAATTCACATACCTCAGGTCCCTGGTCACATCAGATGGTGACACCTTCCCCAACACGCGGGCAAGAATCAATGCAGCGTGGTTCAAATGGAGACAAGTCACTGGAGTCCTGTGTGATAAGAAAATATCAGAATATCTCAAGGCAAAGGTCTACAAGACGTTCTTTCATCCAGTCGCCCTTTATGGTGCTGAATGTTGGCCTATGACCAAGAAACATGAGTCGTCCCTCCACGCGATGGAAATGAAGATTCTCCGGTGGATGCTTGGGCTGACTCTCCATGACAACGCAATGAATGAGGATGTCAGGCGACGACATGAACACTGCTCCGTTTTGATCCTAGGAAAACCCAAGAAGCAGTGGATGGACTTCGTCATGGAGGATATGAAAACAGTAAGCGTAACCCCAGAGGACGTCACAAACCGAGCCAAATGGAGGAGACAGAGCCAAGTTGCGGACCCTGTGTGAACACGGGAGAACACCAGGAAAGAAGATGTACATGTCAGCTAACTCTCACTAGAGTATTAGTAGACTGTTAGGTTAGTGTTAGTAGAATAAATTGACATGTACTGGCAAAGTTACTTATAGTTACTTATTTTTTACCTGCAGCTGTATTTACAAATGCAAAACTGGGAATTATGATACAGGAGCTGTCATGTTGTGATGCTGAAAGTTTGCATATTGTTCAAAACATATTTCTTTTGTTTAGGCAACATCCGTGTTATGTTTCCAACTTGAAATCTGTGACGTCATAATGGCAACACTTTATTTTACGGTCTCTTAACTAGCTGCTTATTAACATGCATATTACTAGAATATTAGCCATTTATTAGAACTAATTAAGCACATATTAATGCCTTATTCTACATGACTTTATTCTACATCCCTAATCCTACCCAATACCTAAACTTAACAACTACCTTACTAACTATTAATATGCAGTAAATTAGTAATTTATTAGGGGAAAAGCTGTAGTTAATAGTGAATAAGTGTTACCTATTCTAAAGTGTTGGCGTCATAAATAATAAATAATCCCGACTTTATTTCCCAAGTGCACTTTGAAGTTTGTAGTTCTGAACTGAATCCTTCTCCAAATTACAGCGGGATTTGAACTACATGCAGAGGGGATACTTTGGGGGCTTACACCCCTGCCCTTCTTTCAAAATTCACCAAAAGTTTCCCTCTCTCACCAATTATCAACAATAATTTTGTCGTCAATAAAACTAAATGCATTTGAATTTTAGTTATATACTTAGTTATATACAAAACAGTAACATATATGTCAGTGGACAATGTGAAGCAGTATCTTCCCGGAAAACGATGTGGCCACTGTCTACTTTTACAGTTTTTTTTTTTTTTTTTTTTTTTTTTTTTTTAATCAAATTTGCAATTGCTAAAGTAGAAGAAGTTGCATTAAGGCTACGTTCACACTGTCAGTTTATGGGATTGACAACCACATTTACTTACAGGTGTGAGTCCTGAAATGTCCTGTTCACACTGCAGCTTACAGTCGCTTTTCAAATATTGTCTGTATGAACGTGCAACAGGAGTCAAGCCCGAATTCCTTACAAGTAACCATAGCAACACAGACCAAAGCAATATCAAAGATGGCATCGTCCATAAAACTGAAAGTATTACCAGTTTCTGACATGACATAAGTCCAATCTAGCCGCGAGTTTATCCGTCAAATCATCATTAACCGACAGCAGTTTGTAACAAGGCTCCTCTGAAGCGTCAATAGATCCAATTGCGAGCTTTATTTAACAGAACATAGTCAGACAGGCAAAGTCGATCTCCAACAAACAGTGATATCCAAGGCAAGACAAAAGCGTAATCCAATAAACAGGCAGAAGGGTCAAAAATACCAGTGGGCAGTCCTAAGTAACAAATAAAACAAAACAATGAAAAATAACAAAGAAACAAGACAATGGCTATGGCAATGGCAATGGCATGAAACAATGAAACAAGGCAAAGAAAACAGGGAAAACGCTTGGTAGAGTCCACACAGGCAAAATAATACTTCGCAACCTCCTGTTTGGCATGGCCCTCCTTATATGGCTGCCAAACAGGAAGTAATCATAGAAGCAGCAGAGGAAGCAGTAACAGTCCATAGGTAAGGGCTCCCTCTGCTGGTGTGGCATTACAGAATCCCCTAGGAGCGACTCCTGGCGCTCAAGCAACAATAGTCCAGGAGGGTGGGGGAACAGAGGCAAAACAGGGGGTGGGACGGAGGGCCAGGTCCGTGCAGGGGGGAGGTAAGCCTGGATCGTGGAGCAGTGACAGAGAGTGAAGCACTGGAAGACCTGGGCCGTGGAGCAGTGGCAGACAGTGGAACACTGGAGGACCTGGGCCATGGAGCAGTGGCAGACAGTGGAACACTGGAGGACCTGGGCCGTGGAGCACTGGAGCAGAAGTCCACCATGTTTGATTCTGAGGAGCCTGGAACCATGGCGGAGCAGGGAGCCATGGCGGGACAGGCAGAGCAGGGAGCCATGGCAGGGCAGACAGAGCAGGCGGAGCAGGGAGCCATGGCGGGGCAGGCAGAACAGGGAGCCATGGCGGGGCAAGCAGAGCAGACAGGAGCAAAGATACCCACAGTGGAACAAATGACATCCATAGCAGGGCAGAGGAGAGCAGGAATCCCCATAACAGAGCAGAGGTAGTCCCTTCGAACGTGGCTGGACAGGTAGGGAGTATGGGACCGGCCTTCTTGGCAATGACGTGACAGGCAGAGAGTTCATGATTGGCCTCCTGGGCCGTGACATGGCAGGCAGAGAGATCATGATTGGCCTCCTGGGCCGTGACATGGTAGAGAGACAGTTCAGAGGTGGCCTCCATGACTGTGACAGGACGGGCAGAGAGGTCGTAGGAGGACGCTGCCCCCTTAGGAGGTTCTACAGCCAGAGCTGCCACCTCCGGGGGCATTGGCGTAGACTCATGGTCAGACGAGATCTCTGAACTAGACTTGTGGACAGACGAGGATTCTGGAGTGCAGTGTGTAGCCCACACGCTCAAAATGGCAACAGCCATTACAGGCAGCACAGTAGATAGTGGGATGCCTGCCGGGCTTGAGGGTGTGGAAGCTGTGGGCATGTGGCTTGGGAGCGTGGGCTCTGCGTGGCTTCGGAGCGTGGGTTCTGCGTGGCTTGGGAGCGTGGATTCTGGGGGTTCAATTATAATTGTTAAATTTGAATTACTCTGTATATTCTGAATTACTCCCCTTGAAAAGGAGAGGACATGTTGTTAGCAAAACCTAATTTCTAAACTAAATGGCAAAACCTAGTTGCCATTTTTCTATAAAACCAATGATTCAAAATATGACATCATATATCATTACATCAGTGGCAATAGTTGATGAATTGCACAGCTATTGCAGCAGTATAATTGTGATTTCTTTAATAAAAGCAAAATCCTAAAATGTTTTCCCTCACCACCTCAACAGAATTGCCATTCCTTTGAACTTGTATGTTTTTTTGTGTTACTATTCTGTTTCCCAACCCTGTTCCTGGAGGCACATCAACACTACACATTTTCTAACTCTTCCTAACCAAACACACCTGATTTAGTTCAGTTCATTTAGTAGAGATTGAAATGGATGAGTCAGATCTAGAAGAAATCAGAAACGTGTGCTGTTGCTATGCCTCCAGAAACAGGGCTGGGAAACGCTGGCCTAGACTATTCTGTTTCATGTAGACTGACAAGGGGACAGCTTGTTCTTTTGCCTTGCTTCAACTGCTAAGCGTTTGAAGCTGCATAAAGAGAAAATCTTTAAAATGTAAATTCTCTGTAAGAGGACATATATGTGTACTGCTAACAAGGTGGGTGTTTCCTGAGGATTCACTAATGGTTGGGCCAGCACAAAGGAGTGACATTAAACACTGGTAGGCCTACCTGATGAATGAATGCGTTGGTGTGGAAGAGCCACAGTTTTACTGTTATTATGGGAACATTAAACATAATTTTGCAGTTTACACTTTAGGAATCAAAATGACATTGAGATACATTGGATACAATATTTTCCTGAATTGAAAATTGCATTGACATAGTATTCTGATCTTTTGTTCTGCATAAAGCAACAAATTACACTTTTTTTCTAAAGAGTAGAATTAAAGTAATTGATGTTTTAATCACATTTAGTCAAAAATACTGAATTACTGAACTAAAATGCTTTTGGAAAACAGTGGTTAGAGACTGATGGAGGTGTGACAACTGTGACCGATCATTTCCACGTTCCATAGTTCTTTCCAAGAATATATATCAAGAAGAGACAGAATAGAATACTGGCAGTTTATGAAAAAAAATTATCATTGATACTAATTATTTATTTATTTATATTTATTTATATATATATATATATTTTTTTTTTTTTTTTTTTTAAAACTTAGTTCTAGAATATTTGACTGGTCAAAAGGGTTAATCTTCTGTCTTAGTTTGTATCTGTTACCGCTTTTCACAAGGCTGGTGCAGTGGATTTTCCACTCAAAACAATCCTAAATCTGAAACTTTGCTGGTCTCAAACAAGAACCTGAACGGAACCTGACATCAGTAGAAGGAGCTTCCTCTACAGACCGTAGTTTGAAAAGCGCCTTTTTTTAAAAGCCTTCAAAGTTCAGGTAAATTAACATTAACAATTACAAATTTGTCAGTTTAGCAGTGGTCGGCAGAAGAGACCAACACTCCTCAAGAGATAGCAAGCAATTGTGCTCCCTGCCAGTGGAAACGCAAGCCGGTTCTGAGCAAATGCAACACTTGGCTGAGAACTGCCTCCAGCACCAGCCCCAGTGGAAAAGCGGTATGTGTGCGCATTTGTGTGGCATCGCATCTTTTTTCCATCTGCCTTTATAGGCGAGGTGACAGACTGCCTCACCTTTACTGTACCTTGTCAAGCCCCTGTCTCAGTGTGCAGAAAGAAAAAGAGAGAGATTGTTGTTCACAGCAGGATTTATCAATGTATAGACCTAAATATAAAAATACAGTTTATGTTCTCACCCTATACCTGTCCACACTGTACAAAAAACAACAACAGCAACAACATGTTGTTTGAACATTAATGTGTGTTGGCAGATGCACACATCTACCCTATAATGATGAAAATCCATGCAGTGTTTTTTTTTTTTTTTTAATTAATCTGTAAAAATAATATCCCCTTTTTCAAATCAAGCCATTCTCAGATGCCTGTCGGTGTGGTGTCACACCAACAGAGGCTGCTCCCACAATAGTTGATTAACATGAGCGTCTTACCTCAGACCGCCTTAAATCAGCTGTAACAGCCGACCTCCATTGATTCGATGTCAGAGCAGGGATGTAAGTTAGACGACAATATCTCCGATTGAGTGATTGAAGTGTTGTGTTGCTGGAACATAGTGATCGTCATTTACTCCCGACATCTGAGCTGCTGAAGAGGCAGTGGATGAGGTTTGTTCGTGAAGGGAATGCACCTCCCAATCTACAAAAATGCGTCTATGTTCGTGCAAATTCGTGATCCAGCTTCACTTACAGCAGAAGTGAGTATAAGGGAATTATTATGAATCTCTGCAATCAACTTTCTTTATTACTTGCTAGTTAGCAAGTTTAGCAGCTAAATGCAGCTAAAGTAAACAGGCTCATCATTCCACAGAGAGAAGAGAGGGGCGGGGTGAGCAGAGCTCATTTGCATTTAAAGGAACAATTCATCAGAATGGGATGATTTTTGCAGAGCTCATTTTTGGCAAGGTAAAAAGAGTGTTGTTTTTTGTTGTTGAGAATTTTTAACCAAAGTATATTATAGACTTTTCATTAAGACCCTAAATAATCATATCAACTTGTGGAAAATGGGCATCCGATGACCCCTTTAAAGGTTTGTTAAGTATATATTTTAAATAGTTTCTCTTTGTAGGTCTTTTTGTAAAATAAATTTTTATTATTAAAATCCCCCTGTAGTCAAAATTTGTATCCTTTAAAACTGATCTTTGATCATCAAAATGGCATATTTAAATGTTTCTTTCTTGTGAAAATAATTTTCTCATCCCTTAAATCAGCTTGAATGTAACTCTACCCCCCTTGCCCCATTTACTATACTATCTATTAATATGCAAATTAGCCCCGCCCCCACACAGTCACACCATTTAGAGCCCCCTGATCCACTAACTGAATTGTAGCAAACGCGATATAATGGCAAAATACGGATGATGACTGATAAAACTATGTTTTTACTACCGGACAACTACAGTGGATACTGTAACATTTGTTAAAGTTACTTACTTGACGATGTTGTGCCCTCAAAATGCCTTGAAGGCTCGAATCCAGCCTAGTTTGTGATTTCAGTTCGCCCATGAGCATATGCCAGTGAAGTGCAGACGGCAATGTGGGATAGGTGCGTCTGACTACGGGCTACTTTTACACTGTTGCCGCGGGTTATTTTTCAACCTAGCAGTTGTGCTCTATTTAGTGCTCTATATCCTCTATTAAATGCTCTATTTGGTTTTGTGCTGATTGTTACTTGCTACTTGTACTGCATTAGGCTAACCGAGACTTGACACAGAACATGTACATTATTGCTCTTTTGTTGGTTTTGATTGCTTCTGTTGTCCACATTTAAGACACTTTCGATAAAAGTGTTTGCTAAATGACTAAATGTGAATGTATTCTCTGCTAATAATAATAACAATGCATTAATATTAGTAGGTGTCTGATAAACATTGTCTCTGATAAACTGTGAAAGCAAGACCCATTTAAGTTGATTTAAGTCACTGAAGTCATTAATTTCTAAATGTCTTTTTTTTATAAACAGTGCTTCTCAGAAATGTGTCACAGAGATAAAATATGACTTACATGCTCCTAATTTTCTGCTTAGTGATTTTGGAGACTTATCCACTGTCATTACCTGCCAAACAGATCAAATTTACATTCAAAATGAATAGTCCAGGTCAGGATACATCAGTCCGTGATTGAGTGTAAGACTAACTACTCAGCTTATCTGGGGCCTCATTTTTAAAATGTTGCGCAGAAACTATCCTAAATTTGATCGTGTGATCATTTCTCTGAACGTACGTACAGAAAACATTCTTTTAGATGTGAAATCTATGAATTGCAAATGATCTTGTACTTGCACAAACTGTACACTGTAAAAAATGACTGTGAATTTAACGGTAAAAAAACTGTAAAAATGTGAAATCAGGGTATTTATTATTTATTTTTTTTTACTGTAAAATTCAGGCAACCACAGCTGCTGTTTTCTTACTGTAAATTTTACAGTTTTTTTTTTTTTTTTAAACAGTATACAGTTTCAACTCTCTGCCTTTCAACGACTCCTAATTAGTGTTATTAACATATAAAAGATCACTATCATCATCTTTTTCTACCTTTAATTTAGAACAGCAAGCTGCAAGAACAGCTTACATTTTCAAAAACCTGCAGTACTCAGACAAGAGAAAGTGTGTACATCTGCTCAGACCCTGGCATGAGGCTAAGCACTTTTCCACGTCAAAGTCAGTTTTACAAATGAGCATTGGTGTGGATATCAAATCTGAGCGTATGCACACTTTCTAAATGAGGCCCCTGAGCTCTAATAGCATTTCCTTGTGCTGCAGTCATAAATATAAACATTCACTATCATGAAGATGCCACGCGCATACAAGCATCACATGGGACTCCCTGTACTCGTCTTCAAATTTGCCCTAAGCTGACAAATACTGAGAATTATAGAAGATGGTCTCATTGTGTTTATGTTCTCAAAAGCGGTCATTCAGTCAGTAAAGGTCAAGGGTAATATTATTTGAATAGGCCACAAAGAACTGCTGACATACAGTCTCATCTGTATCTGAGACGTCATGAGATCCACAAGCCTTAGATTTCATAGTGTTTGGTTTTGTTTGTAAAGATAAAGATAGAAGTATACATCTGTATATATATATATATATATATATATATATATATACATACATATATTGTATATAAAAGATTGTTTTTGTCTCTGACACTGATCCATTTTTATGTTCCAGTTATCCAATTAAACATTTCTATATCACAGTTTATTAATGACTTTACAGTAGATCAGCGTGACATGACTGACATTCATAACTTGTCAGTTTCAATCTGTTATGCTGCACTGTAAAAGATGCAAAACATAGTCATATGTGGAGGCATTTACTGCAGTTTGTCATGTTGTTGTTGAGCAAATTAAACATTACATTCATTCGGGATGATGCTTCAGGAAATTATTTTATATGGTATTTTATACAGAGATATACTGTCAGATACAGTACCCATCTCCACCAAAGTGAAGGCCGTGGCTCTGATCCTGTGGCCTTCATGGACATTTCTGCTTTGTAATTTAGTTTCAAGAATGTCAAGATTACTTTGCGTTCTCTCATTCAAAACATCACACAACAAGATGTGACACAGTAACTGTATTCTAATACTGCGTGATGGCCTAGCGTGACATTTGGTATACAGCTGCAAAAAGCCTCCCTAATATCTGTGAAATAAGCAACATCAGCTACCAAGCAAGCAGCCACAGTAAAACAGAGAAAAATAAGTCTGTCATAATGGGAACTTTTGCTACTGTCAATATATTGCAATTTCAGAAAGGTTTTATTTGATTTTATCGGGTCTTAAGTCAAAGAATCTGCATTTTACATTTTCTGTTTTGAGGTTCAATATTTGTAAAATGGCACTGCGAATCACTACAAATAATGCTGTTTTGTAGGTGTATTCATTGTAAATATAAATAGTTTAATTCTTTAATATAAATTGAGAGGTAAATTAATGTGATTGAAACAAATAAATTACATATAATCTGAGGTAACACTTAGTCTAATTTAGACATTCTGCTGACTACAAGTAACTTTGCAAGTACATGTCATCTTATTCTACTAACCCTAACCTAACAGTCTGCTACTTCCTTAACGAGAGTTAATTGATATGTGGTTTTAAAATGAATGAGAGTTATGGTACGTTCACACCAAACACGAAGCGAATATGTGAATTACGTCACTCGCACTAGATTACTCACGGAACATTTTCTGCATTACTCACGTGAATAACAAGAAGGCACGATCAACCATGATAGAGATAACTACGATCGTTGCTTTGTACCTGCTGTTGAAGTCACAAATATGCTGGAAAGCCAAACTTTCCAGAGCACCATGCAGAGGCGGATGAATAGCTTATTAATCCTGCATTAATGTGTGTCCAATTTTTCTGCTGTATATACACTGACATTATTATTATTATTTTATTTTAAGCAGCATCTTTGTACTCAAGCTAATAAAATACAACTACCACTACAACTGATTTAAATTGTTTTCTATACTCCAGATTCGCCTCTGTTCACATCTTTGCATTGACTTTGTATGCAATCTACTTGCACAAATAATTACATTTGTGTTTGGTGTGAATGCACCATGATTGCAGAGTTTCTTAAAGTTAGCAGAATGCCTAAAGTGGACTGTTGAAAAAGAGTGTAAGCTCACTGTACAGTAGCAATATACATAGAATAATAAGTTGAGGTTACTATATTTATAATATATTTCAATGCTTTTGTGTTCATTCACAATGCACTGAAATATAGTTTATCTTTCAACCTCATATTATATCCTAGGCTAGTTTTGCATTTGTTTGCTCTGGGAAAGATTGAGAACATTTCAGTTCAGACTACAAAATGCATAAAATTTTGAGAATATGATGATATTGTAATTTTCTGTCTCTACATAAATGCACAAAAATAAAAATGTATACTTTAAACACTTATGAATACAAACGAGATCACCCTGTAAGATGTAGTGGTACTACAAGGCATGTTGTTCTTCTACCAGATACTGAGTAACTGAGAAAATGTTTTGCATCAGAGCCTTGGTGTCTGTGTGGAACGAAGAGAATTCAGTTTGATCCTTTCAAACTTTGAGAAATGAGATTAATGTATTTATTTTTATTTCATCAGAGAAGGCATTTATTCTTTAGTATTATGCAAGAATTACAGATGGTGTTGGGTAATTCTTTTCTCAGAAATCTGTAAAGTCGAAGCAGCCGTTATAGTTAAAGGCAAACACTTGTGACAGCCATGGAAGGGAATTGCGAGAGCCTGAATAACCCTTGAAAAACTGAAGGAAAGGAAAGCAAATCACCCTCTCCCGTCATTGAGATAGAGCTGATTGAAAGATGCCAGCTTTGAGAGGCTCCAGAGATACATGTGGAAGCACCAGTGAACGGCACAAAAGCCCTTGTTAAAATAAGCTTCCTGACAGGAAAATAAAGACAGGCCCTCCTAAGCCGGTGGTGCATTTATATAAGGATTTAAGGTTTAGTCGTAGGCTTATTACATCACAAAAACACCTCCATCTTCTATCCATTACTTACTGGATTGTTGGATGAACAGTTATCAAGAAATATACTTCATAAGCTCATGATAGATTCTTAACACTTACAAAGATTTGTTTAATGTCTGGTAAAGTATTGTATGTTTCTATATATTTGCACATTTATGCATCTTTAATAGCACATTTCCAATAATTAAATGAACAGCTTCCCGTTGATTCTCCACTGGTGCTGTTATTACAACACGTCTGCAGTTATGTGTAATGCAGTTACATAAGCTGGTGGATTGCATTATGACATTTTTAGGGGTTCAAGCACATAGCACCAAAACCCTGTCGTAATTGTTATAGTGGCCAAAGATCAGCAGTCTTTACTTAAAACTGATCGTGTAGGCTAAACCGTAATTCGTAGAGACGTCTACAACACCACAAGGGTGCACTCCAGTCAGCTACAGCGCTCAAGAATACAAAATTACTTATAGCTCCTTAAATGGTATGTTGTTGGAATCATTGGCTCATGCGTGCCGTTTGTCTGTCCAGCGAAATTTTGGGGTATTTTGCATTTTTTGAAAAACCGACTTTTGAAAACTAGTCCTAGGAACCAAACCAGGGTAGGAGGATTCTCTGGAGAGTGAATTTCAACAATTATCAAAAAAAGTTGAACTTTGACTCACAAAGGGACCTAAAGCGTTCGAAAGGGGCAGGGAGCTGAACTTTGAGCACCTGTCAGACAAGGTTAACAGAGGATGATTGGAATGAAATTGGTGGACCCTGAAGGTCTGTGAGAAATTTAAAAGAAACCAGTCACTGGGGGGCAATATCGCATTTTTCAAGGGCATAAATTATTGTATATTACGTGGCTTTTCACTCAATCTGGAAAAAAACGACACTGCAGTACAATTCTCTGGACTCTCTAGGTCAATAATTATTAAAAAAAAAAAAAAAAAAAAAAAAAATGAAATTTACCCTTTGGCAAGCTATAATGGGGTAGTTTAGAAAAGGGGCCTGTCCAAATATACCCAAAAGCTTATAAAGCCTAAACGAAAACTTCACTAAACTTGGTGAGCACAGGGAACAGGTGATTCTAAACAAGCATGCAAAGTTTAAATATAACACCTTAGACAGGAGACAGGAATCAAGAGTTTTCACGTATATCGCACACTAAATAGTTTCAGAAATGAAAAACAAATCTAGCATAAAACAAAATGTCTTACCCATTAAAACACTATGCCAAAGGTGAAAGAAATACACAAATAATGAGGAAGAAGGTGATTGACTTCCGGTTACATAGAAATTTAAAAGGCCTTTGGACTCCAGAGAATCACAGTGAGAGCATTATCTTTAAATGGAAAAAGCTCAACAAAGCAGCAAACCTTTTTAAAAGTGGCCAACCTCTCAGAACTGGCAGTGGTGGCTGTGTGCTGGTGTGGGGAGACTTTGCTACTTGAGGGTCTGGGCAATTTGCAGTAACTGAGTGGACATGAATACTTATGCCTTCCATAAAATCCCAAAAGGAGAATGTACAGTCTTCAGTCTGTAAGACAAAGCCCAAGTGCAGCTGGATTATGCAGCAAGACAAGGATGTAAAGCATAGGAGTAAGAATAAAAGTGAGAGCGACTTTTTGGAGTAGCTTAGTCACTAAGGCCGCATTTACATTGCATGGTGACCCAATTCCGATTTTTTCCTCCCATGTGACACAGATCAGATATGGCCAATGACTGTGCAAGCTGGAAAAAATCACATGGATTCCAATATTCTCTGATTGGTTTCAAAGCTCATTCATATGTGGAAATCAGATATAAATTGGATATGTGCATTTGCACCTGCCGTGTAAGCGGACAGATCAGATATTCCCCTGTAAATGCAATTCCTACATCACTGAAACGTGAAAAGAACAAACAAACAGACAAACAAACAAAAACTGTGGTACAGACATACATGTAACAAATGAAACATGAGTAGTAGAGTATTCATTTCATTTGTTTGTGTTAAATAAAAGACACAAACATGTCCCTGTCCTCCTTGAGATGCTGTTGCAAGACCTAAATGGGCAGTTCATATTTAAAAAAATGTTCCAGCATGGCTGACCTAAAGCTAATCTGCAAAGAAGAGTGGGCCATAATTCCACCTCAGCACTGTGAAAGACTGACCTCCAATTATTGCAAGTGTTATTTTATGGTTGCAGTTATTGCTGCTAAAGGTGGCACAACTAGATTTTACCACATAGGTGATAACTTTTGCTTTTGTTGTTGTTGTTGTTGTTGTTGTTTTTCTTAAAGAGAAAGACATTAGAGATGGAGCAGGAATTTATAGGGAAAAGAGGGATTAGAACTCAACAAGCAAAATTCCAGCCTGTTTCTCTCATGATCGTCATGACTCTAAACATCTGGATCTTATCCTCTAACAAACTCCTAATCCTATCTATTAAGATTCCACAACTTCTGAGCTACAGATCCTTCAAATCACCTTTTTGAGGAGATTTGTGTTATTACTTTTCTAAGAAATTGGATTGAATGGTTTTGTTTAAAAGTATAAAACATGTAAAAAAAATTCCCATACTTACATTCATAGACTTGCGTTCCTTGGATTAAAGTCTTATAAACTGATCTTCAAATCTGGGGTCTCACAGTTAATATTGTTCATTTCACTCTTCCAGCCTCAGGACCAACCTTAGTTTCTTTGAAGCCAAAGTAGCCTGTGAAAAAGCTGCCCAGGCTAATCATTAAAGCTGCCATGTGCAATTTATGCACTATTCACGAGTTCGCCCTACAGACAATAATGTGGAATAAAAGTATGCGTATTTGACGTGCTGTCCAGGGAGAGAGCTCCGAGCTCAGTAATTCCTCCCGAGCCCGGTGTACTCCCCCCCATCCAGGGAGAGGGGTCCGAGCTTGGCCCCTTGGCCCCTTAGCCCCTTAGCCCGCTTACCCCCCCTGGAAGGGTTAATGGCGAGGAGTCGTGGTGGAGGAGGGATGCTGACAACTAGAGATGAGGCAGGTAAGGCTGCTTAATTAATTGCCTCCTGGCAGCCATGGCCTAATGGTTAGGGAGTTGGGCTTATAACCAAAAGGTTGCGGGTTTGAGTCCCAGGTCTGGCAGGGATTGAAGGTGGGGGAAGTGAATAACTCACTTTCTCCACCCTCAATACCACAACTGAGGTGAGTCCCTTGAGCAAGGCACCGAACCTCCAACTGCTCACCGGGCACCGCAGCGATAGCAGTATGGCTGCTCACTGCTCCAGATGTGTGTTCACAGTGTGTGCGTGTGTGCGTGTGGGTGTGTGTCTGAGTATGGGTCACCATAGTTCACCTCACATCCTGTCCTTTCCTTTCCTTAATTATCTGTGCGTGCTTCTCTTGTTAATGAAACATCACTTAATGACACCAGAATTACAAAGATAGATTTCTGTGCAAATGTGCTTCTTACTGCCATGATAAAGCTTGAGAGCTCAGTTTCTCAGCTGTTTTGGGGGCTTCCTAGATGTTTACCAGTTACTCCAGCCAATGTCAAAAGAGTCATCTTCCAAGTCTCCAGATATGTATCTGGTCCCTGCTTCAATGTAAGTTAGATTTCTCATCTATTTCAATGTCCAACAATTTAAAATTGATTAGAGAAGTAATAGTTCTCTTGGTATATTGTTTAATTATTAACTGGCAACAAATACTAATTGTATTAATTCCAGGTAGAAAACTGTAAGTGCATGAACTGTAACGTAACAATAAAGCGCAACTGAAACTGACCGTTTTCAAACAATAACTCTGTCTTCTGTTTGTCCAAGACGGTCCCATTCCAAACCCACAGATAAGCATGTTTTGATAATGCTACAGTGTTGAAACTTTTCAGAAAGTCAGCCTATGAATAAATTACTTATTGTTCAGTCATGTCATATTTTTTTATACATTTTAAAGTAATTAAAATAACAACAAAAACCAATAACATAAAAAACTTCTATTCCTAAGAACATATACAGGCACGCTGCTGTGAAAACATTTGTTTTGAACTTTCAACTATAAAAACAAAACATCAAAGTGCCTAGAGCTCTGTGACATAAGAAATCAGCTGCATTCTTCCTCATGGAGATAAAGCCCACTGATAATACTCTACTCTCTTCTGTTGCTGCCGCTGTCTTAGGATGTCTTTGAACATTTTACAACTGTTTTTTTTTTTTTTTTTAATTAATAATGTGATGTAATCATGATGGGAATGTTTGCTGGAGATGCAGGTGAAGAAGACAGAAATCAGCAGTCACATATGCATGGTGTTTTATCTTATTCACTAATTGCACTCTGTCACTCTCCGTTTCTCTCTTCTTGGTCTCTGTAGATCATCTCTGCTTGTTGTAACCACTAATTGTTCTGGGGAATTGGGACGTACACAGTTTTCTTATCAGCTCAAGAAGACAACGTTTATGTAATAAGTGTTGCTTTTTCTCCTGCTCTCCAGTTTGCCTCAAGGTTTTTTCTAGCCTCTGAATCACCCTTTGATACAGGTTGTCCACATGTGTGTGACACGTGACAACAGATTGCTGTGTTATCAGTGAACAGTGATGACCCCTGGTCAGACTGCTTTGTTTCAACAGTGTAAACAAAAACATTTGACATTTGTGAATGTCACACTCAGACTTGCCTCATCATCAGGAATGCATCACATTCAACAGCGCAGCCTCGGATTCTTTAAGTCGACCTTCAGCTTGATAGAAGTCAGGACCAAGATGGACCAAGTGGCACAGCCGTTGTTCACAATTTCAGAGCTGTAAGAAGTGATCACAGTCTTTTGGCACAGTATTTTGGTCATAATTGATACCACAAAGCCCAAATGTCCATGCCTGAACCTATCAACAAAAGTGGTCTGCACATCGAACACAAACCCAGCAGATGAAAATATCTAATAGTTTTGAACTGGATAGAGTTGATTCATATTCTGTCATAACAGATGTGCTTCTGTAATGGGTTTTCCAGTGGAATCTACAGCAGAATTTGTCTGTCAACTTAAAACGTGGTAGACTTGCTATGCACATTAAACAAAATCACATACTACATTTGAATTTGAACTTATGTCACAACTGTTAAAAAGAAATGTTCTATAAAATATAAATATGGGTCAAAATTTGGATGTCACATCTGCCATCTCAGGACCTACCAGCATAACTTGTGTCCCTCCACTGCCATTTTTTCCCCCCAAATACTATAAATTCAGATTACTCTCTTAGCGTACTGTTTGCATTCTAGAGAAGTATTTGAATTTAGATGCTTTATTAAAACATTTCTGCCTTGTTGTTGTACTCAACATTTCAAAATCGCTCTTCAATACTACAACAATGTGGATATGTTTTGTGGTCTGCATCAACTCATGCATATGAGTTGCTCTGTGTTATCATGTCTCTGTACCAGAGCACATTGTGTGTGTGTTGCACACATTCGCATGACCAGTTTCTCTCTGTAGCTGGCCAAGCACACTATTTGAGTGAAGTAAACAGAAATATCTGATCATTCTCCATAACGTGGTTGCTATTTACATTTCATACAGTATGAACACTTGTATTACCAAGGTGATGTCTGATGCATTTGTATTACAAGCTCAGTTATCAACCCCACAGTAGAAAACGAAACCATGTCTGTGCCGGCTGGGCTGGATCGACATGAAACAAAGGAACTTTGGTGCAATTGAGTTACAAAGATATTAAAAGTTCTTCCTGGAAAAAGAATTATTACCTTTCATAGACCTTCTGTGAAACTGAGTTACTGTACCTAAAGAATGTGACCCTTCATAATAGTGTGGAGTGTAGACTGATGTTGCGAATTTAAAGTTTTTTTTTTTTTAAAGAATTTAAGAGGTTAAAGTGTTTACTGATTTAGCTTTTTTATAATCTTATTATGTTTATAGGATTCCCTGTAGTAGGAATCATAATCACTGTGAGAACTGCCTCTCTAATAGTTTGTATTGTGATAACCTGCCTTCAGGGACAAGACCCTCACAGTGATTTTCAAAGCTTATGACTTCACAGTGTACAAGAGTCCCACCATTTTACAGCTGACTTGTGACATGCCTTCAACAGATAAGTCAGCTGTTTATAAAAAACAAACAAACAAACAAAAAAAAAACTATTCCTGAGACCCTTTGTCCTTATATGAGGACATTATATTTGAGTAAATTTCTCTGAGACACTGTACATGCCACCGTTTCAAGTCTGAATGTCCTGTACAGAGCACATTCACGGCTTTTCAGAGATACTAAATGTTTCAATGTTTCACCATGACCACTCCCTCTCCTTGGTCTTCAAAAAATGTCTAATATTAATTTAGTGACACTGTGTAACGTGGGGAGAGAGACAAGAGGCGAGCGGATCCATTAGCAAGCTTTTATTGAGACGAGACAGAGACATAGTGAAAACAGGCAGGGTCGAAATAATAGCAAACTGGTGTAGCAAAGGCAAGACGTGGGGATAGTCCATGCAGCAGGCGTGGGTTGATGATCGGCGAACGTAATCCAGGGGGAAAAAGCAAAGGGTTAATCCGTGGAACAACCGAGTAGTCCAAAAGGCAGGCGGCAAGACAGACAAAATGAGAAGACCGGGCTAGAAAGCTAAACACTGGGAACTAGAGAACTCGGGAACTCAGGAACTCGGGAACACAGGAACTAGGCTCCCCCCAAAGAGCGGCTTCTAGACGCTCCAAACGACCAACAGTCCAGGGGAGCGGTGGGGCAGCCCCTTTAGGAGGATCTGCAACCAGCACTGCCACCTCCGGGGGCACTGGCACAGACTCACGGTCAGACAAAGCCTCAGAGGCAGACTTGTGGACAGATGAGACCTCTGGAGCAGACTTGTGAACTGATGAGACCTCTGGAGCAGATTTATGAACAGACGAGACCTCTGGAGCAGACTTGTGAACTAACGAGACCTCTGGAGCAGACTTGTGAACAGACGAGACCTCTGGAGCAGACTTGTGAATAGACGAGACCTCTGGAGCAGACTTGTGAATAGACGAGACCTCTGGAGCAGAGGTGTGAACTGACGAGACCTCTGGAGCAGAGTTGTGAACTGAAAAGACCTCTGGAGCAGACTTGTGAACAAACGAGACCTCTGGAGCAGACTTGTGAACAGACGAGACCTCTGGAGCAGACGTGTGAACAGACGAGACCTCTGGAGCAGACTTGTGAACTAACGAGACCTCTGGAGCAGACTTGTGAACAGACAAGACCTCTGGAGCAGACTTGTGAACTAACGAGACCTCTGGAGCAGACTTGTGAATAGACGAGACCTCTGGAGCAGACGTGTGAACTGACGAGACCTCTGGAGCAGACTTGTGAACTAACGAGACCTCTGGAGCAGACTTGTGAATAGACGAGACCTCTGGAGCAGACGTGTGAACAGACGAGACCTCTGGAGCAGACTTGTGAATAGACGAGACCTCTGGAGCAGACGTGTGAACTGACGAGACCTCTGGAGCAGAGTTGTGAACTGAAAAGACCTCTGGAGCAGACGTGTGAACTGACGAGACCTCTGGAGCAAACTTGTGAATAGACGAGACCTCTGGAGCAGACTTGTGAACTGACGAGACCTCTGGAGCAGAGTTGTGAACTGAAAAGACCTCTGGAGCAGACTTGTGAACAGACGAGACCTCTAGGGCAGACTTGTGAATAGACGAGACCTCTGGAGCAGATTTGTGAACAGACGAGGCCTCTGGAGCAGACTTGTGGACATATGAGACCTCTGGAGCACAGTGTGCAGCCCACAAACACCAAATGGCAATTGCCATTAAGAGAAAAGAGCAGCAGCGGATGGCAGAACCTCTTTAATGGTTGGATTTAAAGGCCCTGATGCCACTGGGATGCTTGCAGCCCGCACAGACATTAGTGGTGGGTCCAGCACGCTGGCCATCATGATAGGTCGTGACCTTGGGGTGTCAAATGAGACGTAGCGAGGCTCTGGGAGGTCAGACGAGACGTGACGAGGCTCTGGGCGGTTAGACGAGACGTGACGAGACTCTGGGCGGTCAGACAAGATGTGACGAGACTCTGGGTGGTCAGACGAGACGTGACGAGACTCTGGGTGGTCAGACGAGACGTGACGAGACTCTGGGCGGTCAGACGAGACATGACGAGACTCTGGAACAACAGCAGGAACTTGACCTGGCTCATGAAGAACAGCTGTGACTTGACTGGCTCGTGAAGATCAACAATGACTTGGCTTGGCTCATGAAGAACTGCTGTGATTGGGCTTGGCTCGTGAAGATCAGCAGTGACTTGACTTGGCTCGTGAAGATCGGCTGTGGCTTGACTTATCTCGTGAAGACTGGCTGTGACTTGACTTGGCTCACAGGGATGACTTGACTTGGGATAGTCCGTGCAGCAGGCGTGGGTCGATGATCGGTGAACGTAATCCAGGGGGGAAAAGCAAAGGGGTATTCCGTGAAACGAGCGAGTAGTCCAAAAGGCAGGCGGTGAGACAGACGAAACGAGAAGACCGGGCTAG
Organism: Labeo rohita; assembly: GCF_022985175.1. Classification (NCBI taxonomy): domain Eukaryota; kingdom Metazoa; phylum Chordata; class Actinopteri; order Cypriniformes; family Cyprinidae; genus Labeo; species Labeo rohita. Next base: position 30,794,927 of record NC_066891.1, on the reverse strand, counting down.
AAAGTTAAACACTGGGAACTAGGGAACTCAGAGAAAATGCGAAACAACAACGCAAAACCACAATACTCTGTGAGTAACAGGGGGAAAGTCCGGGGTTTATATAGCGTGTCAGATTGGCTACAGGTGTTGGTGCAATCAGCGCGATGGGTGATGGGAGAAGTAGTCCGGGGTGCAGTGCAACAGTCTGTGTGATGTGAAAGAACGAGAGCGACATCTGGTGGTGAGCGGACCGAAGGTCACTGGCCAGATTCATGACACACTGTTATGGAAATAATATTTTGTAATTATCATTTAAATCTAACAAATTTTTAAGTTGTTTGTCATAAATCAACATCTCATGAAAATGTTATGGGGATTTAAATCAAAATATAACTTTCTGTTACGAAACAGGATGTTGATTTCACACATGTCCTCATATGAGGACAAATGATATATTATTATGAAAATCACTCCCATTATTACACTTCTTTTTTCATGACATGTTGCCCCAAAAACACATTAATTATGCAAAATAGATTTAGTTTAAAGATACATTCTATATAATGAGTAAAACTGTTTATGGCCAAAGATGGTATATAAAATCATTCTGTTATAACATAGTTGAGACTCATCTTTATACACAGTTTGGTATATATATAAAAAAAAATAAAAAAATACTGAAACCTAAAATTTTTTTGGCGATTAAAAAAATAAATAAATAAATCAATTGTTTTTGCCTATACATGTTCATTCTTGTCTTATTATATATATATATATATATATATATATATATATTAATGCTCCAAACAATGTAATGACATGAAAAAATACTTTTTTTTTTTACTAAATAATCAAGACCTAGTTAAATTAATTTTCTTTTCTGACTTTGTCTTGCTTCATATCCACTCTCTGTACTGTTTAAAGGCAAAAATGGCCAAATCAATATTCATTATTGTTTATAACATAAAACTAAAACCATTAAAAATAATAATAATAAAAATCAGTCACACTTTATTTTAAGGCCAGTTCTCACTATTAAAACAAACCACTAAATACGGCTTTTGCCTCAATAAACTCCTAATTTGCTGCTAATTAGTAGTTAGTAAGGTAGTTGCTAAATTCAGGTATTGGGTAGGATTAGGGATGTAGAATATGGTCATGCAGAACAGATGCTTTATATCTGTCACAGGCGTCGTGTGCGGGATTGAGGAGTAGGGACGAGGAAATCAGGAACACACAGTTTATTTTTGTAATCCATACAACGGAGCAGAAACGAACAGGAACAGTAGGGAATCCACACGCAAAATGACCCAAGAAGACTTTAAATGACATAGAGTGACTTACAATAACCGACCAACCAAAGGGGAACAGAACCAAACTTATATACACAGACTAATCAGATGAGGACAGGTGTGAACGATTAAACAATGACGTAATAATTGGAAACGGAACAGAAACAACCAAATAAGGGCATACAAGGGGAAAACCAAAGAAAACAGTCCACAGGGGTGTGACATTACCACCCCCCCCCCATAAGGCACGACTCGCGCCGTAACAAATACACGCCCAGGGCGGATAAGGAAGCTCAGGGAGCCACGGCAGAGCATACAGTCCGGGGTGCCATGGAGGATCAGAGAGTTCAGGAAGCCATGGCTGAGTACACAGTCCAGGCGGCCATGGCGGGTCAGGGAGTTCGGGAAGCCATGGCCGAGTACACAGTCCAGATGGCCAAGGAGGTCTTTGTCTAACTTTGGGTATTGTCAGCCCAGGAGAGTACAGGAAGGCTGAGCTTAGGAGGCACAGGCACAGGAGGGCGCTCGGGAGGCGCAGGCACAGGAAGGCGCTCTGGAGGACGCTCAGGCTCTGGAGGGCACTCTGGAGGACGCCCAGGCTCTGGAGGGCGCTCTGGAGGAACCTCAGGCTCTGGAGGGCACTCTGGAGGAACCTCAGGCTCTGGAGGGTGCTCTGGAGGAAGCTCAGGCTCTGGAGGGTGCTCTGGCGGACTGGACTAGAAGATTAGAATCTTCCACATCGACGTAGAAATTGGAATTACAAAGAGCAAGGACATAGTTGATAAAATCCGCTACTGGTTTGCGGCAATCGTCAGGAGTTATGGAACAGAACAACTTGTCATCATTTAGCCCCATCTGAAAACACGTGTTGATCATTGCATCGCTCCAACTCACCAGATGTAACACGCTCAGGAATTCCTCCACATATTGCTCCAACGGCCTCTCTGCCTGCTGGATGTTAATAAGGAACTCCTCAGCCCAGAACATATTGTCTTGGTCGGTTCTTCTGTCACGGGCGTTGTGTGCGGGATTGAGGAGTAGGGACGAGGAAATCAGGAACACACAGTTTATTTTTGTAATCCATACAACGGAGCAGAAACGAACAGGAACAGTAGGGAATCCACACGCAAAACGACCCAAGAAGACTTTAAATGATATAAAGTGACTTACAATAACCGACCAACCAAAGGGGAACAGAACCAAACTTATATACACAGACTAATCAGACGAGGACGGGTGTGAACGATTAAACAATGACGTAATAATTGGAAACGGAACAGGAACAACCAAATAAGGGCATACAAGGGGAAAACCAAAGAAAACAGTCCATAGGGGTGTGACAATATGTACTAATAAACAGCCAACAGGTTAATAATAGGAATGCTAATAAGTAACTAGTTAATACTGAAAATTGTTCCCTATACTAAAACAAACATTACTGGAAATAAAACATTTAAACTTATTGTATTTCACAGCTGCTGAGGCATCATTTCTCATTTTAGTTTAGATGACGAACTGAAATAACTGAAACTAAATAAACTAAAAGTTAAAACCTAATAGAAAACTACATAGACATACAAACAAAACAGAACTACTAAAACTAATTAAAATTCTACAGAAAATGCTAAATATTATCTATAACAAACGTTACAATAGTATATCATTGATATAAACTGAAATATAAACTGATAAACTGAAAAGAACAGCTTCCCAGTGTATTCGAGTAAAATAAGCTAAAGAGAAATTTCTTTACGATTAACCAAATATGTGGAAATAAAGTGAACAAAATATATATACATAGATAATGCAAACATCCACACTTTGATTTCTCAAGCGTATCATCCCAGCTGAGCGGATGTTTTCCACAGTGAAGCTGCATGGTGTATTGTGCCTCATTTTCAAATAAGTAAACACTGACCTACCAACTAGTCAACTACTTCTCTGAGTGACTAATCGACTATAAAAAACAAGCACTCATGCAAGCCCTATAGTAAAAAGACAGAAAGGATGTGAATGAGAGGCATCAGACCAGTTCACATGTGACACACAAAGAGCAGTATTAGTGACAAGAACAGGAGGAGGAGAGAGAAGGAAGGATAGGAACAGAAAGAGGGTGGGGAGAGCAGGGGAGAGTGAGGGAGACAGTAAAAGCGAGAGAGTGAATCTTTCATAGCAGGCGTTTCAGATCGCCACCGCTGAGATTTGGGTCTCTCAGTATGTTTCCCGCCGCAGCAGCAGACAGAGTTAGCGCTAGCTCCCGCACAATGACTTCTCGACCTCGTCCTGTTTCCTCATCATCTCCTATTTTTTTTTCCCTCCAAAACAAACTTGTTTATTCAAGGCTGATGGCTCACAGACTTCAGATTTTTCCATAAACTGACATCGGACATACAGACCACCAACAAAGTCTCTCTGTAAGGTAGGAATAGCAGTTAAAATTTTATAACTGGACTGTTTCATGTCATGTGTGTGTACAGTACATCAGTCTGTTCAATGTGCATTTCAAAATTGAGTTTTATTTTTCTTATATATATACACATTCTCCACAGAAATTATTATAAAAATGAACTAAAAAAAAAAAAAAAGTAAGCTCTTTCACAGGTTTAAGGTTTTTATCAATATGAAAAACTTATATATTGTTTTGCGTTGTATTTATTTATTTTTTTCTGATCCAATAAGCGAGCGCTAGTTTATTATTGATAGTTTATGAGATATGTTTGATGATAAAAGTGGAAGGCATGAATGTTATGAATGTGAAATGTGTTCTTTGTTCATTCACATATTTATTTCATCTGTTAAGATAGACAGATCGGCTGAATTATGTAACAAATATGTGGTGGTCAGTTACACCAGTGTTTCCTAACCCTGTTCCTGGTGACATCTCAGCAGTACACATTTTGGAGGTCTCTCTTATCTGACCCATCCATTTCAGGTCTTGGAGTCTCTACTAATGAGCTGAATCAGGTGTGTTTGATTAGGAAGAGTTGGGAAACCCTGAGTTACACTGTATGCTGTCATATGCTTCGATGGTCCACCCATTCTAGTGAGGGGAGAATGTAAAGTCTGGCTATAAATACCTCCACCAAGCCCCTCCATGCACCCTGTGAGCACATAGAGTGTCTTTACATGGCTGTTAGTGATAAACAGAAGTCTGTGCATTTGAAGTACTGTGATTTTAAGTGTGTGAGAAACTAAAAGTAAAATTATGGACTGTGACAAAATGTGAAAACTGAGCTGAAATACACCAGTTCATAAAGACATGAGTAACTTATTTGCTCAGACTTTCAGATGACTGCACTGCTGTAACGCTTTTGGCCTTAATTACACTGATCTCAGATTTGCGTCATCCACAGTTCACTCAACTGTCAGCTTGGCATTACATTATAAAGCTTTACTCATCAATATGTGATCCGTTTAAGGGTTCAGCTTTTGTTATTCTCATAAAAGTCCATTTTAAATGTAATGAAACAATTTAGCCATTTAGTGCAAAAAAATCATCCTTTATTCTCTGAGATGTTTCAAATCTTTTTGACTTCTTTCATGCATCATGTAAAAACTTGATAAAAGTCCATTCAATCTTCTGAAGTCATATGATGAGCTTTGTGTGACAAACACAAATAAAAATGAAAATTGTTATTCACTTCTCTTAAATTATTCATGGCATCTTCAAATATCTAAGTTTTCAAATATATAGGTTTGTAAGAGACGACATCAGTGATATGCTACAATAGAGGGAAAGTTTTTCAGTGAATATATTAAATAGGTTTTTGTTCTTCATACAGAGCTATTGTATGCTATTAAACATACTATTGTTAACTATTGAAGGAAATATTACACACAAGGAGTTTTTTTTTTTTTTTTTTTTTTTTTTCAGTGATGTGCTTGACAGCATAAATCTTTCTTGCTAAAACAGCAGAGACACCATGGACACTATTTATTGATAGCTAAGAAAGGACGGAAATTGATGGGAGGTGGAAGGAAAACTGGATTGGGAAATGGCCCAAGGCAGACTCAAAATTGCATTTCCTACGTGAGCACCATGATAACCGTATGATGTATGTTCACTTTTTGCATGTTTTGTTTCTCCAGTCAAAGGAGAATAGATTGATTTATGTTAAATTGCCGTGTTGAAAAGCCAGTTCCCTGTACGTCTCCCTGCAGAGCGCTTTTCAAACCATTACAGAGAGTCCTTGAATCTGTCAAGATTTACCTTATTGATTTCTCTTCTGACTGTGAAGTGTGGCTCTCCACAGACACGCTTGTCATCATTTCTTTTACTTCTTTTGGATCGTTTCCTGACCAGTATTTACTTTTAGATTAGCGAGATCATTGGTGGTGCTGGTTACACTTTATTTTGAGGTGTCTTTGTTACAGTGTAAATGTACTATAGAATTAGGGTTAGTTGCCTGTAATTATACAATGTACTGTTATTACTACACTGTAAAACAAGCATCACATTTGCTATTATTTTGAACAATCCGTTACTAACACTATGCATGCAGATGTGAATAATGCCTCAAATAATGGTTTAAGTTATGCTTTCATGTTTCTAAGCAAACTGGTTTACTATGTATTTATTTATTTATTGTCTACTGTAGACATTCTAGTAATTCTAAGTAAGATTAGTAGTAATTCTAAGAGAATCATTAGACTAGAGTCTAGAGAGTCTCTCTAGAGTCTAGAGTCTAGAGTCTCTCTGATCATTAGAGTCTAATGATTCTCTTAGAATTACTACTAATCTTACTTAGAATTACTAGAATGTCTACAGTAGACAATAAATAAATAAATAAATAAATAAATACATAGTAAACCAGTAATGAACAGCAGATATAAAGTAGAGAGTCTAATGAAGAGAATCATTAGACTCTCTACTTTATATCTGCTGTCTGATTAATACATGTCAGCCTTTTCTACTAACCCTAACCCTAACCTAACAGTCTACTAATACTCTAATGACTGCTAGTTGACATGTAGTTACTTAAAATTAGTAGAATGTCTGCACTAGACTATCAAAATAAAATAAAATCCTCTAGACTTACATTTAAAGTAAAGACCTGAACTAGAGACCAAAATACTACTGTTGTTTTGTTTTGAAGCATATGTACTGTGCACTGTATGCAAAGCACAGAATACCCAGATAACTTACTATATTGTTTTAAAATAATAAGTAATAGTAGGGTAGACTGGGTACAGTTGGTACACTTTTTGCTTTTTTCCGTTACCACACCAAAACAAGGGACTGAAAAGAAGTGATATTTCATATGACATTTCCTTTACTTGTCTACTAAAATATTCATAATTATTAACATCCATAGGTTGGTCATTTTTGCCACAATTAGCTCATAAACACAGCAAGCTTTTTTTTGTTCCAACTGTACCTGAGTACAGTTGAGACACCCATCCGTAATGCTGTAAAGCTGCCTAACCAATTCATTACAAATGTAAAATACCTTTAAAAATGGGAATTCAGCAGTTTTTATTTCCATTCAGTATTTTATTTGATTGTTTGTTTAGTTAAAAGTTGTAAAAGTTGAAGGTGGAGGGAGTGAATTAGCAGCGCTCTCTCCACCCTCAATACGACGACTGAGGTGAGTCCCTTGAGCAAGGCACCGATCCCCCAACTGCTCCCCGGGCACCGCAGTGATAGCGATATGGCTGCCCACTGCTCCGGGTGTGTGTTCACGGTGTGTGTGCGCGTTTGTTCACTACTCACTACTGTGTGTGTGCACTTGGGTGGGTTAAATGCAGAGCACAAATTCCGAGTATGGGTTACCATACTTGGCCTCACGTCACGTCCTTTCCTTTCCTTCCTTTCCTAAAACATTGTACATTAATGGCAAACAGTAATACAATATTTAATTTCAGTTCATCATTTTAATAGTAACAGTTGTAAGGGTGAGAAGCTATTCAATGTGGAAGGGACGTGATGAAGTGAAAAAATTACCTTTAGAGAGAAAAAAAAACAAAAAACTTTTGCCGATATTTTCGGACTGGAGAAGTGCATGTGCTTCGAATTTCCCACGATCGGAGAGGGCGCTAATGCGAAGCAATGTGCAAAGCTAATATCACAGATCAGACTCCTTCTGCACACAAGTTATTTCAAATGTACCCCTGTACCAACTGTACATGGTTTACCCTATATCCCCAAATGCAGTACATTCAGTTTGATCTTCCTTTTCCAGTGTTACAAACGAACAACAAGAACTGTAATTTTTATAATCTTTTTTTTTTTTTTGATAGTCCACTTTAGACACTCTACTGACTATAAGTAACTTTGCAACTATATCAACTAATTCTCATTAATTTGCAACTACATGTCTACTAACTCTCACAGCAGGTTTAGGGTTAGTAGAATAAGTTGACATGTACTTGCAAAGTTTAGAAGAGTGTTAGAAGATATTAAGCAGAAAGTCTACTAATACTCTAATTACTAGTTGCAAAGTTACTTACTGTTAGTAGAATAAGTAAAGTGGACTATCAAAATAAAGTGTTAACCCTTCCCTTTATTCAACTGCCAACATTTGAATAAAATTAAATAAAGTAATTATTTAAAATATATATTTTAAAATATTAAAAGATGATAACTGGATGCCCCTCAATTCAATCTGATGAGATTCACATTTCACAACAAATGTAGTTGGCTAACATTCAAAATTTGTGTTGAAATTTATTGCTTTATAAATTACTGCTGTTTTTTTTTTTTTTTTTTTTTTTTTTTTACTAAAAGGTGGTGTTGAGCACATGCACAGTATGCAGTAAGTAGTAATCTAGCATCCTCTTTTGAAGACAGAACACATTGCATTTATAATGTGTGAAGTGGCTTGTGCTTTGATCCGTCAAAGGTAAAGCTGCAGAAGTAAAGATCTCTAGAGATGTCTAATGGCTGTTGGTGGTGGGGTTTGCATTAACAAGGAAAGGGAATATAATATTTAGCATTCTCTGAATGTGTGTCGCTAGCTGACGTACGGATTAATCCGAGAGAGATGGACAGAGTAGGGTGCGAAATGAGATTTGTGTGTCAGATTTCACCCAGAGCGTTTGCTGCTCTGCGCAATGGTACCTGTCACTTTGCTTTGATGTCAGTTCTATACAGCAAGAACACAAGCTATTTCCACCCTCCCTCTCTTTCTCATGCTCTTTCATTTATCTGTATCTGTCTTCATCTGTTTCACTGCTTCTCTCCACCCTCTTTCCCCACATTTCTTTTTTTGGATTTAATGTAGGGTAAAGTTTGATGTTATATCCTGAGAAAGGATCAGCTGTGGTGCAATACATTTACTGTCATGTACACTGTGGCCCCTGAACCATTGTGTTCAAACCACAAACACACACACACACACACATGTGGGCTCAGGGGTATTTATATCTATGGATATCTTCTATGGAGGATTAAATGCAGGCAGCTTGCGAGAACTTTGGGTTTATTTGTGTGTGTAGGAATTTTAATAACCACATGGATGCATCAATGTAAATATGTTGGTTAGATCATCTGTAATACACAAGGTGTGTGTATGGTGGACTAATAACACACAAACACACACTTGATGTCACCCCCAGCTGTCAGCCAATGTCTTGGCCACCCTGGTATTTTGTCAGCATAAGTGGACTGGGAGTCCATGTGACAACACATATACATATAATAGCAGTGTTTAAATGAGCAGACATGCTTTATGAATGAGTGGTATATCAGCACTCTCTTGGCTGAGTTGTGAGATCATCAAATTAATTATTGATAAATGATTTTTACTACATGTAAGTCCTGAAAAGTTTTGATTTTGCAGGACTTCCCTGCTGAAAAAACAAACAAACAAAAAACAGCTAAAACCAGCCTAAGCTGGTTGGCTGGTTTTAGCTGGTCATCCAGGCTGGTCTTAGCTGGTCGGCAGGCTGGTTTTGGAGGGGCTTTGGCCACTTCCTTGGCTGGCCAGGCTGGTCTTGGCTGGTCAGGCTGGGAGACCAGCTACTTGCAGCTTAAACCAGCTAAGACCAGTCAACCAGCCTAGACTGGTTTTAGCTGTTTTTTTTCAGCAGCGTTGATGTGTCTATCACAGTTTTAGTGCATCCAATTACCCAACCCCTGCCCCTGATAAAACTATTAGCTAAGTCCACAGAAAATCCTTTTTCCAAAGTCTGTGGAGTGGAGCACCTGTCACTTTGCTTTTTCAATCAGTGTGTGTGTTTTGGACATTGTTAGCCGTCAAATTTAACAAAAGCTGTATCATCCATCAATGCTTCATTATGAATTAGAAATTATATTTTAAGTTTAAAATAGATGCATCATGGAATCACATTTCTTTGGGGAAACAAATGATGAAAAATGTATGTGAATTCTAAGAAGACAGAACAAAATGTATATAGGCTATATATACATTATGTATTCATTATTGTGAAAGATTTCTCTAGCACTGCTTTGCTATGAGGATGGGGTACTGATGGGATTTGGTTTATCACTGACTGATAAACACCCAGTGGGATTTGGTTGATTGCTGAAGACGTAGCTTAAAATAACAACATGAGTTTTTCTCATGCCACACTTACCAACTGCTAAAGTTAGTCCTGCAATGAGGGTTCATCACAATCCTGTTGCTCTTATATGTGTAAAAGGGGCCAGCGTTTGAAATTAGAGGCTGTGTGGTTTGTTTGGACACATGTCCTCCAAACTCCAGAGTGTGTCTGACACTTATCAGCAGCTAAGCAACTAAAGCCTGAATTGCTAAGATCCCAAATAAAGAGTGCTAATTGCTTGAGCAGTTAAAATTATGTCCAATTATTTACTAAGAATAATTGCTTTTTGTGTGTGATAAATGTACCTGATTATACTTCCAGCTCTCACTAAACTCCCTTTTATTAAGAACTGTTTATATATACGTTGTGGAAAAATGAGTTTGTGAACCTTTGGAAATATCAAAATTTCTGCACTGATTACTAATGAAATGTTATGATCTTTATCTAAGTCACAGTTACAGACTAACAAAAAAGCATAGTCTGAGTCATGCTTCAATCCCAATGACAGCAAAAACCCTCCAGAAAGCACTACAAACTGCAGAAGTCTTTAGTAATGCAAGAAGTATGATGTTCCACAACAGTTATGGGAAATTATTCTGTGGACATCAGAGATCTTTTTTGGCAAAGACACACAGTGTTTTGTTTAGAGTAAAAGGGCTGCACAACAACTGCACAACAACTCAAAAGCCTCATCTCAGCTTTGAATCATGGTGGAGGAGCATCATGGTTTAATATTGTTTTGCTGCCTCAGGATCTGGGCACTTTACCATCACTGAATTATGAAGTGTATCAAGACATTATACAGGAGAATGTCAGGGCAGCAGTTCATGACTTCAAGCTCTAAAGTAATACTGACTAAAGAATGGCTGAAAAAAAAAGAAAATGTGTGTTTTCCTGACTCTTGACCTTAAAGCCCCAAGTATACTTCACTTTTTACGTGTATGCAAGTGTCCACACACAGTGCATGTGATGCACATTTTGTAATTAGAATATTACGCGCACCACCCGATTTTTGTATGCGCAAGTCGCATATGCGTATTGAATTTGTTTTGCATCAATCAGTTGGGTCACGCTTTATTTTAAGGTCCAGTTCTCACTATTAACAAACCATTAACTACTGCTTTTGCCTCAATAAACTCCTAATTTGCTGCTTATTAATAGTTAGTAAGGTAGTTGTTGAGTTCAGGTATTGGATAGGATTAGGGATGCAGAATATGTGCTTTATAAGTACTAATAAACAACCAATATGTTAATAATAGGCATGCTAATAAGTAACTAGTTAATAGTGAGAATTTTTCCCTATATTAAAGTGTTACCATCAGTTGTTCCACAAGGTGGCAGCACTGGCCCAGGCTGTTGTTTTACAGTAGAAAACTAAACTAAAAAGACAGAACAACAAAATAGTGGAGATTACAACAACAACAGAAGGCTGCATTTAGGAGCACCTGTGTGAGAGGAGCCCAGTTTGGTTTAAAAGAGTACAAAGATATTTTTATCGGTCATAAATTCTGGAGAAAAATGCAGCAGATGCTGGACATAGATGAAGCTTTCTAGGTTGCATGTGTTGATTGCCTACATCAGATGGAGTATACTTTGAAAGGCTATACGCTAGTGTACACGTACAAAATGAAGTATACTTTGGGCTTAAGCCAATTTAAATCATGTTGCATAACCTAAAGGGAGCTATCACGGCAACCCAGAAATATGAATAAATTCAAACATATTTAGCTACTGAACAAAAGTCTTATAAGCAGCTACAGAAAATAACTGATGGAGATTTTGCTCCTACAGGATGAAGTTCTAAATTCAAGGATTCACACCCTACAGTGTAAACCATTACTCTGTGTACTCAATAAAAATGTAAAAAGTACAATTATTTTTATTTCAATCATGATAACTCTCAGAATAGTTTAGTATGGTAATGGACATGACAATGATAATGTATTTGGTCTCAGCAGAATACATCTGCTACGTTACACATGCTGGCAATTATTGCTGCAGTAAAGCAAATATAGAGACTTGCTGATCCATCCACAGACATGCTGCTGCCGCACAGTTGCCCTACATTGAATTACCCTTAGAAGATCTATACAGGTGGAGCTGGGGGAGGTTTTTTTTTTTTATAAAGTTCTACAAGACTCGCTTACAGCAAACAAGGAACCAAACTGTTTAAGCATTGAGAAAGCAAGCTCATTGTAGTGAATGATGTGATTGCTTAAGTACCTACCAGCTTGTGCCATCTAGAGAATATATACTTCAGCTGCAAATGCATACCAAACCATTTGAGAAAATTAGTTCCACAAAAGCTTTGACGCCTGCTGTCTATCGCTATGAATCATCCTTATTGTTGCAGATTCTTAGTGGTTTGTTGGCATGTGGGTGATTTCATGAACTAGAAAAGCTGTCTGTGAATTTCTGGTCCAGGCGTAAAACTGTGATGGTGATGCTAATGTGAAGTTGTTTGTTTAATATTCATTGTATTCTATTTTTGCATGTTTCTGTCAAGGACTTTTATTTCAGTGTTGCGTCCTCTGAGAAGGAGGGTCTTGTAGTGTGAACGAAGAGAGCAGAGGAGAGTGTGGCGGGCTCAGAGACTAGTGTTGATCTCTTCCCCAGTTCTAGGACTTTGCTCAATAAAAAATTACTAGTTGTCGGTATTTTCAAGTCCATCGTCTTTATTTACATCCACCCACGGGCAGCTAATACCCCACGCCTTACACTAATAACACTGTATTTACAGTAATGCAAAAATAACTCAACTACATCAAATGAGAAAAAAAGAGTATATTTTCATGGTTTCTCAAACAAAGACAATTTTGAAAGTCCATTGAAAACATTTTTCAAAGTATTTTGAAGATGCATGTCATTTGACAACGTGCTTGGCAAACAGCAGTGCCCACAAGATTGAAATACTGCAGGAGTGTTTTTCGTAGAGGTATAATGAATATAACAATATTTTGATTGTCCTCTTTAGAAATAAACACTATAAGTAACTGACTATATAAAGTTTTGCAATTACATGTCGACTCTCAGTACTAGTATTAGTATATTGTTAGGTTAGGGTTAATAGAATAAGTTGACAATTGAATGTTTGTTGGGGACCATTAAAAAGTGTTACATAATTTCAAATAAACTGCTCACAATAAATAATTGAATGTATTCTCTGATCTAAAATTCTCTGTTTTGTCACAAAAACAGCATGGGCTGTTGTGAATCAGTATGAATTAAGACACTCTTTGCTTTTCAGTTTATGAGTTACTAATTTGCTAGTTACTGTTTCTAAAATGACTTTCAAGATTGGTAAATCACTCTGTGGCTGCTATTTTCAGTGAGATTTAATTTAGTGTGTATTTGTAGGCGCACCTCAAATAAAGAATTTATTAAGCAAAACCTTTTTGTTCATGCCATCAATTTGGCAAATTCCTTTACTTTTAGTAAATCAGGCCTAAGAGACTTCAGCATATGCATATGCAGATCTGAGAGGTTATGTAACATGTCTATAAAGAATGTCTGTCAGCATACAGCTGTTCTGTGCTTGTGCTATGTTTTGAAGCAGGGGCAGGTGGGTGACTGATCTCACTTTTATGACTTTTATGACATATGTGAGCCAGAACACACATCCATTACAAACACATACACATGACACAAGGATGCAAGCACTGACATGTTACTTCTAACTAAGCTATCACTTTAGATTAGGGACCAATTCTCAATATTAACTAGTTGCTTGTTAACATGCATATTACTAGCATATTATCTGTTTATTAGTAAAGTAAAACGGGGCTTAAGGAACCCCCTAAGAAAAAAAAAAAAGTGCTTTTCACTGTGCCCAAAGTGTATAATTGCAGAAAAATGCATATGTTTGTATTGAACATTTATGGAGCAACAGATTTTGTGTGAAAATAAATCGCACAAGTCGTTTATTTTGTTTAAAAATCTAAGAAATGTATGAGGTGGCAAGGGGGGCCTTTTACCCCACACACGGGGCAAAAGGCTCACCAGCAAGTTAGTCACTTTATCATCATTTGTACTATTTTCTGCTTATTTTGCTAAAAAAATATTTTTTTGTTAAATAAACATACTTTCATTAAAATATATTAACATAAAACATATATTTTAAAGTACAGAAACAAAATCATTTTAAAAAGTAAAGATTCTGAAACCATTCAAGGAGATCCCATATTATATGATGGTTTCATTCTAAATGTGGTGATTATCTCTATGATGGACAACCAACATAATATATGATATTTCCATCTGAATCTAAAAATGTCATGTCAACAAATGAAAAAAGTCAGCCTTCTATTAATTATCATGTTAATTATTGTGCCTTTTAGCCCCAACGGCAGGGGCACTTTTTTACCCCAAATACCAAATATGCTTTTACATATTGTTTCATTATTTAAAAACTGTTGCTTTAATTATCTTTAACAAAACTGAAAATCATTGTCTTAAGATATATTGAAAAATTTTAGTGATTCTCATTTGCCACTTAAATCTACAACGTGTAAAAAATATCAAATAGTAGATCATGTAAACACAGTAGTGATTTTGCACTGCTGCACTTGATTGTGTCAAGGATCAGACAAATTTGCATGTGTATCTTGAAAAGCGGATGTTTTGGAAAGTGCTACACCACGTTTTTCTGCCATCTAGTGGTTTAGAGGAAAATAATATCAAAGACACCTTTTACCCCGAGGTGCCTTTAGCCCCGTTGTACCCTACATATTAATGCATGACCATATTCCAGATCCCTTAAAGGAGAAGTCCACATCCAGAATAAAAATTTACAGATAATGTACTCACCCCCTTGTCATCCAAGATGTTCATGTCTTTCTTTCTTCAGTCGTAAAGAAATTATGTTTTTAGAGAAAAACATTTCAACATTTTTCTCCATATAATGGATTGATATGGTGCCCCAATTTTGAACTTCCAAAATGCAGTTCAAAATTGGCTTGATCCCAAATGAGGTTGTAAATGATCTCAGCTGAGGAAGAAGGGTTTTATCTAGCGAAATGATTGGTTATTTTCATTAAAAAATACACTTTAAATACTTTTTCATCTCAAATGCTCGTCTTGTCTTGCTCTCCCTGAACTCTGTGTGTTCTGGCTCAAGACAGTTAGGGTATGTCGATAAACTCCAATCGTATTTTTTCTCTCAACTTCAAAAATCATTTCAAAATCATCCTACATCGCTGCAGAAGTACAGACACTGTTTATTGAGGTAAAACTCAGTTATTAGTGAATATGTGTTCCCTAAGCACTATTAACTAGTTGCTGGTTAGAATGCATATCACTAGCATATTAGCTGTTTATTAGTAGGGTACAGCAGGGCTTAAGGCACCCCCTTAGAAAAAACATGCTTTTCACTGTGCACAATACATGATTGCAGAAAATACATATGTTTGTATTGAACATTTATGGAGCAACAGATTTTGCAGTGTGAAAATAAATCATACAAGTCGTTTATTTTGTTTAAAATTCTCATTAACGTATGAGGTTTATTGAGGTAAAACTCAGTTATTAGTGAATATGTGTTCCCTAATCTAAAGTGTCACTCTAACTAAATCACAGAGATGCACTAGATCAGTGGTTTCCATCCACATTCCTGTAGACCCCCCAACACTGAACATTTTGCATGTCTCCTTTGTCTGACACACCCGTTTCAGGTCTTTGAGTCTCTACTAATGAGCTGATGATCGGAATCAGGTGTGTTTAATTAAGGAGACATAGAAAACATGCAGTGTTGGGGGGCCTCCAGGAACATGGTTAGAAACAGCTGCACTAGATAAATTGTCAGAGGACAGTTACTTTGATGTGAATGTCACATAATACATTGGGAATAAGTAGAGCATATACGAAGGTATTTTTCCACACAGAAATGTTTGGGGGATGGAGACACTTTCAGACACAATGAAATCCCTTCTGCATCTTGAGAAGTGGATTACAGGCATAGAGAAGGTTATTTTAGGTGTGATAAAACTTCATTATGAGCCTCAAGTGGTACTAACACTATTTGTACATAATGCACAGAAGCAAAAGCCATAAAAAGACTCTGAGGAGTAACAGTCATGCATGAGTTGTTAGCGAACCAGCTCTAGCCCAAGAGTATGTTATTTAATTCAGAACGCTCTGCTTTATTTTCCCTTTTAATGAATCATATTCTTGCTCTTGCTAGAAATAAGTTTATATTATTATTTATGTTATTCTCCAATAACCTTGATAAGGTCAAAACTTGTTTAGCAGTCACAGAGCCCATTTAGAAAGTTTCTTTTTAACAGCCAAGTGTTTCTTCTCTACTTGATCTCAGCTGATAGCTTATCTTGATTTCAGTTTCGGTGGAATTCCGGTTTGATTTTTGATCAGTATGTATTTTTTTAAACAGATGGGCTCATTAGAGACAGAGCTCAGGTCTGGAGCTGAATGGCTGTTTCCTTCTGAACTTAATTAAGAGTAGATATCTCACTCCACTAATTAAACTTCACTGCAGCTTAGGAGCTGGAAAGCCCTTCCGAACAACCAAAAAACTAGTGAACCCCCTGATGTCAGTGACGGATTATTCTGAGTTCTGAATATGAATATGTGTGATGGCTCGACTGAAGACAGGATACATGCTGTGTGTGAGACGTGTATCTGTGAGACGATTATGTAAATGATCATGGGAGGAAGAAGATGTGCTTTTGTGGTCTGGTTTGATCTGACTTCTAGAGAAAGAGAGAGATGAAACTTTACTGATACATAATGAGAAGAAATATCATTAATAACAAATCAAATACAAATTACAAACCATGGCTTTACCCAAATACACTTTGATAAACTTGATGATTATAATACTTTATATTTTAAATAAATAAATAAATAAATAAATAAATGTTTTAGAGCTGTTGGGAAACATTTTACCAGATATTGCTATGGACCATGGATCAAACCTCCTGAGAATCACAGAACTGTAGAAAAGCTGGAGTTTTCAAAATGCATCAAACTCTCAGAAATCCTCATGAAGTGCATTAATTACAAGAAATGATAAGACATGAATTACAAGTGCAAAAACATTCATGCACACAATAAGTGCATTTTATCAAATTATTAATTTAGATGTGGGTACATACTATTTAAGGACACTCAATATAAACTGGTCCAGCTACATGATCTGAGCTATTTGTTATACATATTAACAATAGCTCTACTGTCTGTTTTACTGTGAATAAGCAATTGTCCGAGACAAAGTTACTTCTATAAACACAACTGAAGATAACACAAGACATGAGAGAGCAGCAAATGTTTCTCTGAGTTGACAAATGTTGTCATCAGTAACATCTGCAGAAGTCATGCTAGTCGTAATCACTCAACTGTGGGCTGAGACGTCATGTGACATTCAGTCTTCTCAATGAATTTCATTTATTCATTTTGCAAAGTGGTTTCGAGGCAAATATGTCAAGCCAGTTAAATGTCATATTTCAGGTCAAATTAAGGACATGGTGTACAAACTCAACATTAAAAACTCTAAATCCAAGTATTTTCATATTAATTAATCATTTTTCAACTTATAACAATTCATGATGAACATGTCAGTATACTGTTTACATGCACACTTTACTATGGTCTATTTTTATCAGTTTTCATTAGGATTAAAAGCTTGCACTTGCATTTCATTAAAACTATTATCGCAGAAATGTATTCAGAGTCCTTGAGACTTACTTCTGTCAAAATGCTTCTATAAGACTTTCCCTGTCTTGTTGTAGCAGGCAGTTTTTCCAACCCCGAAGTTAACAAGAGATCAGAGGTCCCCGCAGGGTAATTTATCATCCTGCACTCATGAAGGCAGGAAGCAGATTGATTCTCTGTGTCTAGTAAAGCAGTCCTTAAATGTCACTCCAGCAGCCTCCTAGAAACTAGAAACAGAAGCAAAATCATTCATCAAAAACATTTTTTTTTACTCAAATTGTTATGATAATACCATTTGCAATAAATATGTTTGTATAAAATATTAAGTTATGTTATATTATGTTGTGTTACATATCAAGATGATGAACAGTGTTATACATTCCTTTTGCTTACACTCTTAAAAATTAAAGGTGCTTCACGATGCCACAGAAGATGCTTTTTTGTCTAAATGGTTCCATAAAGAACCTTTAACATCTGAAGAACCTTTCTGTTTCATAAAAGGTTCTTTGTGGCGAAAGAAGGTTCTTCAGATTATAAAAGTAAAAAAGAGATGGTTCTTTGAAGAACCTTTTAAAGCACCTTTATTTTTAAGAGTGTAGTAAACAGAGCTTGATTCTGGAAGAGACACAATGAGAATTTCTCCAAACTTGATCATTATGAAGTCTAATTTACCTGAGGATTGGGATCACATTTGAATGCAAAATTGTAATTAATCTACACAGAGCAGAACCCAACAAGTTTCAATAGCTGTTGAAATCATCCGGATTCAGTCAGACTAATGAGCTGTTCGTTTTCCTGTCATTGCATATATATATATATATATATATATATATATATATATATATATATTATTATTATTATTATTATTATTATTATTATTATTATTATTATTTTTTTTTTTTTTTTTTTTTTTTTTTTAGAAGTTTAACTAAAAGCACGGTTTTATTTTAGTACTTAACATGTCAGATGGTAATCGGCAAGAAATGGTTTCATTCTTAATTGTCTTCCCTATGTTTTTGCAAAAATATTAATGTGACAAGGTGTGACGGGATTGAGGTCTGTAACACATTTGAAGGGTTACATTGCCTTCAATTTTATTTTTTGGTTTTAGTTCTCTCTCATATTGTCCCCTGATATATCTGCATGCCCAACACTGTCTTTCTGCTGCAAATGTGGGTGCAATTTCTGATGCAGGATTCTTGTCAAAGTTTAAGTGGAAATATTGCATAAAAAATCTATTTATAATAAAAACATAAGCTGTCATGATTTTAGTAAGTATATATTTGCTGAAACCATTAATATATATATATGTGTGTATATATATATATATATATATATATATATATATATTTTTTTTTTTTTTTTTTTTTATGAAAATTATTTAATAAATGAAGTAAATAACTCAACCCCGTCACAAGTTTACAACCCTGTAAGAATGAGTAATACATTTGTGACGGGGTTGAGATTTTTTACTCAAAATGGTCACTGCTTCTCGTGAAGTGTAGGACACTAGACCATATATGGCAGCAAAAAATATATATATATATATATATATATATATATATATACTTATGGATTAAAAAATAATCATTTCCCATTTTATGTGATGGAGTTGAGCTTGACAGTACCCTCCCTGACTATAATTTGCCTCCAAAAATATAAATAAAAGTATGATACTACTAACCATTTTGTGCAACACTATTACAGAGACCTGAATGATGTCATTTCTGGTGAGTGATGTCACATATGAGCAGAGTCTAATTTATTATGGGTGTAGAATGGTTAGTGTGACGGGGTAGAGTTCAAACTGAGGGAGATAACTTTAAAAATATCTTGCACTTTTTAAAAAAACATATTCTTCACAATAAAGGAACACAAATAAGTGCTTACATTATTGCCAAAAATCACTTTGCACATTTTGTTAATAATTTTAAAAACTCAGTAAAGTGCCTTAGGGACATGACAAAACATTTGGTTTGATATAGAAAGAAGACATAATTTTTATGCTAAAAAAAAAGTCATCAATTATCATGCATCAATTATTTTATTCTTTATAATGGGCATACCAAAGTATTGTGAAAAGCTTCAAACAATTAATTTAATATTGTTCACTTTAGAAACTCTGGGGGACTATAATATTACTGAATCCCGGGAATGACCCTTAAGTTGCTTCATAAAAGCCCATACTGCAAAAAAAAAAAAAAAAATAGGTTTGAAGTGCATTTTCATATTTTTTTTCTGCTGACTTTAGCACCAGATCACAGCTCAGTACTTACACCCACACTTTTGCTACACAGCAGCAGGCTATAAACTCTTCATATGGGTTTACCCCTCAAGCGCAGGACAAGTAATGAGTTTGAATGCAGTCTTTACTCTGTGCATTATTCAGTTACATGAGAATTAATTTTCACTAAGTTGATAACATTTGTATTACTAAATTGACCAGTAGTTTTTTATCCTTTGCAAAAACAAAAATCATAAATAAACAAATAAATAAAAAATAATCATTTCAGAGGATTAATTGTGAACCCTAATTTGTACTTCTAGATGCAAATGATGCCATTAATATGTGTTGAAGTAAGTTAATGTTTTAATTACTGTAATGATGTCCAATAATTAGTCCAGTTCCAACATTCATTAGCTGCCTTCATAAGACAGTTTAACACTGTTTTTATTTGCTAATGATTTGCTTGCAGTCAGCAGGAGTTTCAGAGTAATCTCCCCTCGGCAGATTTAGCAGCGCATGAAACAGACACAAAGTGAAGAGCTGAAGAACCTGCTTTTGGCAGAGCTGACAAGGAAATCTCTTTCTGACCCCCTCTGTCTCTTTCATGTACACACAAACCCATCCACACACAGACACACTGTAACGAGGGGAACGGGACGAGAGACGAGCGGATCCATATGCATACTTTTATTGATAATTCCAGACAAAGACATGGAAAAACGGGATAGGCCAGGCAAGAGAACTAAACACTGGGAAACAACGAAAACACAATCCAATACTCGGCCGTGAGTGACAGGAAGACCGAGGTATTTATACTGTCTCTGATAGGTCACAGGAGTCGACGCAATAGGCGCAATGGGTGATGGGAGTAGTAGTCCGGGGTGCACAGCAACAGTCTGTGAGAAGTGACAGGGTGAGAGCGACATCTGGCGGTGAGCGGACCACAGGACACGACCAGATTCGTAACATAGCCCCCCCCCAAAGAGCGGCTTCCAGACGCTCCAAACAAACCATAGTCCAGGGGAGCGGTGGGGCGGGGGTTAGACAGAGCAAGGGCCGGAGGGCCAGGTCCCTGCGGAGGACCCGGTGATTGAGACAGGACCGGCAGAGCAGGAACCTTCCAGGGCGGAGCCGGAGGAGCCCACCAGGGCGGAGCCGGAGGCGGAGCAAGAGGTGGAGCAGCCTTCCGGGGCGGAACAGGAATCCGTGTCACGGTCTGGGACCTGGGGAAAGCAGGGACAGAGGAGGCAGACAGAATAGAGGGTGAAGGCGCAGCAGCCCTCCAGGACGGAACGGAAGGCGGAACAGGAGGCGCAGCGGCCCTCCGGGCGGAACAGGAGGCGCAGCAGCCTTCCGGGGCGGAACAGGAGGCAGAGCAGGAACCTGCGTCATAGACTGGGACCTGGGGAGAACAGTGACAGAGGAGGCAGACAGAATGAGGGGAGAAGCAGAGAGTTTGTAGGGGGGCGCCACCTCCAAGGGAGGATCCACAGCCACGGCTGACACCTCAGGAGGCATTGGCGCGGCTTCTCCAACTGACGGGACCTCTGGAGCAGACTTGGGACCAGACGGGACCTCTGGAGCAGGCTTGAGACCAGACGGGACCCCTGAAGCAGGCTTGTGATCAGACGGGAGCCCTGGCGCAGGCTTGTGATCAGACGGGAGCCCTGGCGCAGGCTTGTGATCAGACGGGAGCTCTGGCGCAGGCTTGTGATCAGACGAGAGCTCTGGCGCAGCCCTGTGATCAGACGGGAGCCCTGGCGCAGGCTTGTGATCAGGCGTGACCTCAGAGGCTGACTTGAGAACGGGCGTGATCTCTGGAGCTGATTCGGGAACAGGCGTGAGCTTAGGAGTTGGCTTGGGATCAGACGCGGTGTTGGCAGGCGCTGACTGGGTTGACGTGGCGTTGGCAGGCGCTGGCTGGGCTGAAGTGGTGTTAGCAGGCGCTGGCTGGGCTGACGTGGCATTAGCAGGCGCTGGCTGGGCTGACGGGGCGATAGCGGTCATCTTTGCGACAGGCTCTGGCGTGGCGGCCATCTTTGCGACAGGCTCTGGCATGGCGGCCATCTTTGCGACAGGCTCGGGCGTTGCGGCAGCCATCTTGCGTGCAGACTCGGGCGTGGCGGCCGCCATCTTGCGTGCAGACTCGGGCGTGGCGGCAGCCATCTTGCGTGCAGACTCGGGCGTGGCGGCAGCCATCTTGCGTGCAGACTCGGGCGTGGCGGCAGCCATCTTGCGTGCAGACTCGGGCGTGGCGGCAGCCATCTTGCGTGCAGACTCGGGCATGGCGGCAGCCATCTTGTGCAGTGGCTCAAGAAAGATGGCTGTAATTTGACTTGACACAGGAACAACAGTTTTGGCTTGATTTGACACAGGAAACACAGTTTTAACTTGACTTGACTTAGAAACTTGACTTAACTCAGGAAACACAGCTGCACCTTCATATGGCTCAGGTATAGCAGCTGTGACGTGACGGGACTCCGTTTTCGCCGCCATTTTGCGAATGAGCTCCACGTTCGCCGCCATTTCGAGAAGCCGTTCCAACGCGGCCACCCCTGCTTGAGCGTGCTCCAGCAGGGCCGCCGTGTCGTGAGCAGGCCAGGCGGCGGCGTGTTCGTGGCGTCGCGCTCCGGCGCGGCCGCCATTTTGCGAGCCGGCTCCACAGTAGCCGCCATTATATGAGCGCGCTCCGACGCGCCCGCCACTCCGCGAGCGGGTTGCGCGACCGGCATCACTGGGGTATCGCGTTCCTCATTAGCGACACCCACCGTGAAAGACGAGCCCACAGTCAAATAAGTATACTCCATACCAGGATGATGTCCGTGGAAAAAGTTGCTGGATCCTTGTAGGGCCGAGTATTCTGTAACGAGGGGAACGGGACGAGAGACGAGCGGATCCATATGCATACTTTTATTGATAATTCCAGACAAAGACATGGAAAAACGGGATAGGCCAGGCAAGAGAACTAAACACTGGGAAACAACGAAAACACAATCCAATACTCGGCCGTGAGTGACAGGAAGACCGAGGTATTTATACTGTCTCTGATAGGTCACAGGAGTCGACGCAATAGGCGCAATGGGTGATGGGAGTAGTAGTCCGGGGTGCACAGCAACAGTCTGTGAGAAGTGACAGGGTGAGAGCGACATCTGGCGGTGAGCGGACCACAGGACACGACCAGATTCGTAACACACACAATGTCAAGAGGATTCTTCCTGTTAGTACAGAAGCCAGCAAATCCAGATCAAGAGCTACACTAGATGTGTGATATATACTAGATAGGGCCTTCTGACCACTTAGGACCACTTATGTTAATAAAGTTATTAGTTTTTAATATAAATTATTTACATATTTTTAATGAATACATTTAAATGTCCTCATCTGTAAGTCGCTTTGGATAAATGTTAATGTTTAATTGTATAAATATAATTGAGCAGTTTTCCCTGGAACTCTCATTTACATGGTTTAATAATAGTTTGCATAGGAAATAAATATTATTGCTTCCGGTAGAATATATAGATTAAACCTATATATATGCCTCTTTCTAGGAGTTATAGCAGCAATTTTATAACTCAACCCAGGCATTTACTGAAAGATGAATGTCACAAATTGTGTGAAGCCTGCACATTTGAAGCTACAAATGCACAATGATGCAACATTTCATTCTTCATAAATTCTCTTTTTGCATCGAAAAATACGTTTTGAATCGCAAAAGATTTTTGATTCCAAATTCATCAGATGATTGGCTGACATCGCCTATTGTTTTCACCCTAGAATACATGATATTACAGAAGTAAAATTGTTTTCAAACAGCTTTTTCCTGATGTGGTGATTTATTCATGTGCTCTGATGTTGGCCCATGGCATTACAGCAGCAGATTCACAGAACAAAGAGCAGAACAAACACTGGTCTGGCAGAACACCAGCGCTCTGCAAGCTGAGACACAGTGCTTGACTCCACTGTACGACAGTCATCTGCTGAGGTGGCGGCTGACAGGAATAGATAACTGGCATTTGCCCCGGAGTGCAACAATGCTCAGATCCTGCTTGGATGTCGAGTTTCATCAAACATCAAACGTCTCTCCTCTACTGCCATTCATCTTTGATTGATCTGTGAGTGTCAATCTGGTGTGTTGAGACTGTGTGAAAGCAAACTGTCCACTTTAAAGAAGACAGGAGTATAGTATGATGGACATGAGGTCTACACGCAGCTGTCTGAGAATTAAACACCGTGAATTGGACTCAGTATTAGAGCGAGAAATGTCTTTGAAATGTCTCTGAAAACTCTTTAATGTCACTGACAGATCTTGAATGAAACTATAATAATAAGTAATGGCACTGAAGTGCTTGGAAGAAACATTAAAAAAGAAAATTGTCATAATTTGTTCACCTTCTTGCTGGTCCAAATCTGTGTTAAGATGATTTTATTTATTTTTTTACTCCTGCAGAACAGGAATGCAGAATGTGGATTTTTGGACACATCATTTTGGTAATTCATTCAGTCCACAAGATCAGGTTACATTTGGCACCTCATCCG
The DNA here is from genome assembly GCF_022985175.1 of Labeo rohita. Lineage (NCBI taxonomy): Eukaryota > Metazoa > Chordata > Actinopteri > Cypriniformes > Cyprinidae > Labeo > Labeo rohita. Next base: position 30,770,723 of record NC_066891.1, on the reverse strand, counting down.
CCTAGATGGAATTTTTAGAAAAAATACCAATATGTTTGGTTTTGCTTTTGTCCCTTTCCAAAAACCCCAAAAATGAGTATTGTCATAATTTAATCTCCCTGTTGTTGTTTCAAACACACACACATATGACTATTTCTTATGTGAAACACAAAAAAAATTAGCTAGCTATTTGAAAGTTTATATTTATACAATGAAATACAAATGTATTTTTGGTGAATGAAAGATGTTGTAGATGGTTACAAACATAAAAGGTTTTAAAAAGTTTCCATGCCACTGTCAGCAGGATGTGATTTTTTTCTTTCTTTTTTTTTTTTTTTTTTTTTTTTTTTGAGGTTAGTCAGGTGTGCATGGTAATGTTGTGTTTTCTTCTGTGCACAATACCTTTTCATTGTCAATGAGTGACTAAATAAAGCCACAAGCAACCATCTCTTGAACTCAATTGAATGAGCAAATGAGCAAGATCAGGGGTCTAAAAATCAGGGTTCTGTGTTTAAACAAATATACTAATATTATAGGTTATATCATTGTAGTTGTTTACCTGTCAGCGCACAGGAATATATACAAGTAGCTTACTTAAATACCTCCTATAAGCTCTAACCACTGGTTAAAATGGTTTTGATTGAGTCATGATGGATTTGTTGATCTTGTAAAGCAGTGAGAATTGATTTTGGGCACAAAGAGAAAAACCCTCTAAGTCACCTGCATTAACCTTTCTATTGACTTAAGGTCATTTTAGACCATTTTAAGCTAAGAATAATCCCATAAATTTATAAAATATTGTTTCTTCTATCACTTACATTGAGGTTGTCACCAGAGGAGGCATTTTCAATTTGAGAAGAACAAGAAAAGAGGCTCAAAACAACTGTACACCAGTACAGTGTATTCAATGCGAAGAGACAAACAAGCTGCTGGTGCACAAGAATAAATCAGCAAATACCATGGAATTACTCACTATAAGCACTTAACAACACTGAATCATCCATTGACTTTTAAGGTAAACAGAGATACATCATACCAAGAGATTTGGCTATATGCGGAATGAATGAATGAATAAACTGCAGTACTCTCTACTTTTTCACTCAAAAATTACCAGTAAATTAGCAGAAAAACTGAAATTATATTTTCTCAGTGACCTTTTTAACCACATTTTATTGTGATTTATTCAGTGTATCCACCCTACTGATGATTTTATGAGCCTTAGGTGTGAGAAGCTCCTTTCTGTGGATGCAACAATGACTGGTAATGTTAACATGAGCTGCAGACGCCCCTTCTGATCAAGTGAAAGGAGTGAAACATACTGCAGCAAAGACCACAACTGCATCACACCACTTATTTACTGTAGTGACCCACCATTTTATGAAACACTTATTGACAAGGACGTATTTAACACAGAGGAAATGTCTACAGTTGTAGGCTTGCAAAATACAAATAAATGTGCTTCTGCTATTTATATACACCCACTGACATACAGCTGCAATTTTATGTCCATCCATCTTCCATTCCCACTTTGCTCTGTAGGGTCATGGCTTATGTCTAAAGGTCAAAGCAGAGTAATACCCTTGAAAAAGATACAATTATGTTTTGATAAAACAAAGTTATATTATTTCAGGTCTATATTAGGTCAAATTACAGCCCAAAACCTTTCATAGTGCCTTAGACCAGTGAGTCATACTTCACATTCAGTTGCTGATTCATGTATTTATCCACTGACCTTTAAAATCCTGAGACTAACAGTGACAGACACAGGGGAATCAGTCATTAAATTAAATCTGTCACAAATTCATTTGAGTACTTGAACTGCAACTGTGCTGTTAAAATTGCTGTTGATGTGCCCAAAATAATGTATAATCATGATGTTATTGTTATTTCAGTTTTGACTAAATTTTGACTAAATCACTAGTTTTGACTAAATGACTAAATGACTAAATACTCTAATTCTCATCTAACTCCAACAACTCAACTCCAACAGAATCTCATTGCAGTTCATAACTATTTTATGTTGTGGTGAACTGGTGGCTCATGAATTTGCCATGAACACGTTCAGATCTGCTTGCGGTCCAGTGATGGTTATGTTTAGAGGTTATGGTGCACCTTTTATGCTTATCTTTCCCCTACATAACATACATTTTTGTACAACCCATATTGTACCTACTCATAAAATATATACATATTCCTATGAGATCTTGTCAGTGTAGGTCTGCAGAAATTTCAAATATGTTTTATCATCAAGTTTGATCACTCAGGAAAGTAATCACACACCTCTTTTGCTGCTGCACATTTAATAATTCTACTAAGAGTTAGGGGTTTTTAAGCAATAGTAACAGTACTGTTTGGCTTAAACTCCACTAATTGCGGTTTAAAGAAAAAAATTGCGGTAACGCTTTAGATTACAACCCGCAAAGAACTACGTAAGTAAACTGAATTTACAGTGTATGTTTCTGTAATTATAGTGTACCTATAAAGAACGTACATGTAGGTATAAGGGAACAATATGTTATATTTGGGTAATAAGGGGATAACAAACCAGATATTCAACCTGCAAAGAACTACATAAGTATACTGAATTTACGGTGTACGTTTCTATAATTATATTGTACCTATTAGTATGTGTAGGTATAAGAGAACAATAGGCTATGTTACGTTTTGGTAATTCGGGGGCAACAACCAGATATACAACCTGCAAAGAACTGCGCAAGTAAACTAAAGTTACAGTGTATGTTTCGTATTTATATTGTACCTACGTGTAAGTATAAGGGAACAATAGGTTACGTTTGGATAATAACGGGGTAGCAAACAGATATACAAATAATTTATAATGGATTAATTTAAAAAACTTAACAGGTACCTGTTCTATTAAATCGTACGTTTGGTGCATCTATACGTAAGCTTTTTACAATTACTGGGAAATTATACTCTTGTTCCATGTAGTTACAGGGTAATTGTGTCCTCTGCGGGTTGTAAATTAAAGTGGCGACTGTTCCCCTCTTGTTCAACGAAGTTACAGGGTAATTGTGACATCTGCGGGTTGTAAATTAAAGTGGCGACTGTTCCCCTCTTGTTCAACGAAGTTACAGGGTAATTGTGACATCTGCGGGTTGTAAATTAAAGTGGCGACTGTTCCCCTCTTGTTCAACGAAGTTACAGGGTAGTTTCAATACATAAACACACAATCTGAAAATATATCTAAAAATATTTTTTATAGTCGCTAATCCCACTTCTACCTCTAAACCTAACATTAACTATGACTGAACAGTAATAAAAATATAAAAAACAGGAAAGTGCAATCACAATCATTTATTTATTGCAAAAATGTCAACAGCCATACAAAAAAGTAATCCAAATAACGATGCGTTTGCAGCCGCAGTCCTCTCTGGCAGAATACAGTAGGTCTGAGGTGCAGTAGATGAGAGCAGAATTTAAATTGTTAATCGCTGAAAATATTATCCAGATTATTGTCTTGATCCACTCCTCGAAGGCGCCCGCGCGTCATTCCAACACATCTCACCAGAAACACGGCATGTCGTAATCTGTGACGAATGCAGGCGAGAGCCAATGAACGTCCGATTTTCCTGTCGCAAAATGCACTTTAGCACGGGTTTATGGCTGTTGCTGCTAGAGATGGAGATGAAGATCGCCGGACAAAGCCTTGAATTTGGTTCTGGTCCTCGCAAATCGTATGGATTCTGAAGATCTGGGTTACAGCACACAAATAAAATTGTTTAATTTGTAATGATGATGCGTGTTCGGTGTATTTTATGGTTCTATTGTTAGTCACAGCATGTTAGAGAAAACGCCTTTGTGTTCCACCACGGCAAACGAAGTTAATATTACATGAATGATTAAACGATTGCAGAAATATTATTTATTTTAAGGGTTTAACGTGTAGTCATGATAACATTATGTAGATCTATTATTCTTGGAAACGAGCTGGCAACAGAAATCACACAGAACAGAATGAAATGTTATAATTTCATATTAAGTAAACGTTAAATGTTTAGATGATGTAAATATGTCAGTATTGTACATTTAGTGTCTGTAAAAATGTAAATAAATGTACATTTTGTAGAACCACATTTTACGTCGTGTTGTTATATGTATTGTACCCTGTAACTTCATTGAACAAGAGGGGAACAATCGCCACTTTAATTTACAGCCCGCAGATGTCACACTTACCCTGTAATTACATGGAACAAGAGTATAATTTCCCAGTAATTGTAAAAAGCTTACGTATAGATACAACAAACGTACGATTTAATAGAACAGGTACCTGTTAAGTTTTAAAAATTAATCCATTATAAATTATTTGTAGAATATCTGTTTGCTACCCCGTTATTACCCAAACGTAACCTATTGTTCCCTTATACTTACACGTAGGTACAATATAAATACGAAACATTCACTGTAACTTTAGTTTACTTGCGCAGTTCTTTGCAGGTTGTATATCTGGTTGTTGCCCCCGAATTACCAAAACGTAACATATTGTTCCCTTATACCTACATGTACGTTCTTTTATAGGTACACTATAATTACAGAAATGTACACCGTAAATTCAGTATACTTATGTAGTTCTTTGCAGGTTGAATATCTGGTTTGTTATTCCCTTATTACCCAAATATAACATATTGTTCCCTTATACCTACATGTACGTTCTTTATAGGTACACCATAATTACAGGAACATACACTGTAAATTCAGTTTACTTACGTAGTTCTTTGCGGGTTGTAATCTAAAGCGTTACCAAAATTGCTTATTTAACAGTAGTGGTCCAATTAATTGGTCTCTATATTGAGAGGAGCAGGTTAATTACACATGCCACACTTTTAATTAATTTCATTTCCAGACAATTCGGTGTGCAGCTAAAGAGGTTATTGACTTGTCAGATATTTGTATCAGTATTTCATGAGGCCATGTGCTCATATAGTGTCTATAAATGGGAGGTGGAAAGGGTAAACAGAGTTTGATATGCTGTAATTGACTCATATAGCTCACTGTTCTGTCCTTGACCAAACTCTAAAAGGAAATTGGATTTGGGTGAAAAGAGATTCAGAGGAAATGAGAAGAGAAATGAGAAGGCAGACATTTATTTAGTGCCTTGCTGCTGATTGGTAGGATTATATGAACATGCACCTTCTGTGGTTTTACAGCTTAAAGCTAGTATCAGCTGCTTAAATAGGGGAGAGCGGGGCACAACCTAACACTTTTTGACTTTCTCATGTATTTATATATATGAAGAGCTCAGACGCAAAAGCCTCTAAATCCATCTGATGTTTTTCTTTCAAATTAGCATTTCTTTCTGGCTACTTTGTATACGTTTCTATGTAAGTACTGGTACTTCTGATTGGGATGAGGCTGGAATTTAGCGAGTTTGGAGTAAAAGTATTTGATGGTTGTATACTATGTCTCAGGAGCATTCACTCAGTATCATTATTTACTCATTTTTGACCAAGATGGATTTTAGCTGGTTTTGCATCTGAGCACTTAATTCACGATGCCATAGAAGAACCTAAAGAAGCTTTAATGTCTGACCTTTATGTTTCACAAAATGGTCTTTGTGGCAAAAGAAGGTTCTTCAGATTATAAAAAGGTAAAAAAGAAATGGTTCTTTAAAGAACCTTTGACTGAATGGTTCTTTGTGGGACCAAAAATGGTTCTTCTATGCCGTTGCCTCGAGGAACCTTTTAAGCACCTTTATTTTTAAGAGTGCAAGTTACTACGGATTCGGGAAACAGTCATGACTAGTTGATTAGTTTCTCCAATGATGCATCATACTATGGTTAATCAGTAAAACATCATTAACTGCCACATTAACTGTTAGCATTTCTGTGATAAATGCAATGTGATCACATGCATCCAGATGATCTGAGAGATCCGAATCTGGATTCTCTTATTTCCTAATCTAATCCATGGTTCAACAAGAGTTTGCTGACACTGAGTGATAATTGTATTTCTGCTTACCTCTAAATGTGTTTTTTATAGACTTTAGCAGTTTGGCTTACTTTTCAGCTATAGAGCCGATTGAAAGCCTGAATCATAGTGGTAGAGTGCAGTATTTAATGTCATTGCAGTTGTCTGCTGCATTCATCACAACCTCGCTTTCAGCAGGGATTTTTGGGCGTGTTAGTGTTATTACCTGGTTTGCATAATCCCTTAAATGAATAGGATACTAAAACAACACAGACCGCGTGTGGAAATAAACAGCATTATCAGCGGCTGTTTTGGAGACGGGCTACATTTAGATTTTGACCATAAAATAATCCGTCAGTATGGGGACTCTTTTTTTAGTTGTTTTCTCAAAGCAGCTGGTGAAAGGCTTCAGTGGGGGAAAGCTGTATAAACGAAGAGATTATTAATATAAATAGAGCAGCTTGTGAGGATAGGGGATCTTCAATTCTGTACGTTCCTTTGGAGGATGTAAAAGTCTCTCCATAGGCACCCTCAGGGACAGTAGATAATCGCCTGTGTCCTGTTTGCATAATCAGTCTTATTGTTGTAACTTAAGTACCTTGTTTTATTGACTTTAATTAAATCTCCTGAATTTCCTTTCTTTATTTATTGTTTACAGCAGCTTTTATCTATCTCCATCTAACCTTACATTTTTTTCCCTCTGGTCCTCTCTTGCTTCATTTTCTCTTACTCTGTAAAAAACCTCATTTGACTTTGTAACTCATATAGTTCATACATATGAGACAGCATTGATACTTACATAAACAATTAATTGTTATCAATAAAAATTGTAAACAATTAAGTCTCCTGAGTTACGAAAGATCAATATTTGTACAATCCATGTTTGGGTCACATTTTAGTTTGGGTACCAAATCTCACTATAACTAGCTATCGACTGCGACTTTAAACTCAATAATCTCCTAATTTGCTTCTTATTAATAGTTAATAAAGTAGTTGTAAAGTAGTTTAGGAATGGGGTTTAAGGATTAAGGAATCAAAAATATGGCCATGCTGAATAAGACATTAATATGTACTTAATAAGAACAGCCAATATGGATTGAGCATCTGCTTAATAGAATTGGTCCCTAAATTAAAGTGTTTAGTTTTTGCATAATACCTCACAATAAGGTCCCACTAAGTGAAAATTAGTTAATGGAGAATCAACTTATATTACAGTGAGCAAAACAAAACAAGTATTTATTAATATTTGTTGATGTTAGTTAATAAAAAATAAAACTGTTCGTTGTTAGTTAATGTTGACTGGTGCATTAAATAATACTAACAAATACAACTTTTGACTTTGGTAAAGGTTTGATAACATTATCAAAGATTAATAAATGTTTCAGAGGTATTTTTGTTGTCAGTTCATGTTAACTAATGTTAACAAATAGAATCTTATTGTGTTACCGAAATTAGATTTTCTTTGTATAGTCTTGGTGTATGTTTATATGCTGGCAGTAACACATATAATGTGTTGCATACTTGTGCTAAGCCTGAGAATGAGTGCGTTTATGTCTTTTGAAGTTAGCGTCTAATTTTTCTGAGCTGTTAGTTGCTCCTATGCAAGAAAAAGTTGTGGAGAATTTTAAAAAGGGATTTTGGAAATATGGGAACAAAGCCTTTGAAAGCTCTTTAGCATAAACTGTGTGCTAGGCTGCAAGTTGGGGAAAAATGCTTACCCACTAATGTAATTTCATGTAATTCACAACCAACCTAATCAGAGGAAAGAATGTCAAAACACATGGGTGCATTTCACTCATTTACATTCACTCATTTAGCAGATGCTTTTATCCAAAGGCATTTGCAACAAAAGCAGTTCATTCTAAGACTTAACATTAAAAAGTAAATTCATGAATTCATACATATATATATATATATATATATATATGGCATAATAATAAACATAATAAGTGTGCAGTGGGGATATAACCACGCACAAAATTTAGAGTTCAGTAGGCTAACAGCTGAGGGAAAGAAACTGTTCCTGAGTCTGTATTATTCCACATTATTATTCCAATGGAAAAAAAAGGATTGTCTCCCTAATCTATTATCCAAAAGCAATGTCTTGCTCTACTTCTGGAACTAATCAGTTTTGTCCATTTGTGTTCTTGCAGGATGTTCAGTGCAGCTAATGTAATATACACTGGTCACAGAATTGGTCCCTGTACTAAAGTGTTAATAAATTTTGAATTCATATATATATATATATATATATGTATGTGTGTGTGCATTCGATTTCAATTTGATTTTGGATGCATATATATACATCCAAAATCGAATGCTTTCTTGATACTTATTTTGGAAAAGTAATTGCTTTGTAACTGCTAAAAAAGTATGTTCTGTATAGTGTGAATGTTTGTATTATGAATGTAATCTGGACATAGTACATGCACCACATTGTTATTGTCACATGATCTACCAGTGTCAGTTGCATCATGTCACTGTCTTTCATGAATGTACCCATCGAATGTACACTTCAGAATCACGCTGGAAGTAGTAGGTCATCTGGACACTTTTTTCCTACTCTTTCCTAAATACTGTGAATTCAGACATACCTCTTTTGTCCGATATTGTTTTTGCTTACTATATAGTAGGGAAGTACGCCAATTTGCAGGCAGCCAAAGCCAATCTTACCGGTGTGTGACAATGAATATGAAATGTCATATGTATTGCTGTTTCTCAGTATAGGTTTGCAAGCAATCTTGAGTTCTTGTACCAGTTCTTGTATCAGCTATCTGCTTATTAGCATGCCTGTTACTAACATATTAGCTGTTTATTAGTATGTATAAAGCACGTATTAATACACCATTCTGCATGTTCATATTTTAAATCCCTTAATCCGACCCCATTCCTGAACTTAACAATTGAACTTAACTTAACTTAATAATTTACTAACTATTAATAAACAGCAAATAAGGAGTTTGTTCAGGGAAAACTCTTAGCTAATGGTGAATATGTGTTTCCTATTATAAAGTGTTACCAAAAGAAATAACTTAACAAAGCACAGTTGGCCAACAATATCACAACACATCTCAATTCTCACAAAGATGCATTTTGTGTCCTTGTGTCCTTTAGATTTTGTTCAAGACCACAAGACCGACCGTAAGATGGTAAGACCGATCACCACAAAAACACGAGTCTGTTCTCTGCATTCTTGGAACTGAGAAACAACCAATGACTGAGATCACTATCAACAATTTCAGTTTTCAGTGTTTTTTTTTTTTGTTTGTTTTTTTCATCTTTCTTTTTTATTTGTTTACAGATTGGTTGTGTCTCTCATGCAGGGAAATGCACCTTTCTTTGTCAAGATAAATGTATTTTCTATTATATCAGTCATCTATGCTTGACTGACATTCAAGAGCAGGTGGTGGGAGGGACAGTGTACCATATCTCTGAGAAAATATTGCATAGGGAGTCCCTGCCACCACACCGGTCAAAAATATTAGCACAATACTCACAATCAGACAGTAAGCACAGCAACATGCCTGGTAAATTTGGCATCTTATTAAATGGTAATGGGAGATACAAACTGTAAAACTGGATGTTTATGATGCATATATTTTATTTTATGAATTAGTCATTACATCAGGAACACAGCCAACACTAAGCAAACATAGAGAAATGGTTCTATAATCAGAGATGCCATGAAATGTTAATACTGTAATAATATCAGTCATGATAATCATGATAAATTAGGGATTTCACTCACGGACTGCTTCAGGCATAGCATACATTTCATTTGAAAATCCTTACTAACAACTAATTCATATTTTAACAGACTAAAGTATTGATGAGGTTTATTTATAGTGTCAGACCACTACAAAAAAAAGCATTATTTTGTTTTTGTTTAGAAATGCATTACTCTACAACCCATTACCCTATATTACCAACCAACTTTTGAGATATTAGATGGACTGTTTACCCCAAAAATGAAATGTCTGTTATCATTTACTCCTCATATCATTTCCAAACCTGAATGACTTTCTTTCTTCTGTTTAAAAAGAATCAGTCACACTTTATTTTTAAGGTCCAGTTCTCACTATTAACAAACCATAACTTTTGCCTCAATAAACTCCTAACTTGCTGCTTATTAGTAGTCGTTAAGTTCAGGTATTGGGTAGGATTAGGGATCATGCAAAGTATGTGTTTTTTTAAGTACTATTAAATTATGTATGTATGTAATGAATAGACATTCAAATAAGCATCTGGTCAATAGTAAGAATTGTTCCCTATACTAAAGTGTACCAAAAATTCTTTCTAACTGACATGTATTTAATAAACTTAAATCCTCAGAATCAATATCAGTCTACATCTGAATGACTAGTGACATTTTTTATTTGCCCATTTTGAGACATTGTTGAGATTTCTTCAAACTCTTAACACTGAGTCTGTTTGCTCTTTCTTCTTCTTCTTCTTCTTCTATTTGCCCAACGTTCAGGTAGTTAATCAAATGCAATTTGATGAAACACAGTCTTATTATAGAAACTCACCCAGGAGCAAAACTTGCACAGATACTTGTCATATTGAAAGCAGGAAGACATTTAATTGACAACAAGCATAGCCTTTTTAATCTTAGGCTGTGAAGGATTAACTATATCTTTGAACATGAGATGTTAAGCATCTGCTGGCTGATGTTCAGTGATTTAATTCGTATGCATATCTGCTTGTGAGACTGCTAACTGGATGTTGGCGGGATGCTCCGCTGTCCACCATGTGAAAGCTTTCAACGCTCAAGAGCATCAATCAAACAAACCAGACAGTCACATCTGGCTGACAGCAAAACTGGCAAATCCATAAATCAAAGGAAGAATTGTTGTCTTGCAACTGGCAATTCCTGCACAGACTGGGGGGATGTGATCTTTTGGCTGTGGGGTGAATATACATGTTTTATTCTTGATATCAAAAAACGATATTTTGTATGATAAAATATCTTGCCGTAGGCTGGGAGAGAGGATGTGGAGCGCTGGATCATTTGTTGTGTGCGATACATTCCTCTGGGTCAGGTGCCCGCAGGCTAAAGATGAAAGGGGAGGAAGGCAAAATGTGTTAGTAATGAGAAAGCAATGGAAGTGTTGACATATTACCACGCATGTGTTGCCTCTGAATATTATCTGTGCTCTGCTTAAACTACTCCAGATTAACATTCTAGGATTGTTGTATAATTTACTATATTCACCCATCCAGTGGTCTCATTCAGAGTCTTTACACACACTGTCATGCTCTAGTGCTGTGTGTTTGTGTGTGTGCTGTATGCATCAATGCACACATGCTACATCTCTTTGCCATGTGGACTGTGTGCACTTCAGAGCAAAATTGATTTATGGTAAGGCATAACGAGACTCTCGTTTCCAGAGACCTTCTCATCTTTTAAACTGGAGCAGGTGCTAATGGAAATGCATTGATCAATTCTGGGAAAAAAGGCAGAATCCAACGACAATTTTGGTCTTACATTTGCTCAATGTCTTCTTCTTTGCAGATGGAAAACTCATCTGAAACTGACATGTTTCGGTCCAAAATATCGAAAGAGAATGACTTGCTCTTGGGAACCGCCTACACCATCTTTGGTAAGTATCTGTCAAAGCAGTCTAAATAAGGAGAAGTCCACTTCCAGAACAAAGATTTACAGATTATGTACTCACCCTCTTGTCATCCAAGATGTTCATGTCTTTCTTTCTTCAGTCGTAAAGAAATTGTTTTTTTGAGGAAAACATTTCAGGATTTTTCTCCATATAATGGACTGATATGGTGCCCCGAGTTTGAACTTCCAAAATGTAGTTTAAATGCAGCTTCAAACGATCACGAGTTTTTCAACATACCCTAACTATCATGAACCAGATAAAAAGAGTTCATGCAGAGTAAGATGAGACGAACATTTGACATTAAAAAGTATATAAATTTGTATTATTTTTATGAATATAACTGATCGTTTTGCTAGTTTTCTTCCTCAGCTGGGATCGTTTACAACTACATTTGGGATCGTTTGAAGCCGCATTTAAACTACATTTTGGAAGTTCAAATTTTGGGGCACCATATCAGTCCATTATATGGAGAAAAATCCCGAAATGGTTTCCTAAAAAAAAATGAATTTCTTTATGACTAAAGAAAGAAAGACATGAACATCTTGGATGACAAGGGAGTGAGTAAATCATCTGTAAATTTTTGTTCTGGAAGTGGACTTCTCCTTTAATGTCATAGTGAACCAAGAAAAAAAAATATTATGATTATATTTATGATTTATATTTAAATACATTTTTATGATTATATTTATGGTTCGCTGCAAGCCTTACATTTTGGTTTAACATTAATCAAACATATGTCACCCTGGTCCACAAAACCAGTCATAAGGGTCAAATTTTTTAAACTCAGATTTGTACATCATCTAAAAACTGAATAAATAAGCTCACACTGATCACATTGATGTATGGTTTGTTAGGATAGGACATTATTTACAACTATTTGAAAATCTGGAATCTGAGAAAAAGTTCTTAGCAATGCATATTACTAATTAAAAATTAATTTACAAAATAGCTTCATGGAACATGATTTTTATGTAATATCGTAATGATTTTTGGCTTAAAAGAAAATGTATAGTTTTGACTTATACAATGTATTGTTGGCTATTGGCACAAATATACTTAAGACTGGTTTTGTGGTCCAGGGTCACATATTTTTTTGTCCAAATACAAAAACCTTCACACAAAGAAATATAAAAAGGTTATTCATTATAAAAAAACCATATGTAAGGAATAACTGATGACGGGCCATTGAAATATTAGAAAATAATGCATGCCCGAGGTAGTGATGTGGCCACAACACGAAGTGGAGTTATACCTCAAGTGTACATTATTTTCTAATAATTCATATATATATATATATATATATATATATATATATATATATATATACATAATATGTATATTACAACATACATTCCAAATTAGCTATGCTAGGAAAGTAGAATTTTCAGTTAAAAATTAAACAAAAATAAATTAATTAACTGGGGGTGGGGGGGGGGAGATTGTTTTATTTAGTATTTTTTTTTTTTTTTTTTATGTTTCATTTACTTTACTTACTATAAATGAAAAAAAAAAAACTTTTAAAGAGCTTAGTGTTTATTGTGATATATTTTTAAAATATGCATCATATTTTAATAGTTTTGTACTAAAACACAACAAAATAAAAATAATAATAATAATTCGTGCAGTTAGTGAAGATATTCGATTAGATGCACTTCAAACAAACAAAATAAACACATTTTAACTTTGTTTTCAGTGAAAATTACACACACACAAAAAAAAAAAAAAGAAAAGAAAAATCTAAAAATTACTATGATTGTGGTTTATTTTGTATAACATTCATTTGAACCAACAGAATCTGCACTTGCGGAAATCTTCACAGATTGGACAAACTGGAATGACAATAATTTCCATACTGTGCATCTATTAAACTGATATTGATAACGCTTTCAGCTACTAAAAGTATAGCATTCTCTGTTGAACCATACAAAAAAATTTAAATAAAATAACAGATTCTGTCTGCATACTACTTTAATAGCCCTATCTTTTCAAGTCAATCCACATTTATTTGTATAGCACAGCAGTGCCCAATCCTGTTCCTGGAGATGTAGAGTTCAGTTCGAGCCCTGATCAAACACATCTGTCTGTAATGATCAAGTGCTCTTGAAGATCAGAAGGAGCTGGTTCAGATGTGACTGATCTGGGTTGAAGCTACTTTGCCGGAAGGTAGATCTCCAGGAACAGGACTGAGCACCCGTTATAGCGCTATAGCATTCTTTTAACTGATCGATTGCATATTTCTTTCTTTCACTGTAGGTGTGTTGTCTCTGATGGGAAACACAACTCTGTTGTTTGTAGCCTACCGTAAGAAGTTGACTCTAAAGCCAGCCGAGTTTTTTATCATCAACCTCTCCATCAGTGACCTGGGCATGACCATCTTCCTCTTTCCCTTCGCTATTCCCTCCGCTTTCGCTCACAGGTGAAACTCACAGATTTCTTACAGAGGAAAAGTCTTCTCATCTCTCTTTATATGTACATATCTTTATCCCTTAGATGTTGTTGTGTTCTCTTGAGACTCATTAAAGAGGGTCATCTCGCTCTCGCTCTTGCTCGGCTTAAAGGCGTCAGCATAATAAAAGCAAATTAAATTAAATTTAACAGCTGGAAACGCATGAGCGCAGCCTCAGGGTCCTCAGAGCCTGATCTCTCTGATGACTGGCCCTTTTGATGATACTATTCCTTTTTTCTTCTCTTTTTTATTTGTGTAGTAAGCTGTTATCACTGATTGTGTGGTTACTACACGATCTTTTGAAACAAACCACTTCATAATAATATAAATGACACTAACAGCATCATGACAAATGAAACTTAACATCCATTGCATGAGCTCAAATATGGTTTAGATTGCTGTTCACAATCAACGGGGCTCTTGACTAGACCTCGTTCCCTTCATGGACCTAATTAATAATGAAGAATAAAGATAAAGCAGAATTTGCTGTTTTTGTTTGGAATTATTGGGTTACATCAAATAGCATGGAATCAGTATTCAGAGTTTGGCAATCCTGTACATTATTCATGCTAACTCATTTTTTCAACTTAGTCAGACTTTATTCAGTGCACTCCTACATTTCAGGGTGGAAACATGAATGCAGTTATAGCGTAATTACCACTAACTGTTCAATAGTAATGTTTCCAGGTCTAATGTGGCATTCTGGCAGACTCTGTCTATGGAGTCTCAGAATCAACATGTGAAGAGTTCAGATGCAAAACCAGCTAAAAGCCATCTTGGTCAAAACTGAGATAATGATATTGAGTGAATGCTCCTGACACATAGTATACATCCATTGTTGTGATTTTTTTTCTTAGAGACCAGGAGACGTTTTTGGATATCTTGAAGCAGAAGTTTCTCTTTATTCAGATACTCGCTGCTCTGCACTGCAGTCTTCAAAAAGTCATCTTCTAAGGCAGTGATACATTGTAGTTTATATACATTTAGGGGGCAGTGCTTAGATCTGGAGACAAAGCACCTGGGTGACAACCCCAAACAAAGCATGCAAATGAAGTATTCAGGTATAGCAGCCTGCACCATTTACACCAGTCCTAATCCAATCATCATAACTACTCAAAGACTGGGCAGAGGTACCAAGAGCCATTACAAACAAAAGGTGAACATCTCAGTTATCTGGCTCATTTGACTTACAATAAGAGAACAGGAACTGGCAGGAACCTCTTGCTACAAACTTTGCTTGAGAGAATCATTTGTCTGATGTCATCATATTTACCTTAAATACTAAGTACAATGTACTGCACCTTAGATTTTCACGTGATGCTATGTCAGAACATAGGATCAGCATATTTTAAACAGTTTCTTAAATTTGTAATTCTTCACCATCAAATACTTTTACTTCAAACTTGCTAAATTCCAGCCTCATGCAGCCCAATCAGAAGTGCCAGTACTTACATAGAAACCTATACAAAGTAGCCAGAAAGAAATGCTCATTTTAAAGAAAAACATCAGATGGATTTAGAGGCTTTTGCATCTGAACTCTTCATGTATTATTCAAGCCACTGACATCATGACATATCCACTAAAACTATTAAAGTATTTAAACGAATGTGTATAGACTTGCTAAAGAAACATGCATCCTTAATCTGAGCTGCTATTCCAGGTTTTTACCTTTGCTTATGTCTACACACCCTAACTGTTCATACAGTTACAATTACATGTATGAATTTGATACTTTTATCCAAAGCGACTTACACTGAATTCAAGATCTGCATTTTATTATTTTACACATTCCCTATGAATCAGTCCCATGGTTTTGTCATTGTTAGTGCTGTGCGCTGCTGTTTGGGCCCCAATATTTTTCCAAAATCCAGCTTTGCAGTAGAAAATGTGTAGTAGGCAGTGAGAAATGGACCAGTGTCAAGTGATGAGCTTATGAAATGAGGAGGCAAACTCGATTAAATGGGAAGTTATGTAGACATTAAATGGAACTGCAACATGAATTTTGGTAACACTTTATTTGATAGTCCACTTTAGACATTCTACTAATAGTAAGTAACTTTGCAACTGCATGTCAGCTAGCCATTAGAGTATTAGTAGACTTTCTGCTTAATATCTTCTAACACTCTTCTAAACATTGCATACCTAACCTAACAGTCTGCTCTGAGAGTTAGTAGACATGTAGTTGCAAACTAATGAGAATTAGCTGACATGTAGTTGCAAAGTTACTTATATGTAGTAGAAACAGGGGTTCTCAACTTTTTTTTACACCTTCTCCGTTCAACTTTGCAAGGCCCCCTATGCCTGACATTTCCTCTAAAGGTGTTTATTTTAAAACCTTTTTATTAACCAAAACATTATTTTTATTTTTATTTTTATTCTTCTACTGCATGTTATTAAAAAACCCTCAAAATTCAAACAAACTTTAAATTAAAGCTATACTTTTTAACTTAAAAGAAAACCCTCTGCTCAATTCTAACTTATACGGATTTAAAGCTCCTGAATTCTTTAATTCAGACATTCTTTACAACTTCAGAGTACTTTTTCTTAAGTGAACTTGCCAAACAGGACAACAGGGAGATGCCAAAAGACCACTCACTAAACCTGTCCATTTGAACTGGACTGACATATCTATTGTTTGTATCCATTATAAAATAAAGCATACAAATGAAAAATACAGCAAATACATTGTAAATCTGTTGATGCTGATGCTCATATGTGCATAAACACCACTGAGCCTCACAAGATCCTTCTCTATGGATGAGCATCCATTATAAAACAATCACAGGACATTCATTTTGACAACTATGCAAATGTTTAGAAAATTCACACAAAAATACTAGGGATCAGAGACAGAGCCCCGTAAGCGCGAATAGCTTGTGAATCAATAGCGGACTTATGCGTGCCTAATGTACGACTCTGATAAACAAGCGCGTCATACATTAGGCACGCGCACGTTCCTTACTATTACTCTGATCGTCTTTACCTTTACATTAGCATGATGTTTGTTTCATGCAGCCAAGAGATGAAGTAGAGACCTACACTGCCGCGGGAGTACCGCAATAGAGTGCGGTGCGGGACAAAACTTAATGGACGAGTGCCGGTGCGAGCGGGATGCGGGATAAGATAAAAATGATTAACAGATGCAAGAATAGGCAGTTTCGATTTAAAACACGTGTTTGCAGTTTGAGCAATGTAGCCACCTGCTGATTCCTGGAACGCGTTGGTCAATCAGAGGTGTTTAAGTTGGAATCCACTCACCGCTTATAGGTTTTTGCACAGTGCTGAATGTTGCGTTCTCGCGAATCCTCTCATTACAACACACGAAGTGTAGACATTGTGGAAGATGCATTGTGCATATATTCATTGTGTTATAAGAGCTTTATGAGATCGCGATGAACTGAGATGTCAGCTCAGGCCCGGTTCCAGAACCAAATCACTGAGGGTGCTTCTGAAAATTGTGAGGGTGCTCACAAAAAATATGCATGGAACTGTATGAAAACGGTACCACCAAATAGGACTGAGTAATATAAATCGTCTACACTAGTATCGTAATTGTAGTTTCAACAAATGCCATCTAACATCAAGAATACACTGTGAATGTTATTACTGCATGCTCATCTAGGAGCAGTTCACATGTCGCGCCTAAAAACGCGTTCTTTCCAAAGCGCTAAGTTACGCTCCCATGGCGTCTGTCGTTACTAGGCAACCATGGCCTACGCTCTCCATGAAGACAAGTTAGTTTCAGCAAATGATAAATGGCTTTCTAGCACTGCCCTGCTACAAAATTTATTTTAAAAATGTCTATCCCTGTACAGCTATGATCAGATGTTTCACCGTCTTGGCTGAGTTTTCAATGTTGTTTCTATAAAGGATGAAGCTGATTGGTTGGTTCGTGTCACATGACCCGAGGTGCGCTTTTAACAATTCAGCTTGTGTATTTACAGTATTTTTTACAGAATTTGCAGCGTTAAAACTAGTACACGTTTAACATGATAGCAAGCAAGATATGGAATAAAAAAATGTCCCATTCCATGTATTAATTTTTGTCTAGTCTGCATGTTCATTAATTTAAAAATTAATACGCTATTAATAATTTTATCTGAGGGTGCTTTTGCTTTTGTTTGGGGGTGCTTAGCACCCTCAAGCACCCCCGTAGAACCGGGCCTGTGTCAGCTTTAAAGGAGCGCTGTTTGCTCGCATTCTGCCAAGCATGCACGCAGCAGCCGATGCTTGCTTTTCTGTTAAGAATAGCAGTGGTTTCTAAATGTTGATGCTTAGCCTAAATAACACATATTTTATCGGGAGCGTTTATGCCGAGATCTTGTGGAAATTACGAGATGTTACAGAACTATTTCATGTACATTTCATGTAGTGAAAAAGGTCTACATACAGTAGGTTACTTTTATGCGGGCTTTTGCGGGCAGGAGCGGGACAAAACATGAATACCGCCGATGGGAGCGGAACGAAATAACATATATTTTTAAAATTAAGTTTGCGTGCAGCGGTTGGAAGTGTTGAGCCGCCGTTCAGTCTGTATTTAACAGTGCGATGAGGCTTGCTGCGCCGAGTCCGAAGCAATCTATCACAGAACACGACAGAGGCCGTGCTTTGATCATTTTAATCTAAAACATTAATAATGAAATGAAACAATTTTAGGATAATATTTAAATTAATTTTAAGCTATCTCGCGGCCCCCCCAGAGGATCACTGAGGCCCACTAGTGGGCCGCGGGCCACCGGTTGAGAATCCCTGTAGTAGAATGTCTAAAATGGATTATCAAAATAAAGTTTAACCTGAATTTTCATTGAACTATAAACAAAAGCAATGGTTTGCTTTCATTTTATTATATACCATATTACCACTGCTTCATAGGTTATGTCCACTGCTTCATTAAGGATAAGAGACAGAGTCTGCTTGTGTCCTTTTCTAAAATAATAATACATCTTCAAATTGATGCTTTGAACTTTCTAAGCCAACCATGGAAATTTATTTTCACTGTTCCTTATTTTCTGTTTTCTCTGATCCATGAGGGAAAACATAATGCTCAAGTCATTGCATACAGCAATCTAAACATTTCTTCTCACTCTTTATCACTCAGTTTTCAATGTGCAGACAGTCGGATGCACAGTTTTAATGCAGTCAGTCATATTTTCTACTGAAATAAGTTACGAAGAATAAAACTGGGGCATGTGCATGAGTACAGAGCTCAGTCAAGAGGACATATGGACAGTGTTAGTACTTACTGTATTACACTTGTCAAGTGTAATTGTTTTGGTGAACTATCCCTTAAGGGACACTGTAAAAATGGAATTGCTGAGAAAACCTAAAACTTTAATGCAACCTGATGCATTTTTACGCTCTCTCAGCTACAGTCTGAAAAACTGTCCTTGCTAACACTACGTTTTGTCAGTTTGTTTGTTCACTAGATTCAAAATTGGCGATTCATAAAATGCAAGGCCACAGTTACCATCACTTTGAAAGTCAAAAAAGCATAACACCCATGGCTCCTGATGATCTTCTTGTGAAGCAAAACAATCAGTCTGTGCAAGAAACTGAACATTGTTTACAACATTATTACCTGTAATCCAGAGACTTAAACAAATAGTCATTAGCACATTCACGAGAGTCTGTTGCATAATGATGCAGGAGCAAACTCACACTTTAAAGGTGCACTAAGCAATTTTTAAAAAACGATTTTGTCGGACCGGATCCCAAAACACACTTGTAGCCAGTCAGCAGTAAGGGGCATGTCTTGTAATGATAGAGAGAAGAGAGCGCTCAATTTGAGTGCACAGGATGGTTACCAGATCGATTACAGTTCACGAGTTTGCGCTTACATATAATAAACAGCGTAAAAGTTAAGCGTAAAAGTTAAGCGTATTTGGCGTGCTGTCCGGGAGAGGGCTCCGAGCTCGGTAATCATTCCCGAGCCCGGGGCACTCCCCCTGCCCAGGGAGAGGGGTCCGAGCTCGGCATTTGGCCTGAACCCAATAAGCGCTCCCCCAAAAGGCGAATGATCGCAAGACAGCAGCCAGATAACCCCCCAAAATTTGCCTAGCTTGGGCTGAAGGGATGCTGGACATTAGTAGTAGCGGACATAGGTGAAAATACGGGAGGAGCTCCTGCGGGCACTGCTAGGGAAAATACAGAAAGGAGCTTGTGGCAGTGGGGAACTATAAATGACGCTCCTGTGGGTGTGGGCACTGCTGCGGCTTTAAGGAGGTAAGCGGGGGGCTCCAGCGGGAGCGGGCATTGCAGCGGCATTAGAGAGGTAAGCGGGGGGCTGCAGCGAGAGCGGGCATTGCAGCGGCATTAGGGAGGTAAGCGGGGGGCTGCAGCGAGAGCGGGCATTGCAGCGGCATTAGGGAGGTAAGCAGGGGGCTGCAGCGAGAGCGGGCATTGCAGCAGCATTAGAGAGGTAAGCGGGGGGCTGCAGCGAGAGCGGGCATTGCAGCGGCATTAGGGAGGTAAGCAGGGGGCTGCAGCGAGAGCGGGCATTGCAGCGGCATTAGAGAGGTAAGCGGGGGGCTGCAGCGAGAGCGGGCATTGCAGCGGCATTAGGGAGGTAAGCAGGGGGCTCCAGCGGGAGCGGGCATTGCAGCGGCATTAGAGAGGTAAGCGGGGGGCTGCAGCGAGAGCGGGCATTGCAGCGGCATTAGAGAGGTAAGCGGGGGGCTGCAGCGAGAGCGGGCATTGCAGCGGCATTAGGGAGGTAAGCGGGGGGCTGCAGCGAGAGCGGGCATTGCAGCGGCATTAGGGAGGTAAGCAGGGGGCTCCAGCGGGAGCGGGCATTGCAGCGGCATTAGGGAGGTAAGCAGGGGGCTCCAGCGGGAGCGGGCACGGCTGTGGCAGTGTGGGGAAGGAGGCGAGAGGGACGCTGAGGGGATGTTGAAGCGGGGATGAGCCGTTGCGGAAGGGAAATTAGAAGGGGTGGCTAGAGATCAAGTGGACGGGAGTGGGCTGGCGTTAAATGGGTTGGCTGACTAAGGTTTGGTGGGCTTTTTTGGGCGGCTGTGGTTGCTGCGCCTATTCGGAACGAATGGCTGGAAAAGTTGTCGGCTGGGGTACCAGAGAGAAGCAAGACAGACTTAAGGTGCTTTTGGAACCAGAAGCGAGTGGCGGGGCGGTTGAAGTCGTCTGTAAAAAGGGGATCGGAAGGGAGTTTGGATTGGGATTTCCTGAGCTGGAGGAAAGCTAGGAGGGTTTGGAATGGTTGGATGGGCGATCGGAGGTTAAAAATATAAATAAAATGGCCTTTCTTTGTTTGGTCTGTCTTACTTTGTTTTATGAAGTAAGAGATGGTTTCACCGTCTAGCACTGCTAGATCGGAGATAGTTGGGTGGATGGCTGGGTTGAAGCCGGATGTAATGGCGAGCTCAGAGCATCTGAGGAAACCGAAGAAAGCCAGGATAAACATGGCGTCTAATGTGCGGGCAGTATGGATGGAATGGTAACCTTTACGGAGGGTAGAGATGCATTTGGTCAAAATTTTTAAAGTGATAGGTTGTCTTAGGTTGTCTGGGCGGTTGGGCTGGGTTTTTTGGATACCTTTGATGAGAAGGGAGGTCTGTGAATTGGTTATATGGGGTGAAGGCGAGCCATATAACAGTTTGTGGAAAAACTGGATTCCGCTTAGGTATCCTTTAATGGAGCTGGCTTGGAGGTTTTTATTGGTGTTGAGATGGGAGATAAATGAGGTGACAGCGAGCAGGGAAAAATCAGGGAAGGGTAAACTATAGGCAGAGTGGAATATTTTAAAACATTTCCATGCTGTAAGGTAGGATTGGAGTGTCCTAGGGGAGACAGCTTGAAGAATGGAATTAATGGACGCTTCGAGGAGAGGTCTTAGCAGGTGGTTTACGGGAATATCAGTTCTGAATAAGGAGGAACTGGGGTTGGGAGCGGGTCCGCCTCTGGTGCCAGCAATCTGAATTTCTGAAAGGCAAAACGAGAGAGAGAGTCAGCAATTTGATTTTTTGACCCGGGAATGTGTTTTGCGGTTATAATAAATTGCTCACAAGCCGAAATCCAAATCAATTGTCTAAGCAAAGGCATTAGTGCGGGGGAATGGGAACGACCTTTGTTAATGCAGTGCACGGTAGCTTCGTTGTCGCAGTGGACGATAATGCTGGTGGCGGACCACTCTTTGCCCCATAGGGAGGCTGCGGCCACTAACGGATAAAGCTCGAATAGCGCTGAGGATGAAAGCTGCTGTGGCAAAAGTGCCAGCTGGGGGGGCCATGTGGAAGCGAACCAGCGGCCTCTGAAAAAACCTCCGAACCCGACGGAGGGGGCAGCGTCGATATATAATGGGATATCGATTGGGGATGAAATCAGGTTGCTGTAGAAGAAAGATAAGCCGTTCCATTGTTTGAGGAAGGATATCCATAGACTGAGCTCGTTGCGGCACGAGTCAGTTATGGATATGATGTCCTCTAGAGCGTGGGCGGAGGACGCAAGGGAGAGGAGGTGGGAGATGAAGGGGCGGCCTTGCGGGATGATGCGCATCGCAAAATTTAGATGACCTAGAATAGATAATAGTTCGCGTTTGGAACAGCTAGATTTTGATAACAGAGTGGAGGCTACCAGGATCGTCCTGTCAATTTTTTCTTTGGGTAGGGAGGCCAGGAATTTTTGAGAATCCAAGTTGATGCCCAAAAATTCGATGGATGTGCTAGGACCCTCGGTTTTGTCTTGGGCGAGGGGAATCCCGAGCTCTGAGAAAAGCTTTTGGGTTGTCAAGAGGTGTGCGGCTGGGACGGAGTCTGGGGGCGAGACGATTAAGAAATCGTCTAAAAGATGAATCAGATAGGGTATGTTGTAATTGTTGGAGAGGATCCAGCAAATTGCCTCTGACAATGTGTCGAAGATTTTAGGGCTGCTTCTGCAACTGAATGTGAGGCGGACGGCGAAGTAGAATTTATTCTTCCAGCGGATGCCGAATAAGTGCCAAAAATCTGGGTGGATGGGCATTACTTTAAAGGCAGAAGTAATGTCGACTTTGGCCAGCCAAGCGCCGCGACCTGCCTCTTTAATCAGGGTGATGGCTTGGTCGACATCATGATAATGGAGAGAGAATTCTTCGAGCGGAATGAGGCTGTTAATGCTAGGGAACGGGGAATTATGTGGAGATGAGAGATCGATTATGAGGCGTTTTTTGCCTGAAAATTTCCTGGTGGCTACGCCAATGGGGCTGACCCGAAAAATGCAGAAGGGAGGGACGGAAAAGGGGCTGATCATGAAATTTGCGTCTATTTCTTTTTTGATTAGGAGGTCAACCGTTTCGGGTTCGGTGAGGGCGGACTGGAGATTTGGGCAGATGAGACTTTGGGAGGGGAGACTTTCGACACCAGGGTGGAAGCCGTGTGCGAGACCTGAAAGAACATAATCAGTAAAATGAGAGTCAGGGTGGTGAAGCAATTCTGCAGACAAACGAGAAACATTTACAGGGGTCGATAAATAATTTTTATGGATGAGCGGGGTGGCTAGAGATCAAGTGGACGGGAGTGGGCTGGCGTTAAATGGGTTGGCTGACTAAGCTCGCGTTGTCATACGGAGGTTCCCACTTTTATACATACCACAAGCTGTTCGCCGCCAAATGCGCCATCCGTGTAGCCCAGTGGAACCAGTGTCCTTACTGGGGAGCTCTGGACACTGAGCTCCATAGCAGAGTGTTCCTGGGCTGCCGCAACATTTCCTGCGCAGTCTGCCGTTCTTTTTCTCATTCCACTATCAACTGCCCTTTCATCAATCCATCCGTTCCTCCCTGCCCGAATCATCCCAACCCAAATCCACCAGCTATGTCCCGCGCCTTATGGATACCCCAGCCACATCCATTCCCACATTTCGCCGCTGCCCATCTTCCTCCGACAGCCAGGTCTGTGCCAACTTTAATAGCGGCAGGTGCACAAGACAACGCTGCCGGTTCATGCACGTGTGCAACTTTTGTGGTGGTGCTCACGCCCGTCGTGTTTGTCCTGTCCAAAAAGCTGCAAATAAAAAAATGGATTGATGGAAGGGCAGTTGATAGTGGAATGAGAAAAAGAACGGCAGACTGCGCAGGAAATGTTGCGGCAGCCCAGGAACACTCTGCTATGGAGCTCAGTGTCCAGAGCTCCCCAGTAAGGACACTGGTTCCACTGGGCTACACGGATGGCGCATTTGGCGGCAAACAGCTTGTGGTATGTATAAAAGTGGGAACCTCCGTATGACAACGCGAGCTCAGCAACTATTGTGAGATAGTCGCTGAGCTCACGTCTCCTGTGGGGAAAAGCGGCACAGATGACTTCTGAGTAGCGGGTGAAGGCAATGGTGAATTCAGCGAATGACAATATACGTGACTGGATGGGTGCTGAATTTTTAAGGGTAACTGAAAATTCGCCGCAGTTGATTTGGCGATCGGCGGGTGAGGGTAAAATTGGTGACAAAAGGGAAAAAAGATCCACATCCGCACCTGCCAAAATCTGGGTCCTGATCGAGTTGGGTACGGGGGGAGGTTCCAGCGCTAGAGCATTTGGAGGGGCTGGAAGGGGCGTGGCTGAGGTTAATGAGAAGGGAGAGCGGGTCTGAGGAGGAGGAAAGGTGGCTGCTGGGGCTGCTAGCGGAAGCATGCCTGCGCTGCGGCCGTCTCCTGGGACGGAAGAAAGAGAAGGGAAGAGAGGGGGAATGGCGGGCATCGGAGCCTGCGTGATTAGAGGCAGGCTCACGCTAGGGACGGCTCCTGGGGCGGAGGAAAGAGAAGGGAAGAGAGGGAGTATGGGGGGCACCGGTGCTTGTGCCATTAGCGGGGGAATGCTAGTGCTGCAAATGGACGGTGGTGCTGCGGGCCATGGGTAGGGGAGAGAGTTGGGGGAATGGCGGGGCAAAAACTGCGAACGGGAAATAGCCGCCGGTGGGGGCGAGCTCGCGCTACCGCGGCGGCTTGTAGAGGCGATGGCCGGCTCTCCGCCGGCATGAGCAGCGATCTCCCGCTCGGATGATCGAGAAGGAGGGCAGTGGCTGGCGACCGTGGCATTCGGGGCGTGGCCCAAGCTCGCTGACGGCCTTTTGCTGCATCCTGATGTAGAGTAGGGAGCGCTGCGGCCCGTGCGCGCTCTGCCCGAGGCCCTGGAGGGAGGAGTGGAATTTGGCTTTTCTCCCGCTTGGAGAGATGCGTAGAGGTCGAGGAGATCCGCTTTTGTTGATCGGCGTGGGATGACGATACCGGAGCTGACGAGCGCCTTGCGGAGTCCGGCTACGGTCCATTTCCCCTTGGCTGGGGCGGAGGAGAGGGCTGAAGCGTAAGAAGACGCTGGGGAAGATGCCTGACGCCTGGAAGGTGGTGGTGATGGCGTGGTCCGGCGTCTAGGAGTGTGAGCCGTGGCGGCACGGGAGGGCCTGCGGCCCCGCGATGTAGCCGTGGGCTCGGTTGTTGGATCCTGCGAAGCGCTGGTGGCCTGAGAGGCGGCCTGGTCGGCAGCCTGGGTAGAGGCTGGAGGAGCAGCAGGATCCTCGATATCCAAGGAATATTCCTCAATTTCGATCTCGGACATGTTTGAAGCTATTGGACGTGCCAATGCTGAAAAACTAGAGATGAATGAAGGTAGGAATGCTTGGCTATTTAAAGGGATTCTCTTGTGGTGCTTGGATAGGGAGTGTGATTGCTAATGGTGAATTGGCCGTGTTAATTATCTGTGCGAGCTCCTCCCGAAATTTGTTAATAAAACATCACATAGAGAGAACTGAAAGATTAAAAAGAGGAAAATATCAGATGAAAAAGGAAAATAACAGAACGCAAAAAAGAAGGGGTTTACGTTCAGACTAGAGTTAGGACCCATGTAAATATCAGAGCAGTTTTCCAGCAGTGGAGAGATCTTATGGAGCGGTTAAGAGCTTGAATTGGAAGCCAAGGTTGCATCGTTTCTTTTTGATAGGTGAGTAACATTGATTTTGCATTGTTTCACACAACTTAGCTGTGTGGCTTTTGTTTGAATATGCTTTTGTGTCATCTTCCGCAATCGTTGTTATGTCAGGGTTGTGTACGTATGTGTGGGGTTGACATATCAAAATAAGGGCGAGGTCCTGTTGAGATATGGGCGTGTTTGTTTTGGGGCTTTCAGTTATCGTTAAAACATTGTTTGGCAACAATCGCTTAGTGCACCTTTAACTTCACAACACAACAAATGACTAACAATAATAAACAAAACAACAGCAAAAACTGGATAACACTGGATATCAGGGTTGGGCACCCCTACTTTATGCAAGTGCACAAACTGACATCTTGTTCTCTTTTCAGGTGGTTGTTCACGGAGGTGATGTGTATGTGTTATGCCTTCTGTGGAGTTTTGTTTGGTATCTGCAGCCTCAGTAACCTGACCATATTGTCTTGTGTGTGCTGGCTCAAAGTCTGCTGCCCCAACTACGGTAAGACCTGTCTTTGTAAATATTTCATGGAGGGGATCATGTTCATGTATTTATTTACATACCTGTGGAATAAGTGGGATGATTTACGCTCAGCCAGTCATAATCACAAAAAGAAATCTCTAAAGTTAAAACTAAGTCTAAACTATTGAAGCAAAGACTTCTACATGAAGTGTGGCTGATGAAGACACCTGTGGTTGCAGGACATGAGTTCTTGTTGGCCAAACGCTTCTTGCGATGACGCTCTGTCTTTTCCCATGGCTGTTTGAGAGCTCAGCTGCTCATTGTAGGGTGGTTATGTGCAGATATGATGTTCCATTTCGTTTAACAAATTCTTCAAAAAACTGTGTACCATTAGGGACACATGAATACAACACTCACTGTGTACTTATTTAACAAACAAAATGAAATTGATTTTTTTTTTTATTAGGGCTTTTCAGCTGGGAAATCTTATACATTATTAATATTATCACTAGCATTATCTGCCAGGGTCTGAAACTATTATTAGTTCATCTCCAAAAACATTATAAAACACTGAAACTGTGAAGTCAGCCTTTTATTTAAATCTGTGTGTTTTGCTGTCTTTATTAGTTTTTGCGTATCATCCTCTTGTTGGACTGCTGTCCATTTAGCTTTTTTTCTTAGTTATTCAGTTTTGTGTTTAATAACTAATGTTGCTGCTGAATGACGTTGGAGGTTTATTAGGTCTGTAAGACCTTTGTGGGTTTCAGAGGCTTTCAGAGTGTTATAATTTGTTCACGAGGAGTGTCTTTGGTTAACTGGCTTAATGCAGGTCTTCTATCCTTTGGCTGCAAATCTGCCTGAGATAAGTATTTTAAAAACTATTATTTATGGACTGTGTGCTAGAGACAGCTGGGGTGAGCCAAAAGATTACGATGGCTATCTTCACCCCAGGCCTCACTTCTGAAAGAGATATTGTTCAGCTTTCAAAGAAATAAAACAGTAATAGTTGGCACATTCACTTTTTTCTCTTGATTAATATCAGTATCTGTCTTTATTATTGGGAGAACATAATTCCCCTTTAAGCGATAAGCTATTGTACACCTCAAGGTCAAACGTTTGCACTTTTTTTTTCTTTTTGTGAACGTGAAGAAACACTTGTTTTATATGATGTATTTAATGGTGTATTTTTTATTTGTATACATTTGTACAAAGTAAATATCAAGAAGCACTCAGAGGCTGGATGGAAAATAACTGTTGGATGGGAAGTAATTCAGTACATCTTGCAAATGTAATGACCACGAGTTGTCATTCTCTGGACAAGAAGCAACAGCCCACATCTAATATCTTCATTAAATGCTGCAGACAAAGATGATCTTCTTCCCTGTCTATCCTCTGGATAGCTGTTTTTCAAAACCCCACTGTTAGTAGCCTATAATGTACCTTGTGCTCAACTGTTGCTAGGTTTGATATGCAGGAAATGTGGGTACTGTACTAATGTAAGCCAGACCCAAAACACTCATGCCTTTAAAAATAGAGCACCAGTTGTAGTTTCAGTATTAATTCAGTTCAATTAATTCAGTCCTTGATGGTAAATTTAGAGTATGCAGTGTATTCATTAGTTACTTATATTGGAAAGGATAAATAGTTGTAAAATGTAGATTATAAAATAGACATTTATAATAAAATATAGCCTATTTTTTGTCCATTTTTGGAAGTTCTGCCCTCTCTGCCTGCACTGATGGACTGTCACACTGCAGGAGTTTGATGCTTCCATGACGCTGCAGATGAACATTTCAGCAGGACACTGCTAAACAATATATATATAAATTCTTTTTAGGTTTTTGTGTGAGAGTCAGGTTAAAAATTGTGTTGAAAATGTCACAGCCAGTCTAGCCCCTTACAAGGATGTCCAGTGCTTCAGACAAAGAAACAAGACTGCTCAAGAGAAGGACAGCAACAAAGGAAGATGGGAAAAGTCAAAAAATGACAGAAGGAAACAGCTTATAACTTGAAAGACGTTATTGACCTATATAACCTTTACACCTACAGTATATAACAACAAAAGGTTACATATAACATGACTACGTAACGCAGATGGGGACTCAAACTGCCTTAAAGCAGGGGTCTCAAACTGGGGATCACAATATATGCAGCAAGTAGATACCAGTTGAATTTGTTATTATTATAAAATGTGTGATCAGAGTCAGTCACCCTTTAACTAACAGACCTCATGAACAACACATATGACATTTTATTTGTATATGTGCCATTTTGTTGATGGAGATTTGGGTGAGATAAAGAAACTATATGAAATATAGCTGCAAGCAGCGATTACCGGTGTTCAAGCACTTGAGGTATTTAAGCATATAAGGAAAAAGACATTACATATTATTTAGCTAGGCTGTACCCACCTAAATCAAGGATTATTTATATAAATATATATATATATATATATACACACACATGCAAATCCTAGTAATTTACCATAGAAATAGTATGTTTGTTTTTGTTTTTGCTTTTTAATGTTTATGACTGTTATAGTGGCAGCTGTGGTCCAATCCACTTAAAATTTGCATGCATGCTTGTTTAGAATCACCAATTTTTTTGTGCAAGTTTTGAGTTTTTCCTTAGGCTTTATAGGATTGTGGGTACATTTCGACAGGTCCCTTTCCTAAACTACCCAGTTATAGCTTCCCAAAGTCTATATTTATTTATTTATTTTGTTTATTTATTATTAATGTTTTGATAATTGTTGTTTTAGAGAGTCCAGAGAATTGTACTGCAGTGTTTATTATTATTATTATTATTATTATTTATAATTTTTTTTTTTTTTTTTCCAGACTGAGTGAAAAACCTAGGATAGTTTGCAAAAGTAGGAGAGTAGGATAGTATTTAACAAATGATCTGATTTGACAGCAGTAGTTCTAGAGGCAATGCTGTATGGAATGAGGAGTTCTATCATATAATATGAATGTTTTGCATATGTGCGAAAAACTCTGCAACTTACAATCGTTTATGCGATTGTAAGTTGGCCCCCTAGTGGTCAGTTTCTTTTAAATTTCTCTTAGACCTTTGGGGCTGTGAGGACTAGTCTGCAAAAGTAGTTTTTTTTTTTTTTTATGTGCATATGTGACATGGACCACTTTTTAAAAATTTACTATGGATATCTATTTTTGAACAGATTAGCATTAAGATGTTAAAGACAAGATTTATAAGATTTCTATTTCTTAGAATGCCATGAGGGTGAAAACAGGTCAAAAAGATGACAGAATTTTCATTTTTAAGTGATCTATTACTGCAGAGTCTAATGTTTTTTTTTGTTTGTTTGTTTTTTTTTGTCTGCAGTTTTTATTTTTTAATTCTTTGTTATCAGTCATGGTGGGAAACCAAGCATATGAGGGGAGAAACAGGGCAATAAGTGTGTATTTGGGTGAGCAGCGGCTCAATTTCTGCAACACAGCAGCCTTGAAGCTGCCACTCACCCATGACGGTTGCTATTAAATGTAACCCAGCCCAACAAATGATTGATGAAGGGCCTTTTTATTCCAGTATCACTAAGCAATATGTCAAGCAGAACCAGGCTGCTGTGATAAGAGAGCCATCATACAGGAGCAGCGTTGTGATCATTTTGGCGACACGTCTGTTTTTGCGGCATTGGTCACCTTCAATTAAAATGACAGTGCATTGTTCATGATCAAAATAATAATGGTTTGACACTAGGAAACACTGATTTCTAAAGAAAAAAGATGTCTACTTTTTGCAGTCAAAATTTGATTTTCAGGACAAAGAAAACAAAAACACATTGTTGCCAGGAGTTGCTGCAAAAAAGAAAAAAAAAAAGCATTTTTAAGTCAAAGTATTTTTTATAAACTTAAAGGGGTCATCTTAGTTTACTTTTACATGTTGTTTGAACATTAATGTCTGTTGTCAGTGTATGTACAAATCTACCCTATAATGATAAAAATCCATGCAGTGGTTTTTAATTAATCTATAAAAATAATATTCCCTTTTTCAAATAGAGCCTTTCTCAGATGCCTGTCATTGTGGTAGTTGATTGACATGAGCGTTTTACCTCAGATCAGCTGTAACAGTCTGTCCTCTTTGTTTCGATGCCAGATCAGGGATGTAAGTTGGACAAGAATATCTCAGATTGAGCGATTGAGGTGTTGTGTTGTTGGATGTAATAATGAACGTAGTGGTCGTCATTTACTCCCGACATCTGAGCCGCTGAAGATGCAGTAGATTACGTTTGTTTGTGAAGGGAATGCGCCTCCCAATCTACATATATCCGTTGATGTTCGTGCGAAACATTCGTGATCCAGCTTCACTTGCAGCAGAAATGAGTATAAGGTTTTTTTTTTATGAATCTCTGCAATCACCTTTCCTAATAAAGTGCTAGTTAATAAGTTTAAAGGCTAAACGCTGCTAAAGTAAACAGGCTCGTCACTCCACAGAGAGAAGAGAGGGGCGGGGCGAGCAGAGCTCATTAACATTTAAAGCAGCCTCGACCAGAATGAGTTGATTTTTGCAGAGCTGATTTTGGCAAGGTAAAAAGGGTGTTGTTTTACACTACCATTGAGAATTTTATTATTGAGAAGTATATTATAGGCTTTTCATTAAGACCCTAAAGAATCATATCAACTTGTGGAAAATGGGCATCCGATGACCCCTTTAAAAACTACTCTACACAGCATGTTGCACAGTTTAACATTTTATATGGTCGTATAGAGTGTGTGGGAGATACACTGTTGTTTCATTATGCTTCAGCATGCTGCTGATGATAAAGAAAGAGGTGTAACAGACAGGACTACATAGTCAGCAGCAGTTCACTCGTGCAGTAGAAACGCAACTGTGACAACACAACATGCATGTGCTGCTTCTGCTCTTTATATGTGCAGCTTATCCGCTGCATCTGCTCTCTTACAGTATGAAACAGGCTTAATAAATCTCTGTCAAACAATTAAATCAGATCACTACGGTTATAAGGTTTTAATAATGATGATGCTCGTGTTGCATATTGCTTTCATAATCAAATGGATTTTGAGGATGTGCAAAGTGTTTTCATTAGTTATCTGATTGTGAGGAATCATCTGTATTTAAACTTACTATTACACTTTAATATGAGAAGATGTGATTGTGTGAGAAGTGTGAAATGCCTGTAATCATACATGAAATCTGTTTTCCAGTTTGACAAATTTACCCTCCTTTATTCTTCTCTTCCTACTAGAGACATTATTTTGCTCCACCACATTTTTTTTCCATACTGAATGGCTTTCACTTGCGTGGTTATAAATGCTGTGTGAAGTTGTCGCTCCAGGTTTGACATCTGCTTTTGTGTTCTGTTGAGATTTAAAATAAAATGAGTAAATCATGAACAAATCTTCATTGTCAGAGTGTAATGTATTATCATTTTTTTATTCTTCTGAACTGCTGAGTTTTGTCCAGATGACATAATGGTGGTGTGCCTGTTCTTACCCTTAAAATGTGTTTATTGGGACACTTACACAAGAACGTCAAGGCATGTGGCAATGGCAGTTCCCCAGTATTTAAGCTCATTAACAATACCCCTACATCCTATACCTCACAATCAAATGTGACAGTTTCTGTAATAATATTTTCATGAACATTTTACACAAATGCTCTTTTGACACACTTTGCTCTTTGTAGATTGTTTGAATTGTAAACACAATGACAAGCTGATTTAAGAGCTGTTCAGAAATAAAACTTTTTTCACATTATTACAGAAGCTGTTTTCTTTACTCCTCTCTCAAACCATCTGTCCATGCTTTTTCTTCACCTTTTCTTTAAATGCAGGTACACAGCTAGATCCTACCTGGAGGGCTTCATTCGTATTCTGTGTTCAACCATTTGACCGTAAAGCATTTGTTTCCCTAAAGTACAGACTCTATTGTGTTGATTTTGTCGAGGAGCCGGTTTGCACTTTAAATAGTTTGTGACGTCAAAGAGCAAATTCTGGATGTCGACAGCAGGAATACCTTCTTTCAAAATCAATATTATATAAAGTAATTCTAAATTAAATTAAATTGAAAGGGCCCTCGCACGCGGGCTCACCTCCACCCAGTGGCTTTAAGAAAACAGCGAACGGTGGGCAATATGCTATAGTGTTGGCTTCGAGTCCGAGTCGAGTCCGAGTCTTTAACTAATTCGAGTCCGAGTGCAAAATGGGCCGAGTTGGACTCAAGTCCGAGTCCCAAAGGGCCGAGTCTGAGTCGAGTCCGAGTCAAGGAAACACTACTGTTTGTCAGTATCTTAAAATTGTTTTAAACCAGCGGTGCCCCAACTCAGTCCTGGAGGGAGGTGTCCTACAGATATTAGCTTCAGCCCCAATTAGACACATCTAAACCAGCTAATGAAGCTTTTACTAAGCATACTAGAAACCCCCTGGCAGGTGTGTTGAGGCACGTTGGAGCTAAACCAAGGACCAGGACAGAATTTGGGCACCCCTGTTTTTAACCTTTACAACCAGAAAACCGTAATGTCAATTGAAATGTAAAAAAAGGAAACTTCTAGTGGATCTTGCAATTTTGATTTTTGATTTCACAACATTTCATAATTATTGTCCATGCTCTGCTTAGCAAACTTACCATGTAACAGAAGTTTTAGATGAACTATGTAATGTGACATATTTCAGAGTGAAACCGGTTTTAGAATGTGATAAATTATAGGGCGGGACTTGACTTTATTTATTGTTATAGTAAATGTATAAATTCAATGGTGGGGGTAAAGGAGTAGGTATCTTGATGAATGGGACCTTAAGAGCAGAAAATGCACCTCTTTTATTTCTGATTGCGGCTGTGTGAGTTTTGGGTTTTATATGCCTTTTTTTTCTTGGATGAAAATGAGGCTATGAGGGATAAACCTAGTCTTTACAATGGCATACACTGTGTATAAAGCCCTACATATACTTTACATAAATCACAGCAAACTCACACCTGTTTTATTTTTGAATTAATTTATAGTTACATTAATTACAATAAATTACATTATATAAGGAATAACTGATGATGGGCCATTGAATTATTAGAAAATTATGCACACTCAAGGTGCTTTTGGACCCATAAAAACTATTGCTGCAAAGATGTTAGAAAAATGATTCTTCTTTGAAGCTAGAAACTGCCACTATGTTTAAAAAATAGTAATAATTTCAATACAGCAAAAACTAATCAACTAATGTAAGTAAAACATTCTCAAGCTTACAAGCATTTGCCTATTCCACCTATGTCACGGGCCGGCCCAGTGATAATGCATCGAGTCAGTGACATTTCCATCAACTGTCCCGGGACTCGAATGGACTCGGAATATTTTCAGAGTCCGAGTAAAAATGCAAGTCTTAGTTGCCTAAAAATTGTACTCGAGATTTGACTTAAGTCCGAGTACCTCAACTCTACAATATGCATTTAAAGTAGTAAATATAGAAGGAATATGTGAAAGTCATATGTGCCGAACGTCCTGCTGCCAGGTGGTGGCACTATGAATATAACTGGATATTTGCATGTAGATGTCTTCAGGCCAGCACTTTTATCAAACATATGAAGTTTGGTGCAGATTGAATATGGTATGCTTGAGTTATGACGTATCCTGTTGTCAACAGATGGTGCTATGATTATAACTGAATATTGGCCTTTAGATGTGTTCAGGCCAGGGTTTTATCAAACTTGTGAAGTTTGGGGTAGATCAGACATTGTATGGCTGAGCTACAACACCTTCTATTCCCATGGCGAAACATCGAACTTTGTCAGGCCTCCACGGACACGCTGTTCAATGAAAACTCAAGATCACAATTTAACATGGCAAAGGCCTTTAGATTATACTGACCAAATATAATGTTGATGTCATTAAATCTCTATGAGGGGTTTGTTAGAGCGTAAAACATGTCACTTCATGTTGCCAACAGGTGGCGCTATGACTATAAGCGAAGTTTAGGACAGGACTCTTATCAAACTCTTCGGGCATTGTATGCCTGAATTATAACAACTTCCTTTTTCATGGCGAAACATCAAAGTTTTTCAGGCCGCCACGGACACACCATTCAATGAAAACTCTAGATCTTTGCAATTTAAAGTCCCAAAGGGCTTTAGGTTACATTTACCAAATATGGTGTTGATCTGAATAAATCTCTAAGAGGAGTTTGTTTAAATACAATTACTGAAAATGGCAAAAAATTAAAATAACTGACTTCTTGCTGGGTTTTGGATTTTGCTTCAAGAGACTTTTTTGTGGGTATTGGTGTATTACATGTGTGTGCTGAATTTCGTACAGGAATGTGAAATAGCTTGAGGGGCACTTCGTTGAAAAATTTATAGGTGGTGCTATTGAGACATTTTGAGACACCACAACTTTCAAAATTTAAAAAAGACATCATGAATGAAAATATGTATGAACTGAGTGGTTTATTCAGTGTTCTGAAAAGACAATTGCTTGATATGTTTTATAGGCTTTTATTTATACATTAATCAGCACACACATTAAATATGGTCAACGGAAGCTAACACATGGAAATAAAGGATCATGATTTTTGGTGGAATGAACTTTCAATGGAGGCAAATAAATCTGAGACAGCTTGAATATGGTCAGATTAACAGATACACTCCACTCAGAATATGGACAGTGCTGACTGCTAATTGTACTTACATTTAACCATTGTAAAATGTTTATTTTTAAGTTTGTATGAGTTTTTCTACTTTTCATGGTGGTACGTTAAAGCTAAAGTCTAAAGTGATTATAAACCTTGCTCGCTCACTCATTGCTGTGAGTGAGTTTAGCTGTATACTTAAACCCCTTCCTTTACTGGAGCGATAATATTTTCCTACAGGCTAACTCTGAACCTCAGATTCAGTTGCCCTCTTTTACGGTGAGTTACTGAGGCTCTGACTCATTTCTACACATATTGTGATGCTGTTGTGCTGAAGCTGTAGTGTCATATTCAGCATTTAAATAAGTCCTACTTTTAACTTCTAATGCAAAAAATGGCTAAACCGGAGATGGATGTTTAGCAATTAGAAAATTTTACACACTACTACATTCCACTGCAGGATGTGATTCTGTTAAACATGAGAATTGGTTGATAGAGATGAATGCATTTTGCAGTGAAACACAGAACTACATTTACATTTGTAATTATGCCTTTTTTTTTTTCCAAAGTTATGCTAGCTACATAAACAAGCAGTTAAATCATGATGGTTAAGTTCATTTTGGCTGAGTTTCAATGACAGAAAAAAATAAATTCACTCTGAATGTACTGTGTCTGTGGTTGCATTTATTTGCTCACACTGTCTGAGTTTGTTTTTATGGCCAGTTTCACCCAAGGAATTGTGTAAATAACAATCAAGTGCAAAAAGCAGATTTCCAGTCTTGTAAGTCAGCTCTGAGTGCTCGGTGGGGAGGATGCAGCAAACATATTTAGACATATTTAATTATCAC
Source organism: Labeo rohita (assembly GCF_022985175.1). NCBI lineage: Eukaryota > Metazoa > Chordata > Actinopteri > Cypriniformes > Cyprinidae > Labeo > Labeo rohita. Next base: position 30,734,951 of record NC_066891.1, on the reverse strand, counting down.
TTTTCTCATCATCATATTTGAGTATGACTTCACCACTATGATACAAGCACTTTGTTTTCTCTGTATAATGCTGAAGGTGCCATTTTCACTGTATGCCTGCATTCATGCCTGATTATAATGCTGTTCTATCAAATGATCCTCATTTGATGAATTACTGCTCGAGAAAATGTACATAAATGTCTCTTTTAAACAAAGCACTGTTTATCACCAGTTTTCCACCAGAGGTAATTTATGGAAGCCCATTTCTGCCACGAAATTAAAAACTTAATTTACTGTCTATATTTAAATAATAATTCTTTCCTTTCACTTTCACTAATAATAATAATTAATAATAATAATAATAAGATGGAATGCATTATGCAAAGATAATTATTTCAAGCAAATTGTTGTCATATGTTACATTTACACTGTTTAACTTGATGTACTAAATAATTAAAATCACCTAAATGACTAAATAAAAAGAGAAATATATAAAATAAAATGCAAAATATGAATAAAAACTGCAAAAGTATTACTAAAATATAAAAATAACTAAAATAATACTGCTCCATGCACATGTGTAACACTTTATTTTAAGGTGAAAAAGTAACACATTTTCTTGCTGTAAATTATGCAAAAAATAAAAGCAACTAACCCTAAACCAAACCTTAACTATAACCTTATAGACCATGTAGTCAGGGGCGTAATTTCCACTGGGGACAGGGGGGCAATTTGTTTGTTAAATTAATGTCTTGTATTGTAGAATGTACGCTCAGCACCGCCAAGAATTCGTACAATCGTTAAAATGGAAGTGAAAGTAAAACGCAAGTGCATTCAAAAGCAATTTTAATACCCGGCGTCTAGCGGTTCCCCAACCCCATGCAAATTAGGCTGCATAACATATCTAGGCTGTTATTTCTATGTAGGCTAGTGTAGTTGTCAATTTGGTCTCTCTTTGCACTTGGAATATTGAGAGAGTAGCCTATTTTGATTATGGCTGCACTTATTGTTTGCACTTAATACGACTATTTTTTTTTTGTTTAGACTATTTTTTATTTATACTGTTTTTATTTTCATATTTGTAAAAAGTTCTTCAGTTCTTCAGTTAGGAGGTCAAACATTCTACAAGCTCATAATTCATGTACAGTTCTAAGATCTGAAGAGACTCAGACAGGAGAGAAGACAGTCAGTTGAGTTTGTAATGTCTGTAAATGCAGGAAATGGGATTCAAATAATGTAACCAAAATAAAGTTTACCCAACATTTGTATAGTATAAATATGCACTGCAGGAATAGTATGGTAGTATGCTATTTTGAAGCTGATGAGTCTCTCATGCTCTGTTTTCTGTTTGATCAGGTAACAAATTGTCCTCGTCCCATGCGCGTCTGCTGGTGGTTGGGGTGTGGTGTTACGCTGCAGTGTTTGCAGTAGGTCCGCTCTCAGGCTGGGGTCAGTACGGATCAGAGCCTTACGGCACCGCCTGCTGCATCGACTGGCACGCGCCCACATACAACACACCTGCCATGATCTACATCATCTGCCTCTTCTTCTTCTGTTACATTGTCCCCTGCACCATCATCATCCTCTCCTATACGTTCATCCTGGTGACGGTCCGCGGGGCCCAGCATGCAGTACAGCAGCATGTCTCTCCTCAGAACAAAATCTCCAATGTGCAGACGCTTCTTGTCAAGGTAAGTCACACACAGAGCTGAAGTGAAAGAGGGTAGATACTCCACTGCTTTTAAACTTGCTGGAGGCAGTGTAAGGAATACTGGTTCCGTATGGTGTGATTGCATTAATTCCTTGTATTTAACTAATTTGGTAACTATAAAAATATCAAGTGGTACAACTAATCAGATTAAAAGTGATAATGGTAACACTTTACAATAAGGTTTTGGTATTACTATTTTGACAGTCTTCTTTAGACATATTACCAACTAAGTAACTTTGCATCTATATGTCAACTATCAGTCATCAGAGTATTAGTAGACTGTTTGCTTAATATCTACTAACACTTTATTTTGATGATTTCCCAACACACATTGAACTGACTATAAGTAACTTTGCAAATTCATGACAAATTATTCTACACAAATGACCATAATCTAACAGTCTACTAATACTACTAAGAGTAGTAGAGAGTAATACTAATACTAATATTAATAAGGAGTAGTTGAGAGCTGATGATGAAGTTAACTCTTTTTTTTTTAATCCTATTTGATCAAAAGTTTCCACTAAATATTTTAAAATACTTTGCCATGAATGATATGGCAAATAGATTAAATAGTATTTTGTGGGTTTTGAGTGCTTTGTTCTGGAACATTTCTGTTGTCGTTTAGTAGTAATTACAAGGATGATAACTATAATCTTACCTATGAGGTTTTAATAATTGTTCTTTTGTGAGAATAACGTTAACATCAAAGTTGAACATTGTTGCAATCACTTTTAGAACTTTTTCTTCCAGCTGATAAATAATAAAAATATTGACAGCTAATCAAAATCCACTCGACTTTAAAGGGCTCAAGTATTTAAAGTGGCAGATGACAAAACTGCAGTGCATGCTTAAAAACTAAACTAAACCGAAGTTATCGAACAATGGTGTGGACTAAAAGAGGTTGTTCAAATATGCAAATCATGATTTCCCCAAACTGAAACATTTACTAATTTACATTTAATTTTAAAACGTGTTCAAGGTTCATTTGCATGTATCATTTGTGTCACATTCTTTAATGTGCATAAACAAGATATATAGTCATACAATTTTTATTTTATTTATGTAGCAGATGTGTTCATTAATAGCAATTAACCAACAGCAATTTATCACAGAGGAACTACAAATATTAGCAGTGGTGCAGCAGCCAGTTTCATTAGCAAAGCTGAACAGACTAAAGCTTGAACAGAGGAACAGAGCAGCAGAGATGGACTGATGGGTCTGTCTGGCAAAATGACAGTGAGTTTAGTCTTCCCTGATCAGCTGTCTGAAAAACAGGCAGCGATCAGTGATGAGACTGTGGAAATGTTGCAAATAGCCCAACACTGAACTAATAAGACAATGAAATTAATTACATGAATAAATGTAGCCCAATCCACACACCACTGCTCAAACGACTTCCACTTTAACACATTTAGAAAATTCTAAATTCATATTTCACAATTCTGAAAAAAAGTCTTTATATCTAACAATTGCACAATTGCAAATCATAAACTCACCATCACGCAATTCAGAATTTTTTAAGAAAAAAAAAAAAGAAAGAAAGAAAGAAAGGTCAGAATTGTGAGATAAAAAGTTGAAATTGTTTATTTTATTTTATTTTATTTTATGGTTGAAGTAAACTTCCACACATTTTCGAGTTTCTTCGGCCCAAAAGCAAAATGTATTTTATTCAGATATTACATGATCATGTTCACTTTAGAAGATGTGTATTTAAATGTGTATTCATTGTTTATGAATTGCTTTTTTTAATGTTTGAACACACTTAGCAATCATATGAAAACAAAAAGTGTATGGAAATGTATGTTCATCTGCATTAAAGGATGTATGTTTGTGTATGTTTCCTCTTGACACAGCTGTCGGTGGCAGTATGTATTGGATTTCTGATGGCGTGGAGCCCGTACGCTGTGGTATCCATGTGGGCGGCCTTTAATGAACCAGACTTGGTACCTCCAATAGCGTTTGCCCTGGCGGCCATGTTTGCCAAGTCATCCACTCTCTACAATCCAATGGTCTACCTCGTCTTTAAGCCCAGCTTCCGAAAATCCCTGTGCCGGGATGCCACGAGATGCAAGAGAACGCTCTGTCCCTGTATATGCCAGACTGACAGCCAACAAAAAAGTACAACAAGCATTTCAAAACTGAGCACAAAGGAAAAGTGTAACCTGACGTGGGTCTCTAATGGACTGAATGAGAGCCACCAGTCATGCAGACATTGTCCAGAAGGACAAACAGGGCATTACCTGGACATCACACCCCACAGGACAGCACGCATCCTCATCGGCTCCACTCACAGCGAGGTGGCAGTCAGCCAACTCTCCAATGAAATGAACAGCGACTTCCTTTAGACAATGAGAAACTGACTATTGCTAAAACAAAGAAAAGTGGTCAGGAAATCTTCTTTTCCCTCACTATGCTAAAAGGGGAAACAAATATGCCTTAAAGTCTTGTACCAACTAGAATTCTGTTTGCAAGAGGATATCACACCACTCAACTTGTTAACTAAGCAAAAAAAAAAAAAAAAGACTCAGAATATAACTCAGAATATCAAGAAACGTTTGATTTGGTACATGGTAAACTTGGACTTGAACATGTCACTCTCAAATAATATTTCATCCAAAATAAAAATTCTGTCATTATGTGTTCTTTCTCATTCCTTCCAAACCTGTATGCATAAAACAAGAATCAAAAACATTTCATGATGTTATTCTGGTCCAACTAGACAGTTGCCTTGAAAAGAGCCATATTAGACTTGATCTACAGATCATCAGTCAATAATGATTTCAGTAGTGACGTTAGTGGCACAAAGTTGTTATGTGGCTGTGGTAGACTTGGAGTGCACAACTTAGGTGTTGTACTATATGTATAGAGCTGTTTCATATTTTATCATCGTCTGTTTTTGAGTTTAGATACAGTAGACATGGTTGCCATGAACTATAAAAAAAGAGCTACATGGAGATTCTTCAACAGAATGCCATCAAACACATAAAGGTGCTTCACGATGCCATAGAAGAACCTTTTTTTCTAAATGGTTCCATAAAGAACCTTTAACATCTGAAGAACCTTTCTGTTTCACAAAAGGTTTTTTTTTTTTTTGTGGTGAAAGAAGGTTATTCAGATTATAAAAATATAAAAAAGAGATGGTTCTTTAAAGAACTTTTGACTGAATGGTTCTTTGTGGAACCAAAGTGGTTCTTCTATGGCATTGCTGTGAAGAACCTTTTGAAACACCTTTATTTTTAAGATTGCAGCATGCAGGTTTGGAAGGTGAATGCAAATAATGACAGAATGTTCCTTGTTTAAACTTTAAACTTTCACTGAGGCTTTTTGCAGCCAGTTACTGGTTTAAAAAGCATGTTTTTTTTTTGTTTGTTTGTTTGTTTGTTTTTTGAGAGTTTATGCTCTCCTGACTTCAAATCCTCTTGGCGTACTGATGAAAACCTCAAATCCCATGACTTTTCTTCCGGTGAGACACTGGTTATCAGTGCAGGTGCTCAACACTGCCTATGCATTTATTTATGTATTTATTTACTTATTTAACTCAAGCCTCAAATGCAAGTAATATATTTCGGATTACAGTGTCAAGTTTATGATGGAATATGTGGTTTCCACCTGTGAATGGAGCTGAAAGCACAATTATATTTGGGTGACAGAATTAAAGCTTATATATTTAGATGTTTAAGGGCTGAAATGTTATGATGACCAGCATTTTACCTTTTATTTATGGATAAAAAGATATATACACTGAAAAAATATTTTCATTCATCCAATTAAAAACATTTAGGGTAATGGTTCACATCTGTATTTTATAACTTGGGCCAATGAAAAATAAATAATTTGCACTAAACAATATGTTTTTATTCATCCAATTAAAAAAAAAAAAAAAAAGGTTAATGGTTCACATCTATATTTTATAACTTGAGCCAATGAAAAATAAGTAATTTGCACTAAACAATATTTCTATAAAAACTGTTTTATAAAACCTGGCATGAAAGTATATTTTTCTTGTTGAAGAAAGTCAATTAATTTAAATTCTAGTTTTGATTTAAACATAGATATAGATTTAATCAAAATAAAATTTCCCATTTAAGAAATAAAATGATAAATTATTAATAATTACTACAACTGACTTCCAGTCACAGCCTTAGATGAAATCATCTGAAATAAAAGACATTAAATCTCTTAAAATCTCAGCAAAGGAGGATTACACAACTCCATAAACAGCAGCACCAGTTTCACTTATTACTAACCAGGGGTGTGTTTCCCAAAAGCAACTCTGGTTGCAAGTTCTGTCATTACCAACAGAGCTCAACGGAACTTGTAATCATAAATAGCTAAAGATGCTTTTGGGAAACACATCTCAGTTTGATTTACTATAATAGCTCATTGTTCTATCGATTGTGTTTTTGACCATGTGAACATATTTACTTTGTGCACAAAGAAAATTCATTTGTGGCACACATAATCTCAATCAACAAAATATTCAGATAAACAGATCTTTGAACATCACAAAACATGCTACTAATAAGTTGCAACAAATAGCAAAAATTAAAGCAAATAGTAAGAATAAAAGAAAATACTAAGATAATTTAGGTGCATAATTTATTCATGTTGCAATGCATTCTGGGAGCCATGGATGAGTTTTGATTGGTGCTCCCAGAATGCACTGCAGTATGAAGCTTTTTGTTTGTCACCATCGTTGAGATTCATATGCTGATTCTTGATGAATGTGTGTTTAAACAGAACGGATGTTCAAATTATCAGATTAAAAATTTACTTTATATTGTTGATAAAAGTTATTTTTACAATTAAATTATCATGGGATCAGACTTTAGATGATATCAGTGTGTCAGACCAGTACACGACTACATCATTGTTAATGATACCAACACCACCTGATCAAGTTTTCTTTTGGCTTTTTTGCCATAACAAATGTGTTTTTTTAAACACAGAGTTACAGCAACTACAGAAAAGCTAATATTAAAAGTCAAGGGTCAAGAGCCCAACTAAAGCAAACACTGAACACATTAATGGTGACCTCAAACAAACCATTTAACATCAACCTCTGTTCTCAATAAAAACATTTTTTAGACATATGACAGAAATTAAGCCAAATTGGTTAGTAAAAGTAAAGCTGGTGATGCTGTTTGTGGAGTTTTTTAATCATCCTCTGCTGAGATCCTGAGAGATTTCATTTATTTTATTTCAGTTGATTCCATCCCATTTTATTTCTTAAATGGGAATTTTTGTTTTGATTAAATCTATATTTTTTGGTTTAGATCAAAACTAGAATTTAAATTATTTGACTTTCTTCAACAAGAAAAATATACTTTTGTGCCAGGTTTTATAAAACAGTTTTCATAGAAATATTGTTTAGTGAAAGTTATTTATTTTTCATTGGCTCAAGTTATAAAATATAGATGTGAACCATTACCCTAAATTGTTTTAATTGGATGAATGAAAACGTCTCAGGTTACGTATGTAACCCTGGTTCCCTGAGAAGGGAACGAGACACTGCGTCCTCTAGAGGTCGCTATGGGGAACGGTTATACCCCCGCTGCCATGCTGAGGGACTGCATGCCATCATAGAAGCGAGCACTAAGTACCAACTGCCTTAAGCTTAAGGGAGTTGCTCCTGAGACGTAGTGACGGCTGTCAGTGACATTATCCCCTTCGGCCAAAAAGCCAGAGCTTTATACCCAAGACTTACCTGAAGGGGGTCGGATATGCTGGACCCGGGGTAGAGCTCAAAGCTTGGAATTAGAAAATATTCCTTTAAGGGGATATGGCTGAATGCCTAGGGTTTCACCTAGGTTTTGCCTGTCACACAGGGGGCTACATGGGCTCTGCATAGGTTCCCTCAGAAACCGTCCTACAGAACATGGGTAGCAACAACCTGCTCAGGATGCGCAAGTAGAGTGGTATCCAAGGTGTCCGGGAACAACCAACTCAGAGAATGGACATGAGTTTGAGCGTGAACCCATATCATAGAGGGTGCGCATGAACTAGCGCAAGTATTACCATTACTTTAGCCTGGCAGATGCTCACAAGGAGTGGGACCCAAGGTGACCGGGGTTTCAACCAACTCAAGAAAGGGTACGGGCCATAAGCGCGTGAATCCCTACCGTAAAGGATTTTAGAATGGACGCAGAACCCCGGTGCATTTCATACCACAATGTGGATTTTAGAAATGAGCCCCAGGGTTCACATGTGCACTCACCATATACATGGATTTGAGAAAGCGCCCAAGGGTTTGTGTGGGCCTTACCATAAAAATGGATTTTAGAAATACCGCTTGGAAACGGTGTGCTAGTGGATGACCCTCAGAATGAGGGGAGCTCTGCAGGCATTCTAAACAAGGCTCCAAGGGGAAGGCAGTAAGGGCGAACCTCAGTTGCCCAATAGAGGCAATGCTCAGAGCAGACCCTCAAGGTGAGGGGAGCATCGCTACTCCAAACAGACAGTTAGCCGCAGCTAGCTGTCTGATAATACTGCCATGGAGCTGATACACTTAACCAGCGTGAGAGGTTAGCGCGTTGGGACAGGCTTCAAACTCCTGAGAGACAGGAGGGATACCCGATCCGCCCAGGGATGACAAGCTCTAAGAAAACCCTCCCGTAGTGAGGGGAGCATCGTCATGCCCTGTCAAAGAGGCCTAGATGTGATCTGATCACAGGATATCAGATATCACAGCAGAGATGAATCCATCAACACTGTATGGCTGCATAGAGAGCAGCAGCGTCCCCAGCCCTCGGGCTGTGTTTTGGGTATTCTCTTGAGGGGGCAAGAGCCACTACCAACCCAAGCAACCTGTGCTTACTATCTCGATAGAAAGCGTAGGCCCCGTTCTAGCAAGGTCCGCAGAACCTCACGAACAAGGGCCTAGACCGTAGCCAGTGCTCCTCAGAGCACTCAGAAGGGTTCCCGCAGAAACACCTTCCACTGATATGATGAAGGCAGATCCAATTAGACAAGCGGGCCAAAACCATAGTCAAAGACCAGAGGGGGGGGGACCTCGAAGAGGACTTAGCTAACAAAAAGAGAAACACAACAGAAGGTCCCAGAAATACAGCAGAAGAGGCTAGACACATAACAGGGTCGTACTCACCCACCGTGGTTCCCACGCATGACTCCAGTTAGCCCAGGCAGACCCCCTTGAGAAGCTGCCCAGACCACCATAGTGGGCCATCTACTTACAACCCTAACAGGGGAAATAGCTCCATCTAGGCAGGGGCATCGGGAGACCACTGCTTAAAAACCCCTCCCTTCCTTCGAATGCATCGCGATGAGCACATCCAGTTCCCTCGAGAGCTGGACGCGCAGCTCTTTACCACACACACACACAGCCCGCGAGGCTGTAAAGCGGGTATGAGAGCGCGCTAGTTTCTCACAAGAAACAAGCACTAAATGCGACGATCGCATTCAGCTCCTTCAAGAGCTGAACGCGCCGCTCTTCACCACACACACGCACAGCCCGCGAGCCCTGTGTAAGCGGGTAAGAGAGCATGCCTGTTTCTCGAAACAAGTAATAAATGCAACGATCTCATTAAAAACCTCTGGTGAGAAAACATGCACTCAATTCGAATTTGGTTACAGACAAAAGGTCAGTGAAGACAAAGAAGAGAATGTTGTGTTCTACCGGTGTCCTTTTATACTGTGGTCGCATCGGTAGTGACGCACCGGCGGCGACGAGTCACGCCAGAAGTGACATCATAAGCTGTCGTCGGCCAACTCTGTTGATGTTTTTGTATGTAGACTTCAGACATGGGTCACAGAGATGGCGTTCCCCATAGCGACCTCTAGAGGACGCAGTTCGAGTTCCTTGAAAGGGAACATTTTTTAAATGTAAATGTTTTTAATTGAATAAATTAAAACATTTTTTAAAACAATGATTTTCCTCATACAAAATGTACAACTTTTACACACACTGAGAAAAACAAATCAATCAACACAATTTAAAATAGCTGCAATACATTAGCATTGCTAGCAATAATGTGTACCATTTTTATTTATGCAATACAAAATCACATTTATATATCAATTGTAGGTCCTTTGCTTACAGAAAAATTAATTGTTGAAATGTCATTTGTGTCACAACACTTGTGTTCACACAACAAAGAATATGACAAATAACAGTCTTTAATGATCTAAAAGGTAAATTTCAACAATCCAACACCACTGACAACACCAGACAACTGAACTGACACAGAACTGAACTTAAATACACATGATAATGAGACACACATGCTTTATCATAATGTCTAAATCAAATGAATAACCATGATAACAAATTAACAAAGGAAAAGGGTGATGAAACAGAAAAGTCCAAACTGTGACAGTTTGATGGAATGGAATGGAATGGAATGGAATGGAAGCAAAATCATACATTTTTAAATGATCTCATTCACAGAGTGTTATGAAAAGGTAAGTACACCCTTTTTAAACGTGGGCATATTAATAATTTAACTTTTATTGGCTGAAGGTTATATAAGTTTTTATTTAAAAAAAATGATAAAAAAAAGTTTAAAACACTTTATTTTAAGGTGTCCATAATACAGAGTAATTACCTATAATATACATATAAATATATTATATATATTTATATGTATATATTAATATAATATAATATGGACTACAGTGTTGTTTTCCGCATGTTATGATGTCACAACGCAGCTTATTAGAATATCATTAAAGTAAATCCCACCTAATTTGAATGGTTGGAGGGTGGGTAGGGAAGAGGTGGGGGATTAGCGGATTAGCCTAACTTCAACAAGCCACAGCGCGGCGGGTATAAACACAAGCATTGACTAGAAAGGCCGTGATCAGCTCCAATGGACGTGTCAGAGCTGTAACGTGCCGCAGACGTGTGCAGTGTGTGGTAAGAAATTATTCATCATACAGTGTAGATAGATTCACTTACAACGCAAGTGCTTTTTAAAATGCATGAACTTGCACTAGACTAGGCTATAGGCTAATCAGTGATGATTCATCAATCCCAGAACTAACTGAGCCATTTGTGCTAGGCTGGGGAGAAAGGTATTGTAATAATGTAAATTATGTGAAAAACAATGCATTTTTGAACCACCAAGCATTAGAGCATGTTCTAGCACACCCCCAAAACAAAATCAAGACTTAAAAGAGCATAATAGGACCCCTTTAATGTATTAAAGGAGAAGTTAACTTCCAGAACAACAATTTACAGATAATGTACTCACCCCCTTGTCATCAAAGATGTCCATGTCTTTCTTTCTTCAGTCGTAAAGAAATGATGCTTTTTGAGGAAAACATTTCAGCATTTTTCTCCATATAATGGACTGATATGGTGCCCCGAGTTTGAACTTCCAAAATGCAGTTTAAATGCAGCTTCAAATTATCCCAAATGCGGTTGTAAACGATCCCAGCTGAGGAAGAATGGTTTTATCTAGCAAAACGATCAGTTATTTTCATAAAAATAATACAATTTATATACTTTTTAATCTCAAACGCTCGTCTTGTCTTACTCTCCCTGAACTATTTGTATTCTGGCTTAAGACAGTTAGGGTATGTCGAACGCAGATCGTATTTTTTCCCTCAACTTCAAAATCATCGTGTATAGCTGTTTTACCTTCTTTGTTAAGGGTTTTTGATCTTCTTTGCATGTTCACTTTGCAAAGACTGGGTCGGTACTTCTGCAGCGATGTAGTATGATTTTGAAATGATTTTTGAAGTTGAGGGAGAACATGCAATCAGAGTTTTTCGACATACCCTAACTGCCTTGAGCCAGAATACACAGGGAGAACGAGACAAGACGAGCGTTTGAGATTAAAAAATATTAAAATTGTATTTTTTTAATGAATGAACAATGAGCAATACATGTATTACAGTATTTATAATTCTTTGTTAATGTTAGTTAATAAAAATACAGTCATTCATTGTCCATTAGCTCACAGTGCATTAACTAATATCAATAAACACAATGTTTGAATAATGCATTAATAATATATCTAAATACACTTGTATATTTTATGATATATTCTATATCATCTTGTCGGCGTCCACTTACAGCTTCAACCTTTCTACAGCTTCATGTTTTTCCCAAGCACTCTTGATAAAATGTGGAATTCATTGAGATTATGATGGCAAGTCTTTCAGGCCCTGAAGCAGCACAACAGCCTCAAAACTCTTCCACCAGTGTGCTTCAAATCTGGTCTGCGTGAGATTCTTTTTCTCAAATGGAATGCTTGGCTTTCGTCAAACATATATTCAGAACTTGCAAACATCTCCAGTCTCTCCAGAGATGACCCAGCCTGGAAAATTTGCCTGTGGTGTCAAACTTTCTCCATTTGAAAATAATTTTACATTTAATGGAATGGTGCCCTTTAAATATCTTGGAAATAGCAGTAAATCCCATAAGCCTCCACAATCTCCCTTCTGAGAAGCTCAAGTTTGTTAGATCAAGACATGATCGTACAATGTACTTCAATACTTATTACCAAACCAGATGAGTACATTAAGGTTTATATCCACCTTTTTATTCAACGCAAAAGTAAGCAAGAAAGTAAGAAGTATGTGAGAATTCTGGTTCATTATCCGCTGTAGGGAAATAACGAGAAGAATAATGAAGTGCAGTAAATGGTAAAACTGTTTGCACTACAAACCAGTGTGCTCATAATTAAGAAAATACATTAGTAAGACATAATCATATAGTAAGACACACCAATTTGCAATATCAAGCAGCAAAACGAGCTGTTTTGTAAAGCTAAAAATAGCTGCATGACATTGAGACCGGAAGCCAGACCCATACATTTACAAAAGTACAACCTCCTTTTACAGGAAGAAGAAGGTGGATACTGTGTGGCATTCCTCAACAATGATGTTCTTGCTCTTGATTCTACTAATTAGTCTGCTTGGTTTTAATTCAAGGCTCTGATGTAGTGATACATGTTTTTTACATAAGAAAGGGGCTTTTCTGTTTAAGGTGGACAGATCAAAAAATGTACCATTGCAAGGACCATTAAAATGGAATAAAAAATTCAGTTTAATATGCTGGAAAACTACATTTTTCATGTTTTGAGATTTCTAGTGAGGCGGTTGTAATCAACCGCTTTTGTTGTTGGTGGTGGTTTGCTTATAATGTTGAGTAAAATAGTAATTTTCAACTGAGATGCTGTCACATGCAGTCCTACTATTAAGAGTGCACAACAAAAGGTTAATCCAAAAACACAATCTTTAATAGTAAATCCCAGGAAACCAAACACAAAAATCTCAGCAGCAGACCAGAACAGCAAAGCATGTCCATACAATAACCAGCAAAACAGAGTACTAAAGGAAGAGAATTTATACAATCAAAAAAGAGGAAATAATGACTTAATTAACTGCACACAGGTGAACTGAATTAACTAATCAGGGCAACTCAGGAAAACTAAGTCAAAGGAAGACTATGGCAGGAAAACAGGAACACAAACAAAGGTCCATTACCGTGACAGTTCGCCCCCTCCCAGAAAGGCACATCCTTGCGCCACATAGAATCCAACAGAGGAGGGAGGGGGTTCTGGAGGAGGGCAAGGAACCATAGAGGGGCAGAACCAAACATGAGTTGAGTTCAATGGGGAGTGGAGGGTGGGATGAGCCAAGGGGAAGCCAGGAACAAGAGGAGCCAGATGTTGGTCCAGAGACCAGCCAGGACAAGGCCCCAGGGCGGAGTCGAGGGAGGGAGGGAGGGAGGGAGGGAGGGAGGGGCCATGGTAGAGATGAGCAGACGGAGAGCCAGGGCAACACTGAGGATCCAGAGGGGCAAGGTGGAGTTGATGGCTCAGGTGACTGAGGCTATCAGCTGTTTGGACTCTCATTCTGATGGCACCTATTCACTGCAGATGATCCATTGGTGAGCAAGTGATGCAATGAAAAATTTATTCAAATCTGATAACGAAACAAACTCATCTACTTCTTGGATAGCTTGAGGGTGATGATATTTTCTGCAAATTTTCATTTTTGGGTAAATTATTCTTTTAAAATGCCTTAAAAATGCTAATTGTAAAGGTCAATGCTCTGTCTGTAACAATTCACTTTTACTCCTTGTTTTTCCAAACAAGGTTAATGTACCAATAATAATTAGTGATAATAATAATAACAAAATTAAAAAAACAAAAGCCATCCTTTCAAACTGAATCTTTACTGTGAACAAACATAGTCAAATTCTAGTGACTCCATTGGCTCTTTTAGTGAGATTAAATAACTTTTTCTTTCTTTTCTTTTTTCAAGATTAAATAAAGATATAGGGATGACATGAGACTGGATGCTCCTGGCATCACTATATTATTTAAGACTTGGGGATGCATGACAGCTGGAGATGGAGCAGCTATTGGAACATCACTGAACTGAGTGCAGAAAGAAACAATCAGACAAGAGGCCTGTTAGGGAATGTCACTTGTGTTATACCACCCTATGGTGAACCCAGTTACAGCCTAAGAAATATCAGCTACAAATACATTGTTACAGCATTTGAGAGACTGACTGCTCTCAAAAATGTAATGCATATATATATATATATTTAAGCAATAAGATGCTTAAGGCCATGCTTTCAGCATATAGTCACACCAAAAGGACACTGTTTGACACAACGCATAAAGTAATTATAATGTAGCACAGCCTTAAGAGTCTTGTTGCTACTATAAATGGTTATTTTTACATATTACAAATAGTAAGGACACACATTATTTTTAAAATATTATTTTATTAATCAGACTTATTAAGTTCCTTCCATTGCTTTAGCTTTAGCTTTCTTAACCAGTTTCAAACACCTAAAACATTCATCATGGGGCATTCAATAAGTTACATTACCTTGTTATTCTTTGTTTTGTTACTCAGTAAACTTATTGAAGTAAAATCACATTTTGGAAAAACTGATGAAAATTTCCACTTATTTAATACAATATAACTATATATTCAACTCATGAATCAAAGTTTTTAAGTGCCCATTTTAAATGAATATCTATTAAATTGTCTTTAAAGACAGTTTATGTATGTATGTATTTGTTTATTTATTTTTTAGAAGTCAGAACAAAAGATTATGTTAAACCTTACTGATTATTCTTTTAGAAATATGAGTACCAGTGACCTTTAATAGGTATATTTTTCTAGTCAAGTTTCTAGAGTGTCTAAATCTAAATAAAGATAATCTATTCCATGTCATAGATTGTGCACTTTTTGAACCTCCTCCTGGACATTAAGGGATTGTTTGGATAATATCTTTGCACTATGAAAACATTGCTCTGTTTGTTTTAGCTTCCTGACCAGCACAACACGGCTCATTTAAAAATAAGCAAGGTTTTGCAAGTAAAAAAAAACAAACAAAAAAAAAAAAAAAATGCAAGATAGAAAATATTAAAATATTTTTGTCTAAACATCATGGTTGCCCTGTGACAGTTAATGTGTGTTATAAGCAGGGCTGTAGGTGAAGTGTTAGCGCCCCCTGGTTGTGAAGCTGCAACAAGTGGACAAACTCTTACTATATTGTTTATTCTTTGGTGAATCATAATTGGTTAAAGCTCAGGTAATGTCAGTTAAATATAATTATTACATGGCTTTCTGAAATAGTTGTCTGTTTTCAGTTTTAAGTTGTGTGCTAATTTCATGTCTTGTGTCACTCCAAACTATCTTTCTTTGACATTTTAAATCAAATTAATTTTCCTTGCCCATGTATTAAAACATGAAGAAAGAAATCCTTTAAAGGCTGGAACACACCAAGCCAGCCGTTGGCTCTCGGGCTAGTTTGTTTGGTGTGTTTGGCTCTCCTCGGGTTCACATCAGCAGGAGCCTGATTCAACATGTTGAAAACGAGTGAGTTAATGAAGCCGGCAGAAACGGAAGACTGTTCTAATGTTACGTGATCTTACCCAAGCATTCCAGTATGTCAATATTATCATAAACAACATGAGCCACTTAAAATGAAGAAAGTTACCACCATAACTTATATTTAAAATGGTAAGCAAACACTGCTTTGTTTACGTTGAATATATCTGTGTTTATCTTGTGTATCTTTGTTTAGTTTTTTTTTTTTTTTTTGAATGACGAATATATACTATTAAAAGCTGCTGATATAGACAGCCAAATCTTTTCACGCAGGCACAGAAAGCACATGTTAGTCTGCAGTCGGCTGTAGTCTGTGCAGTGTATTCGAGCCACTAGTTCTTTAAAGTCGCCTTGATGTGTCCCAGCCTTAAGGCTGATACAAAACCTGATCATTGTATATTATTTCTTAGATAAGATTATTTGCTCATGTTCCTAACAATATGCTTATTTGAGTGGCATCATTCTCCCTGTTGTGAAATAATCTGCTTTTTACTTAGCCTCTCACCACTTAGCTGGAGTGACTTTGGAAAACGTTTGACGGAGTTTCATGCAATTCAGTACAGTGAAGCTGTCATTGCACTTCTGCAGAATAAGAGAACAAAAGATATCTAAATAAGATTATTACAGGTGTAATCTGCAACATTTGACAAGAAAAAATGCCAGTAAAAATGACTGTCACAAATATTACTGCTTAGGTCAATAGAAATATTGAGAAGCTCTTTTCATAGCTGTTAGGCTTCAGAATTGGTGCCCCTTTTCATTATACCTTCACTGGGGACCTGATATTGCTTAGCATCACACGCCAGTGGTATTAATATGCAGATCTCATTGACAAAATGTAGTTGGTCCATTTGTAGTCAGTGATTGCAGGGTTTACTCATTTTACTTGGTTTGGCCACCTACTGCTATCTCATTAGAGAAATCCTTTTGTCATAGGCATACCACTTTATGAGATGGGTGATAAGTCAGTGACTGATGGTCTCAGAGGATGTGCTTCTCTCATTCATGAGCCTCAGTAATGTCAGAAATGTGCGCTAACACCAGACTAGTCATAATTTACTAGCCATAATAAATATGTGGCTCCGCCTTGATCAGTCGTCAACTTTCTTCCACTACAGGATTCCACTTCTCTGGCTTTGCCAATTACATAATCAATCAATTCCAACATTCTTTACATTCTCCAAATGGAGAATGGACTAACAATCAAAATTTGCATTAAACAGGATAGACCTGAGGAGTTCACACCCTGCTGAGGAGCAGTGCACACCTCCTCACTGCATTCATGCAGAACATTGGATTTCGGCATATAACCATTTTGAGTAAACTGTGTAAAGGAACAGATGGGTAAATTAAAGGAAATGGGGAGTAGAAGTGTCATATCATGCATCTGACATCTGAATACAATGGAATTCGACTGCCTACCATATACATGTTAGTTCTCCTCTTGGTTTGCTTAATGATCGACAAAAAGTGCACATATCCCACCTCATAGGGTAGGCTGGGTACAGTTGGTACAGGGGTACATTTGAAACGCCTTAAATAACTTAACTAACTTGCATGTGCAACAAGTCTGATCTGTGATATTTGCTTCACATATGCGTATCAGCGTCCTCTTCAATCATGGGAAATTTGAAGTACATGCGCTTCTCCAGTCCGAAGATATAGGCGAAAGTTCTTTTTTAAGGTTTCTAAGTTTTTCAATTCACCAAGTCCTTTCCACATTGAATAGCTTCTCATCCTTAAATGACTGTTAAAGTTAACTTACATTTTTGTAAACCTTATTCTGTGCTCTAAAAAATGACATATTGCATGACTTTGTGTCATGCAAGTTCAGTGTAAAACCTAGAGAAATGTTCGAGGTGGTCATCGGGATACAGTTGAGACACAATGTATCGTTTATTTATTATGTTTATTGTTATTATATTTTTTAGGTTATTGTTTGCATTTGATCTGTTTTATTTTTGCTGTTTGTAATTGTTCAATGTTTTTTACTGTTTTACTGTTTACTGTACTCAACTTTTCAACTGTTAAATGATTAACTATTAAATGATGAACTGAAATTAAATATTGTATTGCTGTTTGCCATTACTGTACAATGTTTTACAAATGAACTACTTTTAACTAAACAAAAAATCAAATAAAATACTGAATGGAAATAAAAACTGTTGAATTCTCATTTTTAAAGGTATTTTACATGTGCAGTGAGTTGCACTGGCGTCCTGTCGGTTTATGATTAAAAATGAAAATGTGAACAAAAATAAAAGCAATTAATGTGTTATTCTAACTAAAATATAAAAATTATAATGACGGGTAATAATAGATTATGATGGAATTTTTACTACCCTGTCCGTCAAAATGACGGACGATGTTGAAGTCTAGCGCAACCTCTGGTCTAAGCCCTTATTAAACGCTGCTAACATTCCATGGAAGATGGTGCGCTCTGCATTGTGTAAGACAAGAGAATGCACCTGTCGTTGCCGCTCTAAGGCCCCTCATTACATTTGTGGCCAGAAAGTGTGGCTATCCACTCATAATCTACCCCTAAATTTATTTGCCCTTTTTCGACTGTCAAGGTTCTCAGTCCAGTGGCGGTGCATCCTAGACTACCACGCTTTCTACAGCGTGTGCACCCGGATTTCCATGTCTCGTGTATTAAACATTTTTACATAGTGGGCTATACAAATAATGCATCTTATTTTTTGGTTCGTTGACAAATGATGAACAAAAAGCAGAAGGCTACAGAGAAAAATATGTCATGTGGCACAAGTGTTTGTTGTTGTTGTTGTTGTTGTTGTTTTAACATTTAATTACAGTACAGTTTTATTTAACTTTTAGGTGCAACACATTTTAATTTAATCATTATTTAAGTTTATTTACCTGTTCGTAAGCACAGTGCGGTGTTAATGTTTAAACTGTGTATTTATAATGTTAAAGTGGCTGACAACAATAAATATTCTTACTAGAAATAAAACATCCTCGTTTTGGTGACGATAAATCTGAAAGACGCGTACTTTCACGTCTCCATCCTTCCTCAACACAGGAAGTTCCTGAGGTTCGCTTTCAGGGGCGAAGCTTACCAGTATCGGGTTCTTCCCTTCGGCCTAGCACTCTCACCCCGCACGTTTACGAAATGCATAGATGCTGCCCTGGTCCCTCTTCGGCTCCAGGGCATCCGCATACTGAATTACATCGACGGCTGGCTGATCCTAGCAGCATCAGAGAGTTTAGCGGCTCGGCATCGAGATGCCGTTCTTGCACACATGGAAACGTTGGGGTTAAGACTAAATGCCAAGAAAAGTGTCCTTTCTCCACTTCGGAGAACCACTTACCTAGGCGTGGTGTGGAATTCGACCGCGATGCAGGCATGTCTGTCCCCTGCTCGGATCGAGTCGATCCTCGCCGCAGTCACGAGAGTCAAAGAAGGTCGGTCACTCACTGTGAAACAGTTTCAACAACTGCTGGGTCTGATGGCAGCTGCGTCCAACGTGAAACTTTTTGGCCTGCTGTACATGAGACCCTTACAGTGGTGGCTCAAAACCAAGGGGTTCTTCCCGAGGGGAAAACCGCTTCACATGATCAAGGTCACGCGGAGGTGCCTACTTGCCTTAGACATGTGGAGGAATCCTTGGTTCCTAAATCAGGGCAACGTCTGTACGCTTTCCCCCGATCGCTCTGCTCCCGGGAGTTCTGGAGAGAGTCCGCCAGGACGGGGTCAGTTTACTGTAGCCCTGTACTGGCCGGGCCGAGTATAGTTCTCGGACCCAATATCTCTCCTCGACGGCTCTCAATGGGAGATTCCCATCAGGAGGGATCTCCTCTCACAGGCGGGGGGCACCATCCTCCACCCCCACCCGGAGCTGTGGAAGCTGTGGGTGTGGCCTCTGAGGGGGCACAGCTCATAGCTTCCGGTCTCTCAACCGAGGTTGTTGAGACCATCCTCCAGTCCAGAGCTCCCTCTACGAGGAAACTGTACACCCTGAAGTGGAAGCTTTTCACTTTATGGGGTGGAGAACGCCAGCAAGACCCAGCTAACTGCCCAGTCGGTACAGTACTGGAGTTCTTGCAGGCCCGCTTCTCCACAGGGTTATCCCACTCCACCCTGAAGGTCTACGTGGCGGCAATCTCGGCCTACCACGCCCCTCTTGGTGGCATGCCAGTGGGTAGAGACCCCCTGGTTGTACGTTTCCTCCACGGTGTGCTGAGGCTGAGACCTCCGACACGACCCCATGTCCCTACGTGGGACCTGGCTGTGGTGCTTGAAGCCCTCTGTAGGCCGCCATTCGAGCCTATAGAGGAGATACCTGTTCGATTCCTCACCATTAAGACAGCGCTGCTGCTAGCTCTAACTTCCCTCAAGTGGGTTGGGGACCTGCAGGCCCTTTCGGTGGCCCCTTCTCATTTAGAATTCGCTCCTGGTATGACCAAAGCTTTTCTGTACCCCAGGCCGGGGTACGTTCCCAAGGTCCCCACAAACACACCGCAGCCGGTCGTGCTCCAGGCTTTCTGTCCTCCTCCCTTTCGGGAGCCCGACCAGCAGAAGCAAAACTGTATGTGCCCAGTACGTGCCCTGGATGCCTATGTCCACAGAGCTGCCCTTTGGCGTAAAACAGACCAGCTGTTCGTCTGCTATGGCCCCCCTAAGAAGGGTTATCCTGCTACTAAGCAAACTCTGAGTAGATGGATTGTAGATGCCATATCTACTGCTTATGAGTCCTCTGACCTCCCCTCGCCGGCGGGGGTTAAGGCTCACTCAACCCGCGCTATGGCTGCCTCCAAAGCTCTTATGACAGGTGTCCCAATACAGGACATCTGTATGGCTGTGGGATGGTCCACGCCCCTCACCTTTGTAAGTTTCTATAACCTAGATGTCCGAGCCACTCCCGGCTCTTCTGTTCTCTTGCCCTAGCTCTTCCACCAGGCAGGGACTTGGAAGTCTGGGTACGTGGGCATCTCGTTCCCATAGCATTTTCGGACGCAGCTCGAGTTCCTGAAGGGGAACGTCCCAGGTTACGCATGTAACCATGGTTCCCCGAGGGAACGAGACGCTGCGTCTCGATCCATCCTTCCAGCATCCCTGCCGAGCGCTCGCTTCATCCCCAGAAACTGACGCCGGCAGCTTCGCACGTGCTTTTATGCTTCCTGGTCGATGACGTCATCCGCACGTGACGTATCGCCCTTCGATTGGCCAGATTACACATGCATTCAGAGCGTGGTTCCGCCAAAGGCGTTCCCATAGCGTTTTCGGACGCAGCGTCTCATTCCCTCGCGGAACCATGGTTACATGCGTAACCTGGGACGTTTTTAAACCCTTCTAATTAGAAATCTATTGTGAAATGCTGAAAAAAAATGTCGAAACAAAACCATGTTTCTTAGTGTGAAGAACATTTATTAATTAATGTAATGTAATTGTAATCAGTTACTGTTACTGAGAAAAAAAAAGTCTAATTAAATGACAGTTACTTAATAAAAGTTACTTATAAAAGTTTAGGACACAGAATGGGACACATGTTTGGGTTTATATACTTTATTTTTAAGATTTACATTTTTTTCCAAGGCATTGTTAGATGACAGTGTTTCTTGTCATAGCTATGCAAAGATTTGATTCCAAAAATAGTATCATAGCTATTAAACTATTTCTTGTTGTGATTGCCTGATCTATAATAATGTAACCTTATGTTGAATTCATTATTTTATTTTACTTTTTGTCCATTCATGGGTTAGAAAAAGAAGAAGAAGAAATGTAAATGAATATGTTTATAAAGGTTTTTCATGTATTTTCATATGTCTTATGCAAAGTTTTCTATATGTTAGTTCAAAAGATATTGTGTGCCCCTGCCCCTTTAAGGCAGTGCGTGCTTGGGTAAAGGAAGAGAAGTTGAAGCGAGTTGGGTGCGAGTTCAGCTGTTCATGCTGTAATGCCGATCCTTCTGATTAAAGAGAGAAACGAGAATTATCACCCTTGTAACCTGTGTTTTATTCACGTTATCCACTTGGAAGAGATTGGAGTGTTCGCAGCAGAAAATAAGGGTTACAATAATAAACAGGGCTGTTTCAGGGACTCTAGCTCCAAAAGTTTTTTTTTTTTTTTTTTTTCAAAAGCACCAAATTTTGGGTAGGAGAGGTATCCAAATCACATCAATTGGTCAACTTCCTCAGGGATAAGGTCTTGGACCCCTCCTCTTCTCTATATACACTACATCACTGAGACCCATCATTCAGGCACATGTTTTTTTTTTATGAATCTTTGCGATCGCCTTTCCCAATAACATGCTAGTAAGCAGCTAAATGCGGCTAAAATAAACAGGCTCATCATTCCACAGAGAAAAGAGAGGGGCAGGGCGAGCAGAGCTCATTAACATTCAAAGCAACCTCGACCAGAACAGGATGATTTTTGCAGAGCTGATTTTGGCGAGGTAAAAAAGGTGTTATTTACACTACCACTGAGAAATTTTAACCTAAGCATTTTATAGACTAGAAATCCTAAAAAAATCATATTAACTTGTGGAAAATGGGCATCCGATGACCCCTTTAAGGATCAGATGACCTTTAAAGATCATATTGCAAAAACAACACAATCATGCAGGTTTGCACTACACAACATTAGAAAGATCAGGCCCTTACAACAGAGCATGCAACACAGCTTCTTGTCCAGGTCCTCATCATTTCTATGCTGAACTATTGCAGTGCTCTTCTGGCTGGACATCCATCATGTGCAATCAGACCTCTGTAAATGATTTTGAATGCAGCAGCATGTCTTGTCTTCAATGAGCCCAAGAAATCTGGCCTCCAGTCGCAGCTCACGTCAAGTTTAAGACATTGGTGCTGACTTACAGAACAGCCACACTACATCCCCTCCAGAAGCCCGTGATCTGTAAATGGAAAACGCCTCGTGGTCCCATCGCAGAGAGGCACAAAATAACTGTCAAGAATGTTTTCTTTCACTGTTCCCTACCAAAAGCTTCACTCGATGCTGCGTTTCAATACGCTAATAAGAACATTCTTTGTTCGACCGGTTGTGAAGCATGTGTGTCAAACACACCAAGAATTGGCTTAAATAACCTAGACAGGTGATGTAATTTGATAGCATGCACCTGACTGTTATAAATAGATGTAAGACATATGCAAAATGCATGGATGCAGCTTTTGCATCGATGACTGCCTGGTTTTGGTGCAGTCTTAGGAGCGTGCCCGTCCTCGCTCATCTTGACTCTCTGGGGTGGAGACTCAGCGCCAAGGAAAGCGTTTCTCTATTGCCCAGGGGAAAATGTATTTAGGGGTTGTACAGGATTCAATCCTAATGTGGGTACAGCTGTCTCCTACACGTGTCGAATCCATTCTAAAGCTAATCTATAATACCTTCAAAAAGCTCTAGGTCTCATGGTGACTGCATCCACATAAACCTTTGGATGTCCTGCACATAAGACCACTGCAGTTGTGGCTTAGAGCCAGGGGATTTAATCTAAGGGCCAATCCCCAGAGGCATATAAGGGTTACACGCTATGGATTCGTACCCTTTCTATGTGGTTCAGACCCCAGTTTTTGACTTTGTGTCTCACTCTAGGCACATGTTGTCATCGCAAGATACTTACCACAGAAGCTTCCCTCATGGGCTGGGGTGCGGTCTTGGATGACCATCCAGCCCAAGGGATCTGGAGAGATCATCTTCTCGATTCGCACATCAGTTGGCTCGGAATGATGGCTTTATTTCAGGCCCTGAAATACATCGTCCAGCACAGGCTACCATGTCTTAGTGCGGGGGGGACTATACTGTGGTAGTCACTTACATAAGTCACCAGGGCAGACTGTATCTGTGCTGCTGGAACAGGCCAGGACAGCAGGTTCTATTGGGACACAGGGCAAGTTCTTGTCTGATGCAAAATCGAATCCACGTCAGATGGGTGGGTTGGAGAAGTTACAAATTTATTCAAAAGGTTTCAGCAATGTAAATGAGTAACAGAATTAATCATAACTTGAAAATGATAAAGTAAAGTTTCAATAAAAATGTTCAATCCAATCATTTCGCAAATAAACTGCATAACACAAACTCAATAAAAGTCATGTTTAATCAGCCCAAATCAAATTAAGTTAGTCTAAGAAATCTATAAATTGTATGAATTATATTAGTCTTACAAATCTGAAAAGATTAATTTTATAGAAGAAGGTCTAGACTCGCCTAGGAGCTTCAGATCAGAAAGGAGAAGAAGGTGAAGCTCTCTGTTCACAGGTGCAATTTATACCCTGTATACTCAAAAAAGGGGAGGTTCTCTGCTACGTGACCAACAAAGTATATATGAAAAGATCAGTAATGTCTATACTGACTCATGACTGTCTAAAGACTAGACTAATTGTATGCTGGGGTTTTCTCCCCTCAGGGCACATGCCAGACAAGATGCGCAAGTCTAAAGAGAGACGTCTAGAGATCTAGCATTTTCTACTTCTCATTCTGAAAATAATCATCCTACGCACAAGCAATGCTGATTAGAGTGAAGTTAAGAACTAAACATAGCTGACCACAAGGAACACAGGTACAGTACAGAATGTACGTGTCAAAAATCATAAAAAGCTGGGTACATAAGAGTTGATAATGCAAAATAATTATAATAATGTAAAGAATAATTCATGAAACATTTTCATAATCAGTTCATAATGCATAACTCCTTATATGAATATGTAAATTTCAAAATCCCAACACTTCACTATCCATCAAGGCGATTGTAGTGGACAGCACATTCCAGGGCCCAGTTTATGGCAGGGGCCCTCCCTGACCACAATACTGGACAGAGGTGTCCTACATCTTGATTGGATCTTGATGAACTAACATAAGCAAACTGTCCAACGCCATCAGATAAAGATGCCAGGACAACAGCCAGACATCTCTTAGAGCACAAGAAGACTACCTTTGGTACAAAGCCCGGGAAGGACAGAACTTCCTATTGGTCAAAATGCAGTTTGTGCCCTTCACCCACCTTGAGACTAATTCCTAATGGTTTGGCCTGTGACCGACCATAAAAATTCCTTAGGACCTCCAGACACAGCAGCAGTGAGTGAAACAAAGAGAGATCATGGAGATCCATCCAAATCCATTCATAACTAGGTTTTAAAACCTTAAAACTGATGCACGCTACAACACACACATCTTATACTTATTCAGAGAAATAAGTATTCCTTATGACAGCAACGTGTAGTGCAACATCTTACACAAACTTAGCTGTTAATGGACGAATGAATGCATGCATGACAGTTCAATCTTTTCCCATCATGTTTGGACTTAATGTGTTCGTTACATTGCCAAATGCATTCTGGTTATGGTTTGGAAATTGATAAATGCACCAGTAAAACTTTAGTGACACTTTTCTAACCCTGTGTTTGGACTATGCAAATAAATTCCACAGGAGGAAAGAAGGGTGGGCCACCCCATTGTCCCCCCACTCTGATGGAACCAGCCAATCACAGCACGGAAATAGAGAAGCGCCAAATTGCAATCTCCTCCTCATCGGAAAGGGATAAAGGTACCCTTCCAAAAGACACTCCTTGTTCTGAGTCTCCGGCATGTCTAAGAGACACAAACAGAGCAACAAAGTTCTGAGTCTGCTACCTGTGAAGGAAAAGACGCAAACAGAACAAACCTTCGTTCTGAGTCTCCGGCACGTCCAGGGGACGTTAACAGATACACAAAGTTCTGAGTCTCGGTTCTGTAAGGGATGAGACAGAAACAGATCACCTTCGTTCTGAGTCTCCCATCCGGTGAGACGATAGCAGATCAACCTTAGTTCTGAGTCTGAGTCCCATAGGGGAAAGACAGCAACAGATCAACCTCCGTTCTGAGTCTGCTATCCACAAAAGAAGGGACTATAGCAGGATACACAGTTCTGAGTCTGAGTCCCATAGGGGAAAGACACCAACAGAGCAACAAAGTTCTGAGTCTCTGGCCTGCAAAGGTGAGACAATAACAGATACCAAGTCCAAGTCTCCAGCTTTTGAGCCAGCAACAGATACGACCACGTTCTGAGCCTCCAGCCTGCGAGGAAAGAGATAATCTACGTTCAGAGTCTTCGTCCAGCGGGACAACAACAGATGCAGCGTCCTGAGTCTCCATCCTAGAGAGACAAAGCGGATTGACCAAGTTCTGAGTCTCTAGCCCAGAGAGGCAGAAGACACACAGACATTACTACAAGGTTAAGCTCCGGTGAGCAAACCGTCACTTCAGGTACTTTTGCTTGCATGTTCCAAGCTAAGGACCTTCAGCACCTACTCCAGGGCCACATCTGCGTGTTCCAGATCTTAGGACCCTTGGTGCTTCAGGAGATCAGCATCCTACAGCGCTTCATCTTCAAGGCTGTTGAAACGGATTCCTGCTCCTTTCCCCACTGTAGTGCCACCAGCGCAACCAGTGGAAGAAGTCGCTGCCACCGGACTGCTCACTCAACCTCAGCGAACGTAAATATCACTTCCAAACCTCTTCCAGAGACCTTGGCATTGTTGTATATTATCAGTATATGATTTTCTAATTTACATTAGGTATTATATAGCTGACTGCAGTTGATAACAAATCTTACAGGTATTTCTTTGATGCATAATAAGGTTGAAAGTTAAATTCACTACCTTAATTGACGTCCCTAGGTTGGCGAAAGTGAAATGTATTACATTAATTTGTGAAAGCAAAATTTATTACACGATTTATGTTCTGACTGTTTATGAAGCAGAGATGGGCCTCTTTGCTTCACAGAAAACAGCACAATGTCAACTCTCTGACTCCTCCAGCTCCCCTGGATCTGGGTGCAAAGACCTGTATGTGGTCCAGTCTACGTCGTTACGCATTGCCCTAATCATTCTGCTCCCAGGATTCCTGGCCATGGTTGTCAACAAGGGTCTTGCTGCTAACTAATAGTACCTTGTTGGCCAACCAAAGTGTGGTTCTCAGATGTATTATCCCTCCTTGATGGCTCAGTGTGGGCGATTCCGGTCAGGAGAGTTCTCTTTAGGGGGACCACAAGGGATGCTGGGTTTCCAGCAGATGCACTTCAGACTATTCTGATAGGACTCCTTCCACTAGAAGAAGTTATGCCTTCTGATGGTGCTTTTTTGATCATTGGTGTATGACACACCATGCAGACCCAGTTTACTGCCAGGGTGTTTCACTGCTGGAGTTCCTGCAAGAAAAATTGTCCTCAGGTACATGTCCTGGTACTTTCAGAGTCTATGTGGCTGCCAGTTTGGCCTGCCAAGCTCTGATTGACAGGGTTTCTGTAGAAAAGCACCCTCTATTCGTCGTCTTCATTCCTGAAGCTCAGCGGTTGAGGCCGCTCACTAGAGCGACAGTCCCTTTGTGTGACTTAGCCTTAAAGCTCAAAGGATCTGGTTGGGACCCCATTTTGAACCACTAGAGTCAGCGCCTGTCAGGTTTCTGACTCTGAAGATGTTTTTTCTCATGGCTAATACTTCTCTGAGGAGAACTGGGGATTTGCAGGCTCTGTCAGTCTCGTCATCCTGCTTAGGCTTTGCCCCTGAACTGGTCGCTTCTTTCGTGGAGCTAAGCAGTTGAGGTTGCCCACCGGAGTGACAGTCCCTTTGTGGGACTTAGCCTTAGTGCTCAAAGGGTCTGGCTGGGACCCCTTTTTGAACCACTAGAGTCAGCGCCTGTTTGGTCTCAGACTCTGAAGATGGTTTTTCTCATGGCTATTACAACTCTAAGAACAATTGGGGATTTGCAGGCTCTGTCAGTCTTGTCATCCTTCTTAGGCTTTGCCCTTGGGCTGGTCAAAGCTATTTTGCATCCTCACCCTATTATCTCCGAAAGTTCAATTCTTGACCATGCATCCAGACATTCTTGAAGCCTTCTGCCCTCCACCATTCACAACACCAGTACAAGAAGGACTTCACTTACTGTGTCCAGTACATGTTCTTCAGATTTACATCCACCACACTAGCCAGTGGCGTAAGTCAGAGCAGCTTTTCATATGCTATGGCTGCCATTAGACTAATGATGTCACTTTGGGTGAGGATGCTATTGCCCTAGCCTACAAGGAGCTTGGTCAAGCTTCCCCTCTAGGAGTTGGGCCCATTCAACCAGGTGGGTTGCATCCTATACTAAGGCTCTGGCAAGAGGTGTCCTCTTGCAGCAAGTGTGTCTGGTGTAGCAGGCTGGTCCTCTCTGCACACATTTCTCACACTCTATAATCTGGATGATACTCCAGGCTCTCATGTCCTTGTGTCAACATCCCAGAGTCATAACTGAGACCTCTTCAATGTTTGTGCACACACTACACAACCTACACCACACTTCCAGTGTGGCATTGTTGGTATTCTGGTCCCCATTAGCATATAGAAACGCAGCATCGAGTGACGTCTCAGGTTACTTGACTGTAACCCTATTCCCTTAAAAAGTGGGAACCGGATGCTGCACCACAATGCCGTACTGTAGGCGTGCCTGGACATCTCTTCAGACAAAGGTGTAACCTGAAGATGTGTACGTCTCACGTCTATTTATAACCCTCAGGTGCACGTAATCAAATGACGTCACCTGCCAAGGTTATTTAAGCCAATTCTTGGCATGTTTGACACACATGCTTCACAACTGGTCAAACAAAGAATATTCTCATTAGCGTATTGAAACGCAACATCTTGTTCCCACTTTTTAATGAAAACCGGGTTACAGTCAAGTAACCGAGATGTTCCTTGCTGGTGGAATGACCTACCTCCATCCTGACACCCAAATCCCTCACAAGTTTCAAGAAACAACTGAAAACTCATCTCTTCTGTGAGCATCTAAGGCCTGCTATTTATAAAAATGCTTTGCTATCACTTTTACTTTGCTCTAATTTTCCCTTAATATTTTCCTGTCCTATCTTTTAATGTTCTGAAGGATGACTGAAAACTTATGTAATGGGCACTTCTCATATTTGATTTGTATAATCGCTTGTTGATATCCTCAACTGTAAGTGGCTTTGGATAAAAGCATCTGCCAAATGAATAATGTAAACGTAAATGTAAAACTTTTAGGTTTTTGTCTATTGTTTCATTCTAAAAAAAACTGTCATGGAAGATATACAGGGCCATTTTTTTCCAGCATGACCTTTTGTTTTACATTCACACCAAATGATAGTTATATCACACAAGCAAAGATCCTGTTTTCCCTGAACATCAGCTATTTGAAAAAATGACTCTTCGTCTTCTTCTTCTTTTGATGATTTGTGGGGGCTGGCAAACCTGCTAAATGGTGCATTGCTACCAACAACTGGACAGGAGTATGAAGTGTATGAAACAGAGGTGAGAGAGAGGGGAAAAAACTTTTATCCAATTATAATATTAATTTAAATCCTTCCATCTAAGCCAGTTGTCTTATAATGTCCTGCATATTTTTGCTTGTGCGGGGGAACAAGTAGGTTGAGTAATTTAAGTCTATCACATTTATCCTTTAGTTTCTGTGCAAACTTTTCTCTGTCTTCACCATATTCCTTGCATTCCTGTCAACTTTCTCTGCTTGATCACAATATACACAAGTCCTGTTTAATATTTACCATTTCTATGAGTAATGATTGATTTAGGCCATATCTTCAGAGATGTGTGATTATAGTATCTTCTTTATTCTTTGTTAAATAAAATTCAGTTATACTGACTTGTTTTGAACACTATAAAACTTTCTACTCTTAGTTTTCTTAATGCTTATCTCCTGCCAATTTTTATTCACCAAAGTCTGCACTCATAAAAATAAAGGTGCTTTAAAATGGCGTCAGAGGTTGCCATTATATGGCCTCTCTAATATGAGGGGTTTTTTTTCCCACTGACTTCCCAGATTTCACCCTCACTGACTTTTATCGTTATGAACTAACTTGTCACTTATCCTTAATGGTCCTTGAGGTTCAATGCGTGAGTTCCTGGACTACGCCCTCCAAATAAGTGGATCCCACTTCACTGTGGATGAGGTAGAGTTGGACCCTTCATCTAAACACTTTTTTGGGGGGTGGCTATGTGCCTCAAGCTCTGTTGGTCACGGAACTTGACCCACCATGGATTCCAGTGTTTCAAAGACTGGTGATCTCAACTCTGGTGCTGGTGCACTGTGCTTCATGTAATGGTAGCCACCATCTTGTGTATTCGTGTTGCACACACTTTTCCAACTCCTCCTGAGGTGGTGGCATTCACTACAGCTACTCCTGCAGTGGCAGTGTTAACTACAGCTGCTCTGCCGTCTGCTCTGACATGGCCATAGAGGCCGTCCCTAAACTCTGTCAGCTCTGATACACCCATGTAGGGTCATCTCCGAACCCTCAGGCCCCTTAGCGTCCCCCTGTGCATGCCCCAGGTGTTCTGAATCTATCAATTTTACAGAGTTCTTGTAATTAATGAGAAATTATGGCATTATGAGTAGTGCAAGATGTACCGGATGACGAATTCTGCACTGTCAATCTCTCTTCCACAACTGCTGTTCTTGAGAATCTCCCCAATGCCCACCACAGCACATTGCCCCAGATGACCACAGCTACTCCATGGAAAATCCTAAAAAAAGTGAGCTTTAACAAGCTGTTTTCACAGTTATATGCAGAACTATCATAGTTACATGGTGGCGGCACCTGTCACAGTTAACAAAGGAACATTAGTTAATGAATAAACATGAACTATGAACAATAGCATATTTATGAATTTATAT
This sequence comes from Labeo rohita, assembly GCF_022985175.1. Taxonomy (NCBI): domain Eukaryota; kingdom Metazoa; phylum Chordata; class Actinopteri; order Cypriniformes; family Cyprinidae; genus Labeo; species Labeo rohita. The sequence continues at coordinate 30,704,784 of NC_066891.1, read as the reverse complement.
TAACCTAGATTAAAATGCTGTAAAAATTGCTAGTTCATGTTAACCTAATACTAATGTTAACAAAGCCTGTTTGCAAAGTGCTACAAAAAAGTTCTATCCCATCATATCATTTCATATATTAAGCACACATGGAAAGACAGACAGTCCGGAGGAAAGGACAGACCTCAGGTAGCATTTTGTGAAGTGTAGTTTCCACTTTGTACACTTTGAGGTCTCATATGTTATAGTTTGATTCACAGCTGTGTTCTTCTTTGTCAGATATAATAAACCTGTAGCATTGCAACATAATATGAAAACATAACATGCGGTTTTGATCTGAGGAAAGAGAAAGAATATTTTAGTTGATTCACAATTTGTAAATATGTTAATGTGACATCTGTGGTGGATAATTTCCCTGTTTTTATTGTCTGCATTTGATGATTTACTGCATGTCACCACACACACACTATACCAGAGGTGCTCAATCCTGCTTCTGGAGGCTTAGTTTAGCTCCATCTTGCCCCAACACACCTGCCTGGGCAGGAGCAGAATTGGACTCTATACTCTTATGCACCACCAACAGTCATATTTACTTTCATTATCTGTATCATAACACAAAAGCCAAGAAGATTATACGCAGACCTGATTAGCTCCTTTTGGGTTCTATTGGACACATGTAGACAGCTCATCAGTGGTGAGAGAAAGTCAGTGAAGTTCTTCACATCAATCTTCTTTACATCAGTACTGAGGGAAAGGTTCATTCTTTTGTGAAGCTTAACTGGTGATAGATTAGATAATGTTAGTTAAATATAATTATTACATGGCTTTCTGGAATAGTTGTTTGTGTTCAGTTTTCAGTTCTGTGCTAATTTCATGCCTTGTGTCACTCCAAACTATCTTCCTTTGACAATTGAATGAAATAAAATTTTCATGCCCATGTATTCAAAAAAGAAAGCAATCCTTTAAAGGCCACGACACACCAAGCCGACGGTCAGCCGTCGGGCAACGTCTGTTGGGTTAATTTGTTTAGTGTGTTCGGCTCTCGTCAGGCTCTCGTCTGCGGGAGTTTGCCCGACTGAACGTGTTGAATCGGCATCAGGACCGTCGGGGCTCTGATTGGATGGCTAGTTTCGTGAACGTGTTAGTGCCCGAGAATTAAAGCAAAAGTGATGAAAACGAGTAAGTTAATGAAGGCGGCACAAACAGAATGTTATGTGATCTTACTCAAGCATTCCAATATGTGAATATTATCATAACAACATGAGCCGCTTAAAATGAAAAAAAGTTATCACTATTAACTGATATTCAAAATGGTAAGCAAGCACTGCTTTTTTTACCTTTTATGTATCTGCTATGTTTATCTTGTATATCTTTGACATTGTTTAGTTTTTTTTTTTTTTGAATGATGAATATATACTACTAAAAATGCTGATATAGACAGCTAAGTCTTTTCACACAGGGGCAGAAGGCACAATTTAGTTTGCAGTCGGCTGTAGTCTGTGCGGTGTATTTGAGCTGCTAGTTCTTTGAAGTCGGCTTGGTGTGTCCTGGACTTAAGGCTGATACAAAACTTGATCATCATATATTATTTCTTAGATAAGATTATTTGCTCATATTCCCAACAATATGCTGATTTAAGTGGCATCACTCTCCCTGTTGTGAAATAATTTATTTTTTACTTAGCCTCTCACCACTTAGCTGGAGTGATGTTGGAAAACTTCTGACAGAGTTTCATGGAATTCAGTAATGTAAAGTAGTCTGTCGTTGGACTTCTGCAGAATAAGAGAACAAAAGATATCTAAATAAGGTTACTACAGGTGCAAGTAAAAATGACTGTCACAAATATCACTGCTTAGGCCAATAGAAATATTGAGAAGTTCTTTTCATTGCTGTTAGGCTTCAGCATTGGTTCCCCTAGTAAAATGATAATTTTGAAGCCTACACCACCACTTCATCCAAATGAGTGGCAAAACGGTCTTCTCAGCCCTGAAATACATGGTCCATGAACTGTTGGAAAGTAGCAGGAACTCCATGAAGGGCAAAGGGCATGGTTCAATGTATATCCTCAGGAAAAGCTGTGTACTTATGTGACAGAATTCTCAACACTTGCCAATTCTCCTTACACAAATCAATCCTCTCATCTATTCATGGCATAGGGTGGGCCATGAATTGAAAGACATCTTTGTTGTCTCTGCTTTGCCCCTTCCCCAAGGTATATCCCATGATATTCTGGTAATTGAACCTTGTTATTATACCTTCACTGGGGACCTGATATCGCTTAGTGCTAGACGCCAGTGGTATTAATATGCAGATCTCATTGAACAAAACACAAAATGTAGCTGGTCCATTTGTGGTCAGTGATTGCAGGGTTTACTCATTTCACTTGGTTTGGCCACCTACTGCTAGCTTATAACAGCTCAAAAGAAAATCCTTTTGCTTTGTCATAGACATACCACTTTATGAGATGGGTAATAATTCAGTGACTGACGGTCTCAGAGGATGTGCTTCTCTCATTGATGAGCCTCAGTAAAGTTCCTATCCTGGTCAGACAATTGCAGTAACACCAGACTTTGATAATAATTTAGTAGTTATAATGATGTCACAGAAAATCCAAGAAAAATCAAGTTCTTCTCCCAGTTTGCATAATGATTGGCAAAAAGTGCACTAATCACACCTCATACTGTTCAGACCACATGACTTGCTGTATGTTTTGAAGTCGTTGTGGTGTTCTATATGTGTTACTACGTATCTCAGTACCGGGGCCATTGCTTTTTACATGTTACCCTTGGGAGATATCATCAGGAAACATGGTGTTCCCTGGTGAAAAAAACAGCATATGCTGGTAGGAATGTTTTGATGCTGGTTTAAGCTGGTCCTTTGCTGGTTTATGCTGGTCATGTTGCTGGCCAAGAACCAGCATAAACCAGCAAAGGACCAGCTTAAACCAGCATCAAAACATTCCTACCAGCATCCCAGCATCAAAACATACCTACCAGCATATGCTGGCTTTTTCACCAGGGTTAGCTTTCACTGTTATACTGATAATACACAGCTCTCTATTTCGTCACAGCCCCGGAGAAACATACCAATTTGAAAAACTAACGGATTGTGTAGTTGAGAAAAAAAAGCTGGATGACGAGTAATTTCTTACTGCTAAATTCTGAAAAAAACAGAGGTGTTAATTATTGGACCTAAAACCTCTGCGTACAACAACGTAAAACGCTGTCTAAAACTTGATGGCTGCTCTGTCAATTCTTTGTCATGAGTTAGGAACCTAGGTGTGCTATTTGATAGCAATCTTTCCTACGAAAGCCACATCTCTAGCATTTGTAAAACCGCATTTTTCCATCTCAAAAATATATCTAAACTATGATTTATGCTAATGTCAAATGCTGAAACATTAATTAATGCGTTTATGAACTCAAGGTTAGATTATTGTAATGCTTTATTGGGTGGCTGTTCTGCTCCCTTAATAAACAAACTCCAGCTGGTCCAAAATGCAGCAGCTAGAGTTTTTACTAAAACCAAAAAAGTATAACCATCTTAGCAACATCGTATAGATTTTAAAATCTTACTAATTACTTATAAAGCCCTAAATGGTTAAGCTTCTCAGTACCTGCGCGAGCTCTTATCACATTATAGTCCCTCACATCCACTGCGTTCTCAAAACTCTGGCAATTTGATAACACCTAGAATATCAAAATCAACTGCGGGTGGCAGATCATTTTGTTATTTAGCGCCCAAACTCTGGAACAATCTACCTAACATTGTTCGGTAGGCAGACACACTCTGTCAGTTCAAATCTAAATTAAAGACCCATCTTATTAACTTGGCCTACACATAACTAATTTCTGTAATCCAAATCCGTTAAAGGATTGTTAGGCTGCATTAATTAGGTCAACCAGAACCGGGAACACTTCCCATCCAGTCTGTATCCAGATCAGAGGGTCACTGCAGTCCCCCGGATCCAGTCCGTACCCAGCACAGATGGTGGATCAGCACCTAGACGACCTTTACATCCGTGAATGTCAGCAGGAACCATGTCAACTAGATGAGCCCCAGAGACGGACCATCAATGAGGAATTTATTACCCAGATGGCCGTCGGCGCAAGAGCATGGGAACCAAATGAGTCCTCTGCAGTCTGACTTTGATGCGACATGGAACTTTTGCATTATTGACACACTATTGTCCTATTTAATACTGTAAAGTTGCTTTGACACAACCTGTTTTGTTAAAAAGTGCTGTATTAATAAACATGATACGTAAATGGTCTGCAACAAGGGCTCACACACTACAAGAGCTGACAACAACTCTGTCACCTAACCACTCTACACGGTCCCAAGCCACATTTTGTCACAAAAATACACATAAGAAGTGGAATGGGAATGAGGTGAAACAACACATAAAACAGCATTTGTTTATTTGAAAATTGACGTCAGGAAGAAACTGGCACAAGCTGTTTGTGTGATGATCTGTTCTGAAAAGTTTTGCTCCGTCTCTTGTGTCCACACTTTTCCTAAAGCCATGTTGCTGCTGCTTTTTTTCTTCCAGTGACCCCAACCCATGACTTGCTCTCTCAGTGGCTGTAGCTTGTCACAACACCTGATGCCACGTGATGGCTGAGTTGGCCAACCAGTCCAGATATTTAGCATGTTAGGTATTTGTTTGCCGTCAGCAAGCCTCTTTAATGTGTTGTTGAGTAGTTCACACCTAAAGATTGCTGAGCGCTGATCACCCACTGACTTGACCCAATCACAGCCCGACCTATCAACAAGCTTGTTGACTTGCAAATCGGGCTTAATTCGGGCTTAAAAAATTAATAATTATAATCTTAAGAGGCCTTAAATTTTGGGACGGAAAGACAAGAATCGCGTTATGGATTAAATATGCTAGTCATTTGAAGTGTGCCACACAGACCGTTTATCCACTGGGATCACAGTTCAAACAGTAGCGGAGAGCAAGTTTACTAGAGCAGATGCGTTTACTCGTGAGCACTAAACAGCGCTGTTTGCAGAATTGTGGGATATATTGAATTGTGTTATATTATTAATGTAGACATGAATTAAATGTATTAAAGGAGTAATGGAATATAATTACAATATTTTGTGATTCATAGCGTTTGTGCATTTAAACTAAGACCACTGTTCTTGATACAAATACCTAGAAACCATGTAGTTCATTTTTATACCATGGTATTAAGGTGAATAATTACATTTCACCACATAAAAAATAAGGTTGTTATAATTTTTACAGATGTTGCTGTTTTTGATAATGAACATCATCTGATCTGTAAAGCATGATATCAGTTTAATATGTTACTAGACATCTTGCTTATTCCATATTAATTCTATTTCTGCAGGTCTTAAAAAAGGTAACAAAAAGCCTTAAATGTGGCTTTCCTGCAGATATCGTGCATAAAATTTGTTTTGAAAAGGAGGAAAGACTGCACAGGGCTCAGGGGTTGAAAAGGGGCCCAGAAAACTCAGCGGAAGCATGGGTCAAGGAAGAACACAGTACATTCTGACCAGGGGCAGTTCTAGACCCTTTTTAGATTGTCATCAACTTTTTTGTTTGTTCAATTTGCACAATGAACATCGGTTGGATCTCTTATTTTTGAGCTCTTATGAGTACACCAAATGAATGAATTTCACTTTAAAATGTATACAATTTTCTCCTGGGGGGGGGCATGCCCCCAGACCCCCCTATAGGGACACACATCCACCCACCGTCTCACAAAATCTTAAAGTGACCGTGATGTGAGCCCCCACCCACCATCATTACCCCCTGATGTTTGGCGCAGGCTCAGATGTTTTCAAATCCTACAAACGCCCCTGATCATAAACAATCAAATAAAAATGTCACTCATTTAATTAAGTAACTTATTGCTTTAGGTATTTGTGTAATTTACTGAACAAGGCGATATCTTGGTAAGCAGTTTGATAACACTGTAGTAAATATTTTGGGTGAATCAAAAAATCATGCTTATTAAGAAACCAGCAGACATGATAATCCAGCACAAATTGGTGTATGATTAGTCACCAAAATGAAGCATTTGAAACTCATAGTTAAATACAAAATGGGTGGGAACTGAAAAAGGTCCACTTTTTGGAAAAACTTCATGAGTACAATAGGTTACTACCTATTGTACTCTATTTTATCACTTTCCAATCACATCTTCCAGCTAAGCTTTCCAATACCAGTGTCAAGTCTAACATTGAATACTTTTCCTGAGAAATATCAATTCTTGTACCACTTCCATCATTCATGCATACTAAACCTTCTGAATCTAGCATTTCTTCAATTAATGTGTTAGCACTCCCCCATAATGAACTGTATGCATTAAAATCACCACACCACACCATTTGATGACTACCATTTCCTCTAATATTTTCAAGTGTTTCCTTGCTTAACCTGTCACACAGATTATAGAAATTAATTATTCTAGTACCTTCCCAAACATCCACCACTACCACTTCTTGCTCCCTATTTGCCTCAACTGTTCTATATACGATACCTTGTTTTAAAAAAGTAGCAACCCCACCACCATTTCCTGCACTTCTATCCCTCCGAACTGAGATGTAACCATATATTAAAAATGAAAACTGAGGTTTAAGCCACGTCTCTTGAACACAAGTAATACATTTTTTTGAACTCCTGACCATTGGCAATTAAACTTATTGCATTCCAATGCAAGATTGATATTACCATTATGTACCACCACATGTAGTCTGACTATTGACTGTCTGACAGATTACCATTTGCATCTTGACCCTATCGTTTATCATATTTACGGAAACTCAGCAGCTCTGATAATAATTTTAATTCTCTCAGTTCTGCTTTCAGTTTGTGCAGAACAATTTACCACCTCTATAAATGTCACAAAAGATACTTCCTTCTCTTTATTTCGTTCTTCTAACACAGTTTTTGTGTCTGTTTAACTTTCTTCAGGGCCTCCACATAAGAAATTCCTTCATTCATTCTGACGTTTTGGACTTTAACTGCATTCTTCCTCACTAGACCATCCTCCATACCCTGCACTGTGATCTCCTCCTACAACACTTAGGGTTTACACCTTGCTCACATTTGCCGTACTCATGTTCTCCTCCACATCGTGCACACCTCTGTTTGCCTCTACACACTGCTGCTACGTGACCATATTCTTGGCATTTATAACATCTAAGCGGTGGGGGAACGTATGGTCTGACCGCACAACTTACAAATCCCAAGTATACTCTCTCTGGTAATTTGTTTGACAATACTGAGAGGCTGTCTGTCTTTTCATTATTCCTGACGCATTTGAGCCTTCTGACATCATTTCACCCCGTGTCCTAGTCGCAGCTACTCTTTTATAGGGGAACAAATCCATCTCTAATCCAGCATCCATCTCTCATTGTTAGTTCAGTTGGTTTAAACAGGGGTGTGGCTTGAGATACTGCTTACAAACAAAAGAAAAAATAATAATAATACACAGCAATCCATAGCAACACAAATCACAAAAATCCAAAGTGAACACATGCATAAATACACATATAAAATACATCATGCAACACCATTAATTCCCTCCTTATCGCATATATATCATAATAAAAGCCATGTCAAGCACCATGTGGAACACATTAGCCACCAAACTATATAGAGTGTTTTCACGTTACGTCATCAATCCAGAAATCGGTCATTGCGGCAGCATTGAGAGTAAACAATGCCATTGAACCGAATGGAACTCGTGAAATGGCTTGGTGAGAAAACGGAGAAACGAAAGTAATTCACTATGTCAGGATAAGAGATAGAAGGAAGAACTGTCGAGTCATCAGTCTGCGACAAAGGCGGCAGATCGTAGGGATGTTTACCACCTATTATAGGGCTGGACAATATGAACTGCCCTGTGGCCCGCACACGTCGTACATTCACTGCACTGCATTCATGTTCTAAAGTGTAATTTGGGTGGAAATATTACGGTATTATTATATTTAGTCTGCAAAAGGCCGTTAACAGCTGAAGATGGACATAAAGAGGAGAAAATACTGGGCAGATCAATCTGACAGTTCACAATGCATGAAATATTGAAAGAAACTATACAATGAATTGGGGGAAGGAGTTTATATGAATGTGTCTCTGAGGGGAACTGTCAGTTTTCAGAAAAGTTTACATGGTGTTTTCTTTCATCTAACATCTGTATAGGCTAACGCATTATAAAGCGTAGCGCATCTTCGTGTACAGCAGTAACCAAGGAAACACTATCGCTGCTTAGCGTTGTGCCCTGTATTAACTTTAGTTTGTCAAAATAAAACAACCTTTCCTGCTTACGTCCTTCTCTATATGATTTGGCAGCTCCCACACAGTTTCCGTGGTTTAGAAAGCAAAATTAGTAGAACAACATCTTCAGTGGTGCACTAACCATGCCATCAGTGCTTCCGTTTACATATGAGTATCGCCACAATGGCCGCGCATCCGGGTAACTGACGTCAGTGCAAACCCTCTATACTTTATACATGAGAAACAAAATCATGTGAAGACTTTGTGTTTTGTGACAGGTGCTGCTGGAATGAGAGACTGAGACTGACTGATCTCAAAAAATGAACTGCAAAAAAAAAATGTATATTTGAGCAATAAGATGCTTAAGGCCCTGCTTTCAGCATACACTCACACCAAAAGGACACTGTTAGACACAACTCATGAAGTAATTATAAAGAAGCTAGTGTCCTGCTGCTATTAAAACTGGTTATTTTTTTCATATTACAAATAGTAAGGACACGTTCTTTTTAAAATATTATTTTATTAATCAAACGTATTAAGTTACTTTCACTGTATTCAAACACCTTTTTCATTATTATGTAATAATGAAAAACTAATACATTAATTTAAACAAACTGAATTTTTAACCCTCTTCCTGGACATTAAGTGATTGTTTGGATAATATCTTTGCACGATGAAAACATTACTCTCTTTGTTATTGCCACCTGACCAGCACAACATGATCACATTGGCTCTTTAAAAATAAGCAAAACTTTTCAGGTAAAACATCAAACAAATGCAAAATCAGAAACATCAGAAAAGGTCGCCCTATGACAAGGTGTGTTATAAGCAGGGCTGTAGGTGCAGTGTTAGCGCCCCCTGGCTGTGAAGCTGTGACAAGTGGACAAATTCTTCTGGCATGGCGTGTACAAGTGGTTTGGGTGGTTTGTTGTCATAATAATGATGTTGAAGTGCCTGCTGCTTTAGATTAAAGTCAAACGGCCAGAATCCATATAAATGCACATCATCACACAGCTCTAGTGCTACATTAACTAACATGAAGCCTGTGGAGAGGCGTTCTTCTTTCAGGCCACGCCCCTTCCAGAAACGATCCAATGACTTGAGGTAGTAGGGACTAAAGAAAACCACGGGCTGCTGAGGTCTGATTGGCTGGAGCAACTGGAGGGTTTTAATTGACACTGCAGTGCAAACTGTGTATGCAAAGGCTGGAATGATCAGAGACGCATTTCCATACACACTCACACGCTGCACCAATGGACCTGGATTCACATCCATATTGCTGTAACTGCAGAGATATACACATAAACATATATGTATATATGCACATAAATAAACAGTTGCAACATGAATACATATAGTATATAAAAAATTTTAGATTACTTTCTTCACTTAAAAATGTTCATTTGAATCTTAGGGTGTGTTCACACTATGTTCACACTGTTAGTGCGGTTCATTCGAGTAAGTGTGTGAATGCTGCCATCCGAACCCTGGTGTGCACCAAACGAGCAACAGGGAAGTAAAGTGCCTTTTATCAGCTCTTTGTGAGTTCGCAGGTAGTGAACATAGTCATATAAACGCTATAATGAGTGCGCTTAGTCCAGCAGACAGCATTAGGTGTTTTCGACTTAAAGTGGCACTGAGCAGACCGATCAGTGAATGGGTACTTTGATGTCATATCTGCAGCGCCGATTTAAGTTAAACGCTTCTTTTGTGAGGAGTGCTCGGTGAGTTCCGTTAAAAAATATACATCATTCAACCTGACTAATCAGGTTGTGAACGTATCACTATGCCTTTAGGTTCGGTATATTTAGGTATGCTTTCAAAAATGTCAGTGTGAACGCTAAGCAGACCAGGACCAAATGTATCATTTTCCTTTTTAGTCCGGACTAAACAAACCAACTGAACTTAACTACAAGTGTGAACACATCCTTAATGTTAATATCATCTTACTCTGCAGAGAGCTGACTGGGATTGATGGTCACTAGATCAGCCTTTAGCCCAACATCACTGTCATTAATGGGTGCCAAGTTCAACCTGAAAAAAAAAAAAATATTTTAAAAAAACTGCTGAATTAAAAGTTCAACTGAAGGAAGAAAAATTCTGAAGTTATATAATTAGATAAGTAGGGCCAATCATGTATTCAAACAACAGCCTTTTTGGACGTTATATAACAGAACCTCACAATGTAAATGTGTTCATTGTGATTTCTGAATTTGATTTTGTATTTATTGTACTCCACTTTGCACATATTGTCTATGTGTTCAAAGACGTGCATAGAGGTGTAGCTGCAGGGTCGAGCTACTAATATAATTAATATTACACAGTACTTAACTATATAATTACACTGTAACAAGGACACAAGTATTAACAAAGCTTGAAAAGCTTCTGTTCGTCAGGTGTGGGTGAAAAATTGTGCGGACTCGCATGCAGAGATTCAATGGGCTTTCATTTGTAATGCAAATAGAAACAAAATAAAATACTCAATTCCAGACAAGCGCTAGGCAGACTGGGTGAAATTTGAAGTATGGTAACCCATACTCGGAATTAGTACTCTGCTTACAACCTCTGATGCAACCATGGAGGTCATCTCTGAACCCTCTGCCTGTTCTGTCACAGCCAAGATAGCTGTCTCTGAACCCTCTGTGCTCCCTTTTAGGGCTAAGAAAGCCATCTCTGAACTCTCTGTGCTTCTTGTCATGGCCACTGAGGCTGTTTCTGAACTCTCTGAGCTCACTGTCAAGCCCATTGAGGATGTCAATAAGCTCTCTGTGCAGAGTTCCGCTCCAGCTTCACCGGATCCACCATAGTCTCCTTGCAAGTCCCTCCATGGTCTCCAGCTCCATCGGTCCCACCGTGGTCTCTAGCTCCATCAGCTTTCTGCTCTGCCTTGGTAGTCTCCAATTCCATCTGCTCCGCTTTGATGGTTTTCAGCTCCTCCTAGTCCATCTTGGTGGGCTTCAGATCTGACTGCTCCACCTTGGTGGTCTCCAGCTTTGCTCTGGTTTCTAGTTCTGCTGACTCCACTGTGGCTTTCTGCTCTACATTGGTCACCTAAAGATCTCTCTGCTCCACCTTGGTGTTCTCAAGATCCTAATGGTCCCTTTGCATCTTTTCAGAAATTAATTGAAACTAAAACCATTGCTTCACCTGCACAGTTTTTTTTTTATTTAAACATACAGAGCAATATAGTACAGCATTATTGCATTGCTCAACAAGACTGCCATAGACAGCATCACCATTTTCTCTTTTCAATAATGAGCAGAAAAGAAAAACAATCAAAACAATCTCAAAAATACAAAATCAGACCATGAATTTCTGCAGATATACCATAGACGACCTCGTGATGAGCAACAGAATAATTCCAGAATGCTTTTTACACTAACTGATATCCATTCATCTCTGCTCTGCTTATGTTCAGTATTGTGCCTGCTAGAAGTTCACTAAGACCAATGATTCAGGCCCTTTAGCTACCCCCAGGTGTTCTGAATCCATCCATTTTACAGAATTGTTGTAATTAATGAGAAATTATGGCATTATGAGTAGTGCAAGTTGTACCTGATGATGAAGTCTGCACTGTCAATCTCTCTTCCACAACTGCTGTTCTTGAGAATCCCCCCATTGCCCACCACAGCACATCGGCCCAGATGACCACGGCTACTCCATGGAAAATCCTAACAAAAAGTGAGCTTTAACAAGGTGTTTTCACAGTTATATGCAGAACTATCATAGTTACATAGTGATGGCACTCTTAACAAATGAACATTAGTTAATGAATAAACATGAACTATGAACAATAGCATACTTATGAATTAATATTAACCTAGACTAAAAATTGCTGTAAAAAATGCTAGTTCATGTTATCCCAATACTAATGTTAACAAAGCCTGTTTGCAAAGTGCTACAAAAACATTCTATCACATTATATCATTTCATATGTTAACCACACATGGAAAGACCGGTGGAAAGGACAGACCTCAGGTAGCATTTTGTGAAGTGCAGCTCCCACTTTGTACACACTATTTGAGGTCTCATATGTTATAGTTTGATTCACAGCTGTGTTCTTCTTTGTCAGATATAATAAACCTGTGGCATTGCAACATAAATGCAGTTTTGATCTGAGGAAAATGATAGAAAATTTTAGTTGATTCACAATTTGTAAATATGTTAGTGTGACATCTGTGGTGGATAATTTCACTGTTTTTATTGTCTGCACTGGATGATTTTACTGCATGTCTCATGTCACCACACACACTATACTAGAGGTGCCCAATCCTGCTTCTGGAGGGTTAGTTTAGCTCCCTCTTGCCCCAACACACCTGCCTGGGCCTCCAGGAGCAGAATTGGACTCTATACTCTTATGCACCACCAACAGTCATATTTACTTTCATTATCTGTATCATAACACAAAAGCCAAGAAGATTATACGCAGACCTGATTAGCTCCTTTTGGGTTCTATTGGACACATGTGGACAGCTCATCAGTGGTGAGAGAGAGTCAGTGTAGTTCTTCATATCAATCCTGAGGGAAAGGAAGAGATGACATTGTTCATTCTTTTGTGAATCATAATTGGTTAGAGATCAGATAATGTCAGTTAAATATAATTATTACATGGCTTTCTAGAATAGTTGTCTGTGTTAAGTTTTCAGTTGTGTGCTAATTTCATGTCTCATGTCACTCCAAACAAGCTTTCTTTGACATTTTGAATCAAATATATGTTTCATGCCCATGTATAAAAAATAAAAAAAAAGGAATGACCCCGAGTGTCTGTATATATTATGTAAAGTTTAATTGTTGTTATGTTGTCTTATGTTGTACCAGAAAGCTACGTTGTTAGCTAGTTTTTAAGCTCTCCTTATAACTTCTTTCAGTAACATCCTTGTTGTTGCACATTGGTGATGTTTCACAGCGTGAATCTGCTGCTACAATGAATTGCACTGGGCCTCCTTCACTGGTAGTTGTGTGTGTGTGGGCGTCGTGAAATGCTGTAAACCACGAAAATGAAGTCCATTCAGGTGTCAAAATCCAAATGAACTGAATAAGATTGACTCGAGCAAGGCGTCAATAAATGCATGCGTCACCTGGTCCACAAATGCATGGACTCCTTTTTGCATGAACAATTTACAATATATTAAAGCAGAACATTTTTATTCACAAACATGCCTGTATTTGTACAAATCGCTGCACAATCTTTTAATCCCGAATTCCGCAGACTCAAATTGAAAGGCATTTGTTTGTGGTTTGTAAGAAACATGCATAAAATGTATGCAGTATGGATAATTGTGTGTGCATCTATTAGTCATTTTGAGTTTAATATTATCCCATAAAATTGGTCTATACACGATACAGAAAGCTAAATAAAGAATAGATGAACAATAACATGAGAACTTTATTAGGTCGGCTCTTAGGTCGGTAGCATTTCAGTGAGCTTTTATAATGTTTTTACGCATGCACCATAAAGTATTTTTTTTAGTATTTTCCTGTGTTTCAGTGTGGACAATAAACTTTTGGAAAGTGCTTGGAAACACTGGTGTGGATGAAAAGTATTTTGAAACGATAACACAATATTCAGATGTATCTGGATTAACGTATCTTGAGAAGTGTGGATGGTTTAAACATAAAAAATAAAAATGAAGACTGAATCTATTTTTTTACCTCATCATCTCATGTTTTCCGCAGGACAGATAAAGGCATGTAAAGATTACCAGGACAATTAGAAAACTGAAGATCCATTTAAGGAGATCCATCTGAAGGCTTTTGGCTTGTGAGAAAGCAAACAAATGTTAGCAATTTAATCCCGAAATCATGATAGAATGAGTCTAGAGAACTGCAAAATAATTCTTGTTCTTGTTCGCAAAGGTTTTGTATATTTGGCTTTGATGAAATTGAAAATTTGATCAGGTAACAGGCATGTTGTTACATGCATGTTTATATGCTAACTAAAAAAATTAATTAATAAGGATTATTAATTCTGTCTATGCGAATCAGCAATTCATAGATGTTGCCTAAGGGCTATAACAGCGGTGCAAATTTCACCTCTATGCACTACAGAGACGAAACCGACTGGGAACTTTTCGAGCTGAGATCATTCCACTTGGAGTTTGATTTAGTGAATGAACATTAGTGCACATAAATCCCTTTGTGTGTTTGTCTGTCTGACTTAGGGCAATCCACAGCTGCATGACATCCATCCCGGGCAACGTGATGAAATTTTCTTCTGATTAAAAATAACTTTGTACTTAACACTATGCTTTTAGAAAAAAATAAAAAAAAAGGAATCTGATATGTTCAGAAGTTCAGACAGATGTTTGAAAGTGCTCTTTAGTAGAGGAAAATTCCAATGCTTATGTTTTTTGACACATTCATACAGCTATTTTTTTTTTTTCTTTGTAGTTTTATGTTAATAAAAAAGAAGAGTTGACTTACCCGTGGTGTACATCAAGCAGAGTGTCGGTCAGTGTTCCCTTTCGGACAAGCCTCACCCTTAATCTTTAGTAGGCTATACAAATATTGCACCTCACTGGATGGTTCATGACAAGTGATGAACAAAAAGCAGAAGGATGCCGAGAAAAATACATCATGGGGCACAAGTGTTTAAACACAAAATGAACTGCTGCTGCTTCCAACTACTATAAATATACAGCAAATATCTGCATGCATAAAGTACACAAATATTAACATCTTAAATTTCTACTTTGAAACAATGCATACAAGCACATTTGAGCTGTTTAATTAGGGAGACATTTATATAAATGTGCACTGTCCAGCAACAGGTTTGAGCACCTCTGCACCAAAGCACATGGTATGAATACGTGTGTTTCTGTGAAGCATCTAATGTGGCAAGGACTTTTGCATAGTATGCCTATGTGCTGAAATATAGCACTGTAGTGGCTGTCTTTTTTATTCTGAGATCATTCTGAAGTTAAATACAGTTATAACAACAGCCTAATAGCTGTTTTTGAAATCAAATCTTTGCATAAACACTGGCATCTAACAATACCTTGGAAAAAATAGTTAATCTTAAAAAATAAAGCACATAACCACACAGGAAATTAAAAGAGTTATCAAATGAGCATGTGTCCCATTCTGTGTCCTAAACTCCTGAAACAGTGGTGTCTCACATTTTAGAGCAGTCAGTGTGATTTATGAAAGAAATTTGTGTGTGAAAAAAATCTGATGTAACCCCCTTTGTAATCGTTAACAGTTTCATAATTGTCATTTAATTAGACATTTTTCTCTGTAACTGTAAACAATTACATTTATTTTGTAATTAAATTACACAATTTGTGGTGCACATCATGCAGGGTGTCAGTTAGTATTTCCCATTCTGACAGACCTCACCCTTAAAGTTTAGTAGGCTATACAAATACTGCACCTGACACTGTCAACCCAGATAAGTTAACAGAGCTCCAATTGCCTTAACTTTTTTGAGTTAAAGGAGAAGTCCACTTCCAGGAACAACAATTTACAAACAATTTACTCACCCCCTTGTCATCAAAGATGTGCTGTGCTACACGAGCTTTTGTGCTTAAAAAGTATACAAATTATTATTTTTTGAAAACAATGACCAATCGTTTTGCTAGATAAGACCCTTCTTCATCGGCTGGGATCATTTAGAGCCCTTTGAATCTGCATTTAAACTACATTTTGGAAGTTCAAATTTAGGGCACCATATCAGTCCATTATATGGAGAAAAATCCTGAAATGTTTTCCTCAAAAAACAATTTCTTTACGACTCAAGACACAAAGACATGAACATCTTGGATGACAAGGGGGTGAGTACATTATATGTAAATTGTTGTTCTGGAAGTGGACTTCTCCTTTAATATACTTAAACATAATTTGTTTTCAGAAGTTAAAAATTTCTATTACTTGTAGTTTTTGATTATAGTTTAATTAAAATATTTTAAGTCATTATGACTTATTATGAGTTTTTAATTATTTGTGCCATTGTATTAAGTTAACAATAATTAATACTAAAACTAAAAGCTATATAAACTCAAAAATATGAGTATTACTTAACTAAATATTACTTAGTAGCAGTTACCTCAAATACTTTAATTACACAATACTCAAAATCATGTGGCTCAAAAATTAAATTTTGTGGCCATCGATCGCCTAAAGTTTTTTGAGTTACTTGTACTCAATGTTTTTAAGTAATGACTTTTATTGAAGAGAATTTTCTTAACCATTTAACACACTGAAAATGAATATTTCAAACACAACAATATATTATTTATTGTGGAAAATGTGAAGTAAAGGCAATGTGTGCAAGGATATCTGGCTTCAAATTGAAAAGGACAAGATAGCAGCAACAGTGAAATTACAAAATGTAAACATTTTACAAAATTATTTCTGTTTACAGGTTTTTACATTCAATAACCGTTATTAGTGATAAGGCTGGGTGCAAAAATAATGCCAAAAAATTAGAGCAGACAGTAACTGTGCAGATAAGTGTCAGAGAATCCCTGATGTCAGCTGTGTTGCAGTTCAGAGTGGTTATCCAAGCCCAGGTGCTGAGCCACCGTCTGGGCTGAGTATAGACTGGATCCGGGGGACTGCAGTGACCATCTGATTTGGATACGGACTGGATCTGGTGGCTACGGTGACCTCGGAATAAGAACGAAACAGACTAATATTAGCGTAGATGCCATTCTTTTTACAAAGCAACAAGTACATCAGGTGTTATGGGAAGTGCTACCAGTTCCAGTTGACCTAATTAATGCAGCCTAACAATCCTTTAACGGATTTGAATTATAGGAATATGTTGATGTGTTATGTGTAAGCCAGGTTAAAGAGATGGGTCTTTAATCTAGATTTAAACTGACAGAGTGTGTCTGTGTCCCGAACAGTGTTGGGTAGATTGTTTCAGAGTTTGGGCGCTAAATAACAAAATGATCTGTCGCCCGCAGTTGATTTTGATATTCTAGGTATCATCAAATTGCCAGAGTTTTGAGAACACAGCGGACGTGAGGGACTATAATGTGATAAGAGCTCACTCAAGTTAAATGAAGTAAATTTTTTAAACCCATTTTTATAATTCACTTCTGCTCAATCAAATACTGTTGGTTCAGCAGAAAGGTAAGTATATGCTAATCATTTGAAGATTGCAGAATTTGAAGATTTAGGAAATAAAAGATATTTCACTGTTAAAAGAGTAGTTCACTTTATATTGAAAAAAAAAAAAAAAAACCTCACCCCCATGTCATCCAAGAAGTTAATGTCTGTCTTTCCTCAGTCAAAAAGAAATTAAGGTTTTTGAGGAAAACATTCTGAGGAAACATTGAGGAAAACATGGATTTTTCTCCATACAGTGGACTTCAATGGTGGCCAATGGGTAGAAGGTCCAAACTGCACAGCTTCAAAGGTCTCTACACAATCCCAGCCGAGGAATAAGGGACTGAATAACACACTGCACGACGTTTCCTACATGTTAAGTAATGCGTAAAGTTGCGGACGAGCAAAATTAGCATTTGTGGTTTAAAAGTATATGATTTTTTTAATATGATTTTTGTGCTGCTTATTAATAGTTAGTAAGGTAGTTGTCAAGTTTAGGTATTGGGTAGGATTAGGCATGTTGAATAAGGTCATGTAGAATAAGGCATTAATATGTGTTTAATTAGTACTAATAAATGGCTAATATTATAGTAATGTGCATGCTAATAAGCAACTAGTTAAGAGACCATAAAAAAAAAATAATAATAATAAAAATAGTAATAAAATAAAATAAAAAACTGTTACCAATTGACATACCCCTTGCAGAATATGCTAAATGCTAATTTTAAAAAAATCATGAAATCTGTATCATGAAAACTGTATGCTATTTTTATTTGGTACTGTCCTGAATAAACAATTTAACACTACAGATGTTTATATACTCCATAAGACAAAATATCTTATTTAAATGACCCCATTCAAAAGTTTACATACCCTTGAAATCTTACACTGTGTGTTGTTTCCTGGATGATTCACGACTGTTTTTATCTTTTGTGATAGTTGTTCATGAGTTCCTTGTTTTTCCTGGGCAGTTCATCTGCCTGCTGTTCTTTAGAAAAATCCCCAAGCTCCTGCACATTATTTGGTTTTCCAGCATCTTCTACATATTTGAACACTTTCCAAATGTATGATTTTGAGATCCATCTATTTACAATGAGAACAGTTGAGGGACTCATACATAACTATTACAATAGGTGCAATGCATTAAGAGCCAGGGGGTGTAAACTTTTGAACAGGCATGTTTTGAACGTGTACATTTTTCTTGTTTACAGATTTTTTTTTTTCCATTTAGTATTGCACTTCAGCTGTGTTGCTTTCTTCAGGATCAGTAAATGTTTTCATCTTTTTTAATAGTTATGTATGAGTTCCTCAATTGTCCTGGATCTCAAAATCATACATTGACTTTTGAAAAGGGTTCAAATATGCAGATGCTGCTGGAAAACCAAATAATGTGCAGGAGCTGGAGAATTTTTCTGAAGAAGAGCAGGCAGCTGAACTGCTCAGGACAAACAAAGGACTCATAAACAACTATCACAAAACATAAAAACAGTCATAGATCATCCAGGAAACAACACACAGTATTAAGATACAAGGGTATGTAAACTTTTGAATGGAGTCATTTCTATAAATTCAGTCATTATTTGGTCCTGTGGAGTTTAAATGAACATCTGTTTTGTGAAATAGCTTATTCAGGTCAGTACTGAAAAAAATAACATGCAATTTTCATGATCCCTATTATTTTTATAAAATTTTATAAAACTATACATACATTTTTATAAAACTAACATTTTGCATATTCTGCAAGGGGCATGTAAACTTATGAGCACAACTGTACATGATCATTGTACATTAAACTTAAAGACCCGGAAACCAGAAATACAAACCCAAAGCCTAAAAAAGCCTAGTTCCTTAAATAAAAGTTAGAAACTTACTTTCTTTAGTAGAACACTAAAGACCCATGATCCCTTGGTGGTTCACTGGTGCTTGGTGATGTAGTGAGATCTTCTGAAACAAAACACTCAGTCTGTGTAAGAAACTAAACATTATTTACTAAATTACTCACATAATGACATACAGTACTTGTCTAGTTTTACAATTTGTAAATGTTCACAAAGAAGACTCTTCAGCTCACCGAGGCTGCATTTATGTGGTCAAAAATACAGTAAAAACATTCGTAGTGTCAATTTAAAATGTTATTTATTGCTGTGAAGCGAAGCTGAAAATTGAGCATTATTACTGAAAATGTGTATTAGAATGATTACTGAAAGATCATGTGACACAAACGACTGGAGTAATGATGCAGAAAACCCATCCACACATGGTGTCACATGATCTTTCAGTAATCATCACAGCAATCGATTACATTTTAACATATATTTAAGGAGAAAATAGTTCATCCAAATTGTAACACTTCACAATATTACTGTTGTACTGTATATTTGATCAAATAAATGCAGCCTTGGTGAACAGAAGACACTTATTAAAAACATAAAAAAATCATAATGTTTTGATAAGTACTGTAGAAAATCATGTGTGAACTGATGCCATTGGTGTATACAACCGCAAGAGAGGACACATGTGCAGAAGGCAGTATTAGGAAGTAAACAAAACTAAACACAACTTCATCATGCTGTTGCCTAACCTGAAAGAAAAGAAAATGTCAAAGTTTAATCCTCCATCAAAAACTTTCAATCTGTATTCCTGATTTCTAATTCATTACTATAGAGACCTGCCAACAATATCATATGGAAATATCCATTCTAATTTTACAACATGGATGGCTTTTTTTCTTTTTTTTTTTGAATGTGAGAGACTTCTGCTTCAATAGCTACTACAGGCAATCTAGGGTAAAACTATATCTGCACTACAAACCAGCGTGTTATAAATGGAATAATAAATTAATTCAACTAAGAAACAACGATTTACAGTATCAAACATCAAAAGACCGTTTTTAATTCAATTTACAAATGTATGTGCCACTTTTATGTGTCACTCCTGTTACTGTGAATGTACAGTAACGTTAATGCAGTACAGTACAGCAAAACTGCAACGCTCTAGTAACGGAACTCCCGCCTTCTAAATGACAGAGTAAATAGAAGAGAAGCTGCTGTTAAGTTGGTTATACGCTTCTGTTCTGGTAAACACGAGACAAAAAGACATTATACATTAAATGGCACAAACTAAAATGGATGTCATTTAAAGTTATTTGAGTATATGAAATGTTTCTTTTCTAGCAACTTCGCCTCAAACGACTCTTTCAAGTAAAGACTAACTTGTCGCTCATATTTATACACTTATAACACGACCATCAGGCGACTATATAGTATTTAAGTTTATTCGTTAGCACATTAATAGATGTTCAACCGCCGCCATGTAAGTTTAATTCATATTCCTCTTTAAAATGGTATAACTTCATAGCAGTATTCCTCCTTGCACCGAATATAACCGCGTTTACAGTATACCATGGCAAGTCTACAATTACTCCATAAAAAAGACTAGAAACGGCCATATTTTTTTCAAAAGCCCTCTTAAAACACATTTACTTTGAGACCCGTGATGATTATCGTCGAAAACTTAAGAGCACAGATGCAACTTGCTGCATATTCAGTCAGTGATTTCTTCAGTCAATCACCAAGCAGGGGCTTCTTCTGTAAAGTTTTGGCGCGTTTGGTAAACCAGCACGTAAAGCTTGTTAACGCAACCTGCTGCTTTAAAATTTCGTGGAGTAATATATTCTATCAATCCTGATAAACTCAAAACTCACATCAGTGGCTCGCGATAATGTTAAAATAATTTTAAAAAGTAAGTAGAGTAAAATTATACATTTACGTGGTGCCTCATTCATCAACAAGTAGTTCAGATTAAGTAAAACAAATAAGTTTATTAACTCAAAAACTCAATCAAGTCACAGGAACTAAAAAATCTAAGTTAGTAGAACTTTTTTTTTATTAAGTTTACTATACTTAATCTATTTAAGTATTTTGGACGTTTGGGTTTACAGTGTACAGGATGGTTTGTGACAAGTGATGAACAAAAGGCAAAAGAAAAATATGTCATGTGGCAGGTGTTTTAACCACAGGATGAACTGCTGCTGCTTCCAGCTACTATAAATGTACAGCAAATAACTGCATGCATAAAGTACACAAATATTAACATCTTGCATTTCTACTTTGAAACATGTATACTGTGAAAAATGCATACAAATGCATACAAACACATATGAGCTGTTTAATTAGGGAGACATTTATAAAAAAAAGTGCACTGTTGAATGGGCTCCAAGAACAGATTTGAGAGCCTCTGCACAAAAGCACATGATATGAATATGTGTTTCTGTGAAGCATCTAATGTGGCAAGGACTTTTGCACAGTATCTCTATTTGCTGTAGTAAAATACAGCACTGTAGTGGTTGTGGTGTGTCAGTGTCTCACACGTTTTGCCAGTGTCAAATCGCAGTGTTGCGACAGCAGAAGGCAAAATTACAAAACATAGCTGTTTTTAATTTGACAAGCTTCACAAAGTTTTGTGGTGTGTGTTTGTAATGAAGTCTGACCTTACAAACAGTTTTGGACTAATAAGGTTCACCCATTCTTCCAATCATATATTTGGTATTTGTCCAGTTTCAGAGTGCCCTCTGGTGGTAACATTTGGTTTGTCTCCTAATAGGAAGTGGAGCAAAGAAAAGTTCTACTGCACACATTAATAATGTGATGTGTGAATGTACATTAAAAAAAAGTTAAATTACAGATTGTAATCAGCCAAAACAGGTTATTTAATTATTTATTTTTAATCTATCATGTCAAATAGCCTAAACTTGTGATGCTCACAGACCACCAAACTTCCTGTCTATCAAAGTCTATCTATACAGTTGAAGTCAAAAGTTTACATACACCTTGCAGAATCTGCAAACTGTTAATTATTATTTTACCAAAATAAGAGGGATCATACAAAATTCATGTTTTTTATTTAGTACTGATCTGAATAAGATATTTCACATAAAAGACATTTACATATAGTCCACAAGAGAAAATAATAGATGAATTTATAAAAATGACCCCATTTAAAAGTTTACATACACTTGATTCTTAATACTGTTGTTACCTGAATGATCAGCTGTTTTTGTTTGTTTTTTGTTTTAGTTGTTCATGAGTCCCTTGTTTATCCTGAACAGTTAACTGGCCGCTGTTCTTCAGAAAAATAATTTACAGTCGAAAACTGTAAACTGATATTCCCAGAATTCCCTGCGTGACAATACCCATTTGAAAGTATTTTGTTTAAACAGTCATCTTTTTTTAATAGTTTGTGTTAACAGTTATGTATGTTTGGGCTTTATGTTACATCTTCTGTTGTTTAATGAATGTTTATTGCATTATTTAAGTGTTGTCACAATCAGAATCAGAATCAAAAGAGCTTTTATTGCCAAGTATGCTTGCGCATACTAGGAATTTGTTTTAGTGTCATTAGCTTCCAGTACACAGAGACAACAACAACATACAGACAATAAACATAAGATGAGAATAAAATACACATATGTAAATATAGACAAAACTTAGAAAAATAAGATAAGAATAAAATACACATATGTAAATATAAATAGACAAAAATCAGAAAAATAAATTGAGAAATAAATAAATAAGTGGTATGTACAGTTGTGCTATAGATGACAATAGAATCGAACAGAATAGAATAGAATAGAATAGAATAGAATAGAAAGAGGTAGAGATGCAGGGATGTGCGAGGATGGGGGTGGTAACTAATAAATAAAAAGTTATTGCACATTATATTGCACAATAGGGGGAACATTTAACTGTTCATAAGGAGAATTGCCCGGGGGAAAAAACTGTTCTTGTGCCTGGTTGTCCTGGTGTTTGGGGCTCTGTAGTGCCAGCCAGATGGTAAAAGTTCAAAGAGATGATGACTTGGATGTGAGGGGTCCAGAGTGATTTTTTTAGCTCTTTTCCTCTCTCTGGATGAATACAGGTCTTGAAGGGTGGGCAGGGGAGCACCAATAATCCTCTCGGCAATCCGAACTATTCTCATCTTCTGATATCTGATTTTGTAGCTGAGCCAAACCAGACAGTTACTGACGTGCAGAGAACAGACTCGGTGGTGGCTGAGTAGAACTGTTTTAGCAGCTCCTGTGTTAGGTTGAACTTTCTTAGTTGGCGAAGTAAGTACAACCTTTGTTGGGCCTTTTTTTACAGTGGAGTTGATGTGAGTGACCCACTTCAAGTCCTGGGAGATGACAGATCCCAGGAACTTGAATGTCTCCACTGTAGCTACAGTGCTGTCCATGATGCTGAGAGGGGGAAGTGCAGGGGGGTTTCTCCTGAAGTCTATGATCATCTCCACTGTTTTGAGCGTGTTGAACTCCAGGTTGTTATGACGGCACCATACAGCCAACTCTTCAACCTCCTGTCTGTAGACAGACTCTTCACCATCCTGAATGAGGCCGATGAGTGTGGTGTCATCTGCAAACTTCAGGAGCTTGACAGAGAGGTCTTTGGAGGTGCAGTCATTGGTGTAAAGGGAGAAGAGCAGTGGAGAGAGAACACATCCCTGAGGAGCGCCAGTGTTGGTGGTGCGGCTGCTTGACATCAATTTCCCCAGTCTCACCAGCTGTTGCCTATGTGTCAGAAAGCTGGTGATCCATTGACAGATAGAGCTAGGAACAGAGAGCTGGTTTAGTTTGGTCTGGAGGAGTGTAGGAATGATGGTGTTGAAGGCCAAACTGAACTCCACAAACAGGATCCTCACATAAGTCCCTGGTCTGTCCAGATGTTACAGGAAGTGCAGTCCCATGTTTACTGCGTCATCCACAGACCTGTTTGCTCGGTAGGCAAACTGCAGGGGGTCCAGTAAGGGTCCAGTGATGTTCTTCAGATAAGCCAGAACCACTTTTTTAAACGACTTCATGACCACAGACGTTAGCGCCACAGGTCTGTAGTCGTTAAGTTCTGTTAACTTGGTTTTGGGACGGGGATGATGATGGAGCGTTTGAAGCATGATGGAGCTTCACACAACTCCAGAGACCTGTTGAAGATCTGTGAAAAGATGGGGGCCAGCTGGTCAGCACAAGTTTTCAGACAGGCTGATGTCACACCGTCTGGGCCTGGTGCGTTAACATCTTGTGTGTTACCATGATGGTGTTTTGTGTTTGCGTGAATGACTCTGTGCACCTTTTATATACTAGCATTTACTTCTGCTTGTGGTCAGGCTACTTGTGATGAGCTTTGATTCTTCATGTGGCTTTCTCTTTAACCACCTGCATTATTATGGTGAATGTCAGTATGTTAAAGGTACAAAATAGATTTTAATAGCAGTGTGTGTTGATAAATTTACTGGTTTACATTTAAATTTTCTTGTTTGTAAATTACAGTTTTGTACAGTAAACATACAGTGTTTTTTTTTTTTTTTTTTTTTTTACAAAATTATTCTGGCAACCACAGCTGCCAAAATTATTTTGTAAAAACTACAGATTTTTTTTTTTTTTTTTTTGCATTAAGAGTCGAGGGTGAAAACTTTTGGAATTTGAATATCAGGGTGAATTTAACTCTTTTTTTTGTCTTTTGAGAAATATGTAAGTAGCTTCTGAAGGGCAGTACTGTATAAGAACATATGTGACATTTAGGCTGAAAATAAAAAATATAATCATGTAAAAACAATGAAATGGCATTGCATATAACATGGTCTCTTTATTTTCATAATTCACCCACAAGATGGCAGCATCGATCCTGGAGAGCCACAGCACTGCTTGAAGACCATGTTTTTTTAAACCCTTCTCAAATCTTTAGTCAAATGCTGAAAACATCTGTCCAAACAAAAATATTTTTCTTAGTGTAAAGAACATTAATGATCTAAAGAAGACCTTCCCACTATAAACAGTGTTGGGGAGTAACTAGTTAGCCTACATATGACGTATTATGTAATTTAATCACAAAATGAATGTAATTGTAATCAGTTATGGTTACTGAGAAAAAAACATGTCTGATTAAATGACAGTTACTTATGAAACTGCATTGACTGCTCTAAAATATGAGACACCAATGTTTCAGGAGGACACAGAATGGGAAACATTTGGGTTTATATGCTTTATTTTTTAAGATTAACTATTCTTTTTTTAAGGCATTGTTAGATGCCAGTGTTTCCTGTCTATGCAAAGATTTGATTTAAAAAAAAAAAAGTATCATAGCTATTAAAGTATTTCTTGTTGTGATTTTTAAAACTGTATTAAACTTCAGAACAATCTCAAACTAAAAAGAAGTACTTTGGTCTAGCCAGAAATTTAAACTCCCTTTGTGCAAATCAAACAGATACAAGAATTCCTTTGTACCTACTGCGATTATGCTTTTAAATGACTTATTTATGTTTTTATGTGTGATGTGTTGCTGCTGTATGTGCATATATACTGCCGTCTACATGAAGAATTGCCTTTTAAGGACAATAAAGATAAGTTAAGTTAAATTAACATTATTATAATCTCAACCAGGGGTGGCAAACTCCAGTCCTGGAAAGCCACAGCCCTGCAGAGTTCAGCTCCAACCCTAATAAAATCTCACCTGCCTGTAGCTTCCTAGTAACCCTTCAGACCTTGATTAGCTTGTTCAGGTGTGTTTGATTAGGGTTAAAGCAAAACTCTGCTGCTCTCCAGGACCGACGTTCACCACCCCTGATCTCAACTCAAGTGATGAAGGATTTTGAAATTCTGCCAGTAATCAATGTTGAGTACTACTCTACGGTTAACCCTGCCTGCTTTAAATGTTTGAATGTGACTTCCATGGATGTTAAAGGTTCTTCATGTAACCATCGATAACAATACAGAACCTGTGTTTTTATGGGAAGGTTCCTTGGAACTACGATGTTATTAAAGCACCTGTATCTTTTAAGAGTGTAGTGAGAGAGTGGACAGAGCTCCGTTATTACCTAAAAAAAATAAAAATAAAAACCCTGCAGAGTTCAGCGGTTGTGGCTAGAAGGCATACAGCTCAGACTGGAAACTAACAATGAAATGAATTGTTCAACCTATTGGATTGTGTTTTTTTTTAATGTATACACCTATGCCAACCCTAAAGTTAGCCCTTACTATAATACAAAAACAGTTTTAATGTTGTACAGTGTGACAAAAATAACATTAGACTGATGTGCGCATGTGCAGTAGCTAGAGCTGTATTCCTTGTAGTCTTAACCGAGTTTAGCTCCTACCCTGAACAAACACACCTGAACAAGCTAATTAATGTCCCCAGGATTACTATAAGGCTACAGACAGGTGAATTTTATCAGGGTTGGAGCTAAACTCTGCAGGGACACTGGCCCTCCAGGCCTGAGCTGCTTAAAAGCAGTTCATATGAAACTGCACCTTGATTTAGATCAGAGGTCTCAAACTCAATTTATGGAGGGCCGCAGCTCTGCAGAATTTAGCTCTAACCAACTCCGACTCACACCTGTTTGAAAGTTTCTAGTAATACTAAAGAACTTGATTACCTGGATCAGGTAGTTTGATTAGGGTTGGAGCTAAACTGTGCAGAGCTGTGGCCCTCCAGGAATTGCGTTTGAGACCAGTGATTTAGATTATCCATTTACAATGCTTAATAAAGATGAATCAGGACACATAACAACATTGATCAGTTTTATTTTTTCAATCCACTGAAGGACTAAAATAATGGCTACTAGTTCTGTAGTGAACACCGACAATTGTTTGTTGTTTTTGTCTTTATGCACCTTGAAATTTGAAAATATATGTAGCTGCTGCTGTTTGACCCCGAAATACAATCCAGTATTTCTATGTAGTTCTGATACATACTTGCTCTGTATACTAATCTGTATCTAAAAGCTTGTTTGTTTGTGTGTGTGTGTTTGTTTTGTGTTGAAAGTAGGCCTATGACTCATTAAGACAATTACTTGCCGCCACCTACTGGAGGTAAAAGTTAGTATACATGCTTTAATTTAATTTCTAATGTATTTGGAAATCAGCTCCCAGCTTCTGGAGAGTAAAGATGAAATTTGTTTTTCAGCTGAATTTGGCTGGTAACGGTCAATTGTTATTGCACTTGAATCTACTGGTTATATTTAACAAACTGATAAAAAATTATGCAATGTTAAAGGTTATTATATATAATTGTTATATAATTGTTTTGTGTATCTCTCTGCTGAGATCTTCCACTATATATTATTAGAATGTGTAGAATTAGAATGAGGCTGCACTATCACTCATTGTGAATTTCAGGATTCATAGTTCTGCATTTTCTGTGTATTTCCTTAGACGATTTGTTATATTTGGATCATGTTTAAAAAAGTTAAACAGCTGCTTTCTTTATGTCATTAAAATAACCGCACACCCTCAGGAAAAAAAAAAAAAAATGGAAAAAAATCTGTGTTGCAAAAGATTTAGCTACACTTAACCACACTTTTAAATATAGGCTACATGTGTCATTGTGTTCGGTTAAATGTTTATTATTATTATTATTATTTATAGAATCAAAATGATGACTCGTTATACTTAAAACTTAATACTTCCTATTTCTGCCACTAAAGTAGTAAATTATTCGACATTATAAACCAGTTTTGATGACTTGTATCTCAGGTAACACAAAATCCCGTCGTGTTTAACTTGACTGTCCTGAACAGACAGATGCGTGCCATATTATACATAATGTTCGAATCAGGTGAGCAATTACCGATGATAAATTTCAGTGAAATGATGGAGCAGCTTTAAGGTATTTATTTACATCGTTGTGCTTTGATTTACATCTGTGTACTATGATTCAGTATAAACATGTGCGTTCATTTGTTCTGCGAGAATCACACCGTTTCCTGTGTTTGCCTGACTCAGAGTTGACTCAGTAATAGTGAATCAGATTCGAAAAATGGCGGGGGATTGTTTCTGCGCTCCACTTCCTTCCTCTGCCTTCATTCAGAAAAATAAATGTTCGCGCTCCTCCGCTCGCCAGCCCACCGTGTTTGTGTACGAATGGTAATGTTCAAGTGTGTGACTCAAACTCCTGAGACGCGCGGGAGAAACCCACACAGAACCGGGGAGATGCGCTTCCGTCCTGCTAGCTGCTGCAGCCGCCGTCTGTCTGTGATTAGCACTGACTGCTAACATGAACAGGGAAAAGGCTTACACGTGATAAGAGAACATATCTGTGGTGTAAAAGTGTAAGAGCCGACTATGGAAAGGCGAGTAATTTTCTTATAGGAATTGTTCACCCAAATTACTGTTCTTTTGTTTACGCTCATGTACGATTTTCGTTTGCAGAATCTCAAGAGTGCGGTGTGTCAACACAAAGAAACGGTGACTGTGCCCGCCAAGCTCTGAAATGTTATAAAACGTCGTTAATTTGTGCAATAAATTTAAAGTCTTCTAAAAAACAAGATGGCAGTCAGTTTTCCCCCAAAATTGTTTGCAGAAAAAAACAATACAAGTTATGCATCTAACTAAATTCTTGCATGAAGGAGAGCAACAACAGATGCGTTTATCAGCTTTTGAAAAGAAAACACTGAAAAGTTTATTAGTGCCCAGTGTGCTAATGTGTTGATAAGAAATGTTATGTTTTGATTTTTCACAGGTCTTTTACCTGTTTTGAATTACACATTGCATTTTTGTTTTGTAGGTTTAAAATTATTAATACATTTTCTATTTTATTATTTATTTTTAGATGTTTATGTGTATTTATTTATTGTTTACAGTGAAGTAAAAATGTCTCCGGTGTTGTTCGCTGTGGACGTGAAAGAGCATGTCTCCAATCAGTCTGTATTTTGAAAAGTTATCTTTCAAAAAACAGCTAGATTTGGTAGATTCCTGATGGCACAAGTTGCCCTGGAAAACTGAAAGAAATGCATCTCAAACTACAGTCCAATAACATGGTGTGTGCCAACTACAGTATGTGATTTTTTTATATTTTATTGATAAATACACATTAAATGTATATAAATCTGTGCTAAGCCACAGCACCTTCATAAAGGATACATTATTACACATGCAGATTCATTATCATTCTACTGCATTGTTAAAACAAATTTAAGCATATTTAACACAATTATTTTTTTTTTTACCAACAGATATCTGATTTATTTCACAAACATATTTTCCTGTTTTCTATAAATAAAGACAAAACACCAAATATATACAGTATAGAAAATGTTTGTAATAACCTTTTATAAAGCATCAGAATGTGGGAGCTAGAAGCTTGTTGTTTTCCCAAATATTTTATCAGATCCCCACATTTTGTATTTATTTTTTAATTTCACTAATTTTATTTTATAAATTGTTTGAGTTTATTTTTATTAATTCTACCTATACCTTATTTAGTAAATGTCATGTAAGTAAAAAGTTAAGTCGCTTTAAGTTAAAATTATTTGTTGTTATTCTTCTTACGTAAGTGTTGCCATATGGTGATTTAAGGCGTAATGCAAGAGGGTGAATATTTGTGAATTGGCCGTGCGTCGTGTGAGTGTGGCGTGGGGGATGGAAGACACGGTAGGAAAAGCAGGAAGTGCATGGAGAAAATAAGCGAGTAGTTGGAGTGCCAGAAGAGCACATGCTGAGCAGAAAAAAAACATTACAGCTGTTCATTCATACTTCTTCCTCTGAGTATTGCTCGAGGAATATATGTGAACATGACAAATGCCTCAGACAGAACAGCCTCAGTGCCCATGAAAAACAACCTCAAACAAGTTTAATAGTTAGTTCGACAGGAAGCTGATGGCAAACAGCATAAATGTTTTCTCTGTTTGTCATCAAGACTTTCCCTCTTTAACTTACAAAATTCTTTCAGTTTCAAATTCCAGAACAACCCCTTTTTAATTGATACTCAGAAAAAATATATATAATTTGATTAGTGGATACTCACTGACTCACAATGACTCGTCTGTAAACAACAAGAATGGGGGAATTAGTCATGTTATTTGCATGCTATATAAGTGGCATGGTTTTGCATTTAAAAGATGTCTCAGTAGACCAAATGGCCCATTGTGAAAACACAGGTCAGTAAAATGCGCCAGAGGCTGTGCTAAATGGTGCTGTGCTTTTACTCGCATTTGCAACACAATATGCATATAGACCAAAGCAGGGTGCTGATAGCTGCAGCATCACACCTTGCTTTGTGTTGTTAATGTAAAGAAATTTTAGCCTACAGCCTTCAACAGGAAAAGACCAGCCTTTCACAAGTCACAGGGCTTCATCTCTTGAAAGCTTCTCTTTAAATGCATGCAGTGATGTTTGCTATCAGACCAGAGTGTATGAAAATGCTATTTCTATGTAGATTAGTAACTTATAAACATGATGCTGAGAACTGAATTTGCATCTTTCAGCAAAAGGTTATGATTTAGATGGGACCAACGTAACTTTAATTGGACAAATACCATAGTGTATGGTGAAATACTGTACTTCTTCACAAAGAAAAAAGTCTTTAGTCATTTAAGGGGCGAAGGAGATGCAAATCAACATAGTCGTTTGTGTCCCAGGGTATTCAGAGATGTTTCAAATGATCTGCTGTGTCAATGCTTTTATGCTCATGCCTATTTATCTGCTGCTCTGATATTAAATGTATATGTACTGCATGTATGTGAAAGTGGTTTTAAGTGCATCATGTGAGTAATGGTCTTGATGATGAATATGTTCTTTGGCTGGTTCTCACATCTGACCAGTGACATGGTTTCAATGACTTCCATTCGTTTGTGATTACCAAGAATTAAGGGTTAGTTCACCCAGTGGGTTTGTTCTAAACCATTAAATCTCATTGTTTTGTGGAACACCGGTACTTACATTTGTTTTCTCCATACAATAAAAGCCAGTTGGGTCTAATGTCTTCTGGAACTAGATGCTAGTTGCAAACTGCTTAGACTAGTATCATAGTCATCTATCTATCTATCTATCTATCTATCTATCTATCTATCTATCTTTCTATCTATCTATTTTCATACTTTTACCAGTAACATTAAAAAAGTTACATTGTTTTTTTTTTGTTTTGTTTTTTTTCAAAATAAATAGTAGCTTAAGCTTGATTACCACTTGGTTAACTACTAGTTGGTCAAACTAGTTCTTAAGACAATCTTCTTTAAAATTTTGTACATTAAGAAATGTTTGAAAGAACATGTGGGCAACTTAAAATATTACAGATTTTTACTTTAAATAATGATATTGCACTCACAAAGAGCAAATTCTAGTCAATGAAATACTGCAGAGAACTAAAGGATGATTCATTAAACCAATATAACTTGATGACTAATTTTTTGAGCTTGTTACATTGGCCACTGCCTTTGTGGCTTTGTGAAATTCAAATAGAGAATCTTGGTCTTAGACACATTTGTTTAAATAAAAAAAAAGTTATTTTGCAACAATAAAAACGCGTTAAATACTACAAGAAAGAAAAGCTGCACCGAGGCATACATAAATGGAAAATAATCCATCCAGATATCAAGGGAGACTTGGAAACACTTTTTTGTTGTATGCAAAACATTTTTTTTCTTTTCATTATTTAATAGTGTTCATAATTAATGTTTTCAAACTCTACACATAAAAATCGTAACTTAAATGTGTCATTTTTTGCGTGCGGTTCTAAAGCTGAGCTAAAATAAAGAGTGTAACAATACATTTAAAACCATTCTTTAAAAAAAGAAGAGGGGGTCGGTAACAACAAAAACCTGTAACAACATTACAACAACGGTTGGTTGTGTCTGGCGCCGACGCGATCATGATTGGCAGGCCACTACCACCGATGCAGCTTATTGGTTCGTGACAATTCAAACGTACGTCCTCCCCAACTGTCTCCGCCTCCTCCATCTATTTCCCGTGTGGAAGACCCCGTGAAATGCCCCTGAAACTCCCGAAGGCGATTGTTGTCTTTCATTCATTCGCAGCTCACAGACCGCGCTGGTTTCCACGCTTTGGACGTCGTCCCGACCGCTCCTTTTAAAAGGGTACGTTTTAAATCTCTCTTATTTATTTCGAAGTTAGCTTTAGTGATCGTGGTTCTCTGCAAAAACAAAAATCAGAAAACAGAAATAGGAGTAAGTTGTTCGGTTTAAGGCACATTTGAACAGGATTAACAAACACTAAACAGATTGGCGGGCTCCTGTGGCGCGTTTTTCGTTGTAACTTGTTACTTATGCAAAGTTATATTAAGTTTGTGCAGTCCACACCCTTCTCAAAGAAACTTTGTTTTGGTACACAGCAAATCTCGCAATTCTTTTAAAACACGATTTTTTTGGGGGGTTTCAAACAAAGAGCCAAAATTGATTATTTAAAATAGTTCCAACGGTATTTTGAACAAAGCCACGATCTTTCGCTTCGTTTTTGTTTGCTATTCAACGTTTTTTAATCGATTAAAGCTCTACGCGGTGTAAACAACTGAATGGTGTTTTCACGCTCTCGGGGATTTAAAAGGGCGCGAATCCCGCGCTGTGTGTTCGTGTTCCGGTTCGCACTGGAACTGCGGGGTATCCGTAGAAACCGCCGTTCGCCTTTTAGCTTTCTCTTTAAAAGCTCCGCCGCAGCACAGCGAACTTCCGACGAATTTCCCATCTACCATTTTAAGGTATCAAAATCCAATTGTTTAAACGGACACGCCGCGTTGTAAATATTTTTTGTTTGTAACCGACATTGTGTTGGGTTTGAATTCGCGCGAACTCAGGCCTAGCGCGTGTTGTAAACAAACGGGAAGCCGGTCGTTCCGCACGCTCTTTCATTACGCTCCCTGTAAAGTTAATTTCTACTTAATTTTCACCAGACGAGCGCCTAGTAATTTATTAAAAGTTTCTGTACTTTCAGCAGATATCTTGTTTGTTGATCGATTGTTTGTCGGCCGACTCTCTTTGCATGCAGTTTTCCAGTAAGGCAAAATGAGTGATTCTGGCAAGGACACAGTGGCTCCTAAAGAGAAAGACGGAGCAGAGAAGAGAGGACGTGGAAGACCACGAAAACACCCACAGGTATTGCAGTGCTTTATATGGGGCGTTGTGGGTTTTAAACGGGCTGGTGCATTTCATATTGTTGAGACCGAAACCCTGCCCTTAGTTTGTATTTTGGCCAAAATTACGCTTGCATGTGTTTTGTATTTTTTTTTGAGGTCTTGCACATGGGCTGAGGACATCCGAATCGTTTTTTATTTATTTATTTATTTTTTTGAGTGGGCTACTTAATCTTTTTAAGCCCTTAATTTATAGGCTATATTAAGCTCTTTGTTTTGGTGCATCTTCAACTCAATTGCACACGCTTAACATGTGCAATGGTCATCTGTAGTGGCAGAATGACCAAGGCCTGTAACATGATCTCTTTAAACCAGCAGTAACCCACTTACTGTTTCAGCTGCTCACTGATTGGCCGCTGGGAAATGCCAGCATCTGATTGGCTCAGCCCGCTGCCAATCATTGGGCTTCAAGAGTGCATTGGGTTTAAAGTTTCTATTACTCACCCATGTAATCAGAGCCTTTGAGTAGTAATCCATGGCCACCATCATACAAGATGGATTACTTATTGCACACCACTATCTTAGCTTCTTTAGCATATATTTAAAAATATAAATAAAATGTATAATTACAAGTATCCTCATTTAACAATATGCTACATAAAAGGCATTCAGCAGTTATTTGCAAGGTAGTTTTTCTTTCTGAGTGCACAACATCCATATGCAACATGCTTAAAAATAGTTTACTTTCAGTATATTTCAGGCCTTCTTCTGAATATGCAAAAGGCAGTAGCTCTAGCAGCTATTCAGTTTTTGCTTTTGCAGGAGGTAGTTTCAGAAATTGATAGGATCCAGCTGCTTTTTCAATGGGTATTAATAGTATTTATCTATTTATCTTTTTTGTATTTTATTTATTTATTTATTTATTTTTAAAATCTAAATCTCAATTTTTCCATCCTTCGTGTAGTTGTAAAACAATCAAATGACTAAGATTATAAATGTTAACGAGTGTGCTGTTCTTTCACACACTTCTCTTTAAATCAAATGATGTAGATGTTAGTCTACATTGACGTAAACATGGTTTCCTGTCCTTGAGGAGACGAGCAGACTTGATAAGCATTTGCAGTTGGCTCACACAGTTCACTTGCTATATATATATATATATATATATATATATATATATATATATAAGGAAATATTCTTTACCCTGACCCTGAGCAGCTTATTAAACTGGTACAACACTGATAGTTGGGCTATGGTGGTCTGCGGTGTATTTGATTCACTTTTGGCAACCAATGACTGCATGCCACCTGTTAGTCTTAAAGTAGCAACCAGCAGTGTTAACTATGAACAGCATATGCTTTACAAGTTATCCACCAGTATATGGAAACCCACAGTTGATTCATGTTTATGTACAGAGGTAATGTTTTTGGTGGTCTGTCCTTTTCAATCTCCAGCAGGAGGCAAGTGGATCTCCCACACCGAAGAGACCCAGAGGAAGACCAAAGGGCAGCAAGAACAAGCCAAGCTCCACAGCATCTAGGGGCAAAGTGAGTAGAAACATTTCAGTGGTTTCATGCACAACTACCTCCTCAACAATATTGCCATCAAAGACAAACCGACAAACCTGCGTCTTCCGGCCCTTTAAGTTTACACGCTAGCAAATAAAACGTCTTATTGGCTTGTATGGTTTCATAAAGAACTTTTAACATCCACATGATCCAAGGGTTTTTTTTTTTCGGTCATCACATAAAGCCAGAAAAAACTCCTGTACTTCTAAGAACGGTCTACTGAAAGCTTCTTTGGCGAACCCAAAAGGTTGGTTCTGTGGAATCACTGCAAAACCCCATTTTTGGCACCTTTTAATTATAAGAGTGTAATTCTGTCTAACTTGGTTTTTGCGTAAATCGATAATCAATTTCTTTGTTTTTGGTACTTTTTAATTGTGCGAACAGTCTTGTTTTTTCGTTTAGAGCCTGCAGATAAAACCAGTTGCTCAATTCCGGTTGAATCTCTTGACTTCCTGCTAGCTTCCTGTGGCGTAGCAAGCGCTGTGCGTTGCAGGTGCACGGGCAGCAGAGCAGCCTCTGCGACGATAACCCCACCCCCCCGCTTCTACCCTTCCTTCCCCTATCTATTGTCATGACGACAGCTGACCCACCAACCCTTCCCCCCGCGTGCACGCTGCCTCTTCCTTTTGTTTGTGTGCGAGTGTGCGCGTGTCGCCGTTTCTCTCGCCCGCTTGTACCAGCTGTCTCTCAGCTCCGGACCAGGTGGCTGGCGAACTGAAGTGCACTGCGTGCTGTTCATGTCCGTTTCCAATATAATAGCCAATGAACTCACTGCCCCGGGCCGCCTGCCAGCACGAGTCCAGCGGCGCCCTCTAGTGCTCGACTGCATGCGTAGCACCATGTTTATTCTCTCTTTCTCTTTCAGAAAACAGCAACTGCTTCGGCACCTGCAGGGACGAAACGCCGAGGACGGCCCAAGAAAGCAGTGAGTTTTCATTTGTTTTCCGTTTGGTGCATTTTGTGTTCCGTTATAGCAGAAACCACAAGGCTAAACGGGTGTTTGTGTGGTGGGAAGTTGCCATGGGCAACAACGAAAATATTTGGCTGCTTCTCACAGGGGATTTCTTGCAGCGCTTTCTCCCCCTTCGTTTCTCCTGTAGGTCTTGTTTATAAGAACAGATCAAATATCTTGAAACCTTTTATTTTGCTGTTAAGTCAGTTTGGCATGTAATCAGGCAGAACCCAGTGCCGCCCCCCGTTTCCTCGACAGCTCACACTGTAGTCATCAGCCCTGTGTCTTTGTACTGCATTCCTCGCTCATGAGGCACGGTTCTGGCGCTGGAGTTTAGTTTTCCTCATTCAAACATGTCCGCAGGAATCCAGCGAGTTGAGTCACAGAAACCTCTGGCTTTGAGTCACACTATTAGCTATCGTGGCCGTGCCGGGACGTTTCCTCCACTTAATCATTTGAACTTAGAAAACTCTGGTTTGATTTTAGTAGAGTGGATGAGACATGCAAAATGTTTAAAAACCCCTTTTTGACTGACTTTTAATGTCTTCGTAGTGGAGTGTTATTACACGTCCCCTTTAAGCATTTCTGCAGTGTTGAAGTTAGCAGCAGCCTCACTGTGACCAATAGAGGACTGTTTTAATTTAATGGTGTAAGATCTGAATCAGCATTTCAGTGACTGTCTGATAGTGTTCAGTTTAAAAAAAAAAAAAAAAAAAAATGAAAAGATTTTATTAATTTTGTGATTAGTTGTCACACATGAGCCCAAAACTTTTATAAATAATAATTATAAATATAAATTAATAATTAAAATAAATAAATAAATAAAAAATATATATTTATTTTATTATATTTGTAACCCTGGGCCACCATACCAGTCATAAGGGTGTTTTGTTGTGTGTGTGTTTTTTTTTTTTTTTTTTTTTTTTTTTTTTTTTAATTCATTTTAAATTTCATCATCTGAAATCTAAATAAGTAAGATTTCCATTTGTGTATGGTTTGTCAGTATTGGACAAAATGTGGCTGAGAAACTATTAAAAATAGTTAGGAAAATATTTGGAATCTGAGGGTGCAAAAAAAAACCTCAAAATATTGAGAGAATCGCCTTTAAAGTTGTCTAAATGAAGTTCTTAGCAATGCGTATCAGTCAATTAAGTTTTTATATTTTGGGTAGGAAATTTACAAAATATCTTTATGGAACATGCTCTTTGCTTAATATCCTAATGGTGTTTGGCATAAGAGACATTTTGAACCATACAGTGCATTTATGGCCATTGCTACAAATATACCCATGCTACTTATGACTGGTTTTGTGGTCCAGGGACACGTTTTTGGGTCAGTGGAACTCCCAGAACTAGCAAATGACATGATCTAGTACCTTGTGAAGACTAAATATGTCCCTTACAGCCTGTGTTAAATCTGATTAAAAGGCTGTTGTGTTTTGCATGCTGCAATGCAAATGTTACTCCCTCACCTGACTGTTTTGCCATCTGTCTTTTCAGGAGAAGGAGGAGCAGCCATCTAAGTCCTCTGAGGAAGAAGAGGAGGAGGAAGAGGAACAGTAACTAGCGACTCGTGCTACCTCACAATCCAACGTTATTTCTTCCTGTTGACCAGAGCTGGACTGACCCTCCCCCCTCCCCTCGTCCTCCCCCCGTCCCCCTCTTCCCCTTACACTAGTGCCACCCTCACCCTCCAATTCACCTTTATGCTCTAGCGCCCCCTAGTGTCAGGGAGGCTTGCACACTTCATGCGCCTTCTCTGTGTAACACCACTGGAAAAAGACTCAAAATACTGTATGTCCATTCATGGATGCATGCACACGTGTATGCGTGTATGTATATGTCTCGCACTCAATGGGTAATTGGTCGAAAGTGTCTGTCATTATACTGGACAAAGATATGCTCTGATGGCGGCTTGACACAAAGCGATTTGCAAAATACTGAAGTTTTTTTTTTTTTTTTTTTTTTTTTTTTTTTTCTCTTTGCGCAAACAACAGTTTCAGGCCTTGAGAAATTCAACTTTATTTTTACAAGTCGAAATCTAAAATATGGTAGGTTGTGTGAAAAAATTCATGTCGTTGTGTACTGGACAAAGGTGAATTGACCTACTCGTTTGTTTTTACTTGGGTTGTGTGTGCGTGTGTGGTAACTCGATGTCTCCAGTTATTCTTTTTAGCTACTCCGTGATTCAAGCTAGAAATAAAATGAGCGTATTTTTCGAGTGAGCATAATCTAGAGGACTTTTAACGTGTAATCAACATATCATTGAATGCTTTGTCGTGAAACCTTTTTGACTTTTCTTTTCCTCTTTTTAATGCCCTCCGCCGACTTGCCACCATCATGATTTCACCGATTCCACTGCGATAAGTTTACTGTCGCTACAGAACTACGTAGTCAGTTTCCGCCCGTTCTCAGTGTGGTTCAGCTTACTGGTTATGTGCTAAGGAGCAGTTTGCTTGTCTGGCTGTGTTCGAAATGATTGGTTTTAATTTCGGAAATGACTAAACGTACCACCAACTGGTCCTTGATCCGAAAAAGGCACCGCGACTGATTTGACACCTGCAGTGCTTTTCATTTTATCGGCCCCCAAATCTGTGAATTAAACTCCTTTTTCTTTTTAACCTAGAAAGTGCTAGATCATTCCATTTGCTCTCAGATTCCTTGTGAACCTCCCAGTCGTGTCACTTCTGTCCCATTACAGTCCACTCAGACAACTTTTGCTTGATGTGTTTGGGTTTTTGTTTTGTTCATGCTTTATTTTTATTTTTTTTTTTTTTTTTATTTTTTTTTTATTTTATTTTTTTATTTTGACGTGTTAAATTCCATGTCAGGGAACGCTGATCGGTCCAGTGACTGGGTCTCCTCTCAGAACTTAATGCTGCTACAAACATGGTTAATTAAACCCGGAATACTGCAACCAGGTCAGTTCTACTCTGGACTTGACCGTCACGTTCATACCTCACTTTACAACAGCCTATGACGGATTACTCTTCTCTTTCCTGACGATGTTCAACTGGTCTCAGTGCAGCCTTTGGCAGGTGTGTTTGTTTCTTTCCAAGTGCAGTGTCTGATCCATTTACAACTGTCTCCGGTGTGGGTTTTTGTTGCTCTTTTTTTGTTTTATTTTAGTTTTGATCTGATTTTGCTTACAGCAGTGTGCATCAATGAACAGAATTTTTTTTTTTTCCTTTTTTTTTTCCCTCTTCATATGTAAACATCTGGACACACCACAGGAATTACTGCATTGAGATGCAAAACATGTTCACAGACTGTGGTAGAGATATAGGTTTGTGTGTTTTTAGTTTTTTTTTTTTTTTTTTTTTTTTTTTTTTTTTTTTTTTTCTATTCATACTCGTTTGGTGCACTGAATTGACTTTTTGATTTGTTATATCATGGACAAAATGATTTAGTGTGGCACCTGAAGGTTAGGGCTCTTGGGTTTTTTTTTTTTTGTATTTTTTTTTTTTTTTTTTTTTTTTTTTTTTTTTTTTTTTTTTTTTTTTTCTCTCTTCTTTCTCTTTGTAATAAACTACATCCTGCTAGTTGCTTAGCTCTGAGCCCCCCGTTTAGTAGATCATGATGGTACTATGGCTGTTTGACGGTTTTTAACATGCCCCCTCAATACTGATGTCTTGTTTTTATGTGCCCGTGCACACAACTGGTTTGGGATCAGTCTTTTCAATGTATACACTCTGCATTTTCTATTGTGGACTGCAGGAATTTATATTCAAAATGGTAATAAAGTTAAGGATTCGTACATATCTTTGTGTGGCTGTTACTTTTAATTATTTAAAAGTATTACTCTGTCTGAACTAATAATTCACTATTGTAAGATCCTTTGTAACTACACTTAAAACTACTACTTAAAAATAAAGGTGTTTTGATGCCATAGAAGAACCTTTTTTGTTCCGCTTCACAGAAGGTGGTTTGTGGTGACAAGTTTCTTCAGATTATAAAAGGGTTAGAAAAAGATGGTTCTTTTACTGAATGGTTCTTTGTGGAACCAGAAATGGTTCTTCTGTGGCATCGCTGTGAAGAACCTTTTAAAAGCACCTTTATTTTTAAGAGAGAGAAATTGCACTTGATCTTAACCTTTCACTTCCTAATTGGCCATAATGACATTTTGTTCTTTACTTGGTTCCCTTTTTAGACCTGACCACAGACTGGTCCAAAGTCTCCATCTATATGGACTCTTCAGAGATTGACGCATTTCTGCTTACAACTTAATATTGCAAGTGTTTTCGTATTTAAGTGAAATGTTTTAACATCAGTTTGGTATAATTCTGTAACATGATAGATTTGCTTGTTGTAATATTATTATTTTTTTTTTTTTTGTCTTGTTTCCAGCCAAAATCCCTAAAACTTAAATCAAGAAGTATTTTATAGACAAGCAAAAAATGATTTTCTTGATTTCATAAAAGGTCAAAATTAAGTGCGTTTCTGCTTAGAACAAGCAAAATAATCTGCCAATGGGGTAAGCAAAATCTTAACTACTATTGTTTTGCAGATTATTTTGCTTGTTTCAAGCAAAAACTCAATTTTGACTTTTTTCTAAAAATAAGAATTTTTGTTTGTCTAGAAAATCTTTGATTTAAGAATGTTTAGAGATTTTGGCTAGAGACAAAAAAAAAAATCTAAGAAAAGCATTTGTGCAGTGTCAAAAATATTCAATATATTTAACAGTATACTGCTAGAATGGGCTGATTGTAAACCTGACATTTTCCTTGGTACATGATGCAGAGCAGATGGGTGGAGCTTGATGTCCAGCCTCCACTCTCTGGACATAATGGGTGGAGCTTGAGATGAACCACACCTTCCCCATAAGGTTAAACTAGGCAAAAATATGTACTCGTCTATAAATATGTAAGTAGGAATCAGATTAATATTAAACATGTTACTGGTTGTTTTGAAGATTAAGTTTTTTCTTCTTTCATGAACAAACGGTTTGATGCAGTTGCGATTGAAATTATTCAACCCCCTTTACCTGTAAGACATTTTGCTTCAGAGAACAAAATTTTATGAAAACAATTCAACAAAGGCTAATACACTGTTAGGAAAAGTTTATTAATACACATTTGAGGAATTCTGAGTTGATGAATAATGAAAAAAAAATAAAATAAATCTAATTGGCTCTAATCGTTCATGTTCAAAATGATTCAACCTGCAAAAGTCAAATTTGGTGCAGAATATTTTATTTTTTAAAACCACCAATAAACACTGCTTGGGAGTGCTTAGAAGATTCTGTCACCTCTCTACTGCAATCTTGGCCCCTTCCTTGCCAGATCACTGATTATCTATGGTTTTCACATTGCCAATGCTTTCTTCAAATTCAACCAAATATTTTCAATTACATCTGGAGACTGAGTTGGATCCTTGAACCAAGCATAAGTACATTTGGAAGTATACTTTGGGATGATTGCCCTGCAGGAAAGTCCATTGATCATCAGCTTCAGACAGGCATCA
Organism: Labeo rohita; assembly: GCF_022985175.1. Taxonomy (NCBI): domain Eukaryota; kingdom Metazoa; phylum Chordata; class Actinopteri; order Cypriniformes; family Cyprinidae; genus Labeo; species Labeo rohita. The sequence continues at coordinate 30,663,673 of NC_066891.1, read as the reverse complement.
AAGTTCTTGCCAAAATGGCCTGATATTTCAAAGAATCCATGAAATCCTCATACAGTCATGATTTCCACTTCCTGCTGCAGTAAAACAACCCCATAATAGGACTGACCCACCTCCATGTTGGATGATGGAGATGGTGTTCTTCTGCTTATAAGCTTTGTCTTTTTCCCACCGCTGATCCATAGGTCTAAGGAGTTTTATCCAAATGAATTTTAGCAGGTTCAAGTCAGCCATTTGTCCAGATGCCTCAACATGAAGGCCATACTTGTCTTGTGTTGTTCTTATACACTGTATTGAAGTGGTTTTCCTTTTCCTCCTTTCGTCTGGTCATCTTGAAAGTCATTGGGTGTACCTTGTAGGTTTTTTAGTTGCTTTGATAAAACATTTTATGATACTGTGTTTTTTTTTTTGTTTGTTTAATACCCTCAAAGGTTTTCTGGTACAACACATTTTAAACTACGGAATAAGGCTGTGTCTCTAGGAACTGAATGTCTTGGAAATCTTCATGTAGCATTAGACTTTCTAATATAATTCTCTATAGCTTATGCGAGAGCTCAGCTGACTTTACCATATTTGCTACTCAACTTCAGCACATGCATGGGCTAAATGTATGTGTAACAGCCCAATTCTCTGTGTGTGTGTGTGTGTGTGTGTGTGTGTGTGTGTTTTAATAGGGATTCTAGGCTTAACTGTGTTTTAAGACAATTTTGTTCCCTACCATCAGTGTTGGGGTAATGCTTTACAAGTAATGCAAGCTATGTAATCAGATTACTTTTTTCGAATAACTAGTAAAGTAACACATTACTTTTTAATTCATCTGAGTTACTTTCTTCCTCATTTTTTGACTGACTAGTCTCCTGTCCCCATGTTAATCGGAAGTACAGAGGCGTTGTGTGCACCGTATATGGTTACTGTAGTTCTAGACTAAATGTGAACAAGCATTTACTCATCTCACTTTCAAAAAAATAAATTAAGAGTGAAATGCAAACCCCCAGAATATGACGCAAACCTGCAATTATTAAATGTCAAACAACACAAATATCCTTTATGTATTTAATCCCATCTTATTAACCAATGTCTTTGCTACTGACATTTGATGATTCAGTTCAACCATGCTAATAAGAAACATGACTTCACATAAACTAACATTTGTGCTTCATTGTTTTTTTTTTTTGTTTGTTTGTTTGTTTTTATTGCTGAAGAGTGTTGAACTTTCTTCTTCTGCATTCTACTGTACAGACGTGAATTTACTTTTCCTTCAGTCTGAGGCTTATTCATTTCACTTTGGTGTGAAAAAACTTTTACATTTGATAAAAACAGAACTTTTTTTATGAAAAACAAACAAGGAAGCCCTGTCCAGATTTAAAAAGTAACGCAAAAGTAATGCATTACTTTCCGTAAAAAGTAATGCATTACTTTTAAACGTAACTTTCCCCAACACTGCCTACCATAAAAATAAATGACTCAACAACAGCAGTGTTGAGTAGGGGTTGAATAATTGTGACATAGCTGCATTACTAAAAAAACTTGGAACTCAAAAACATTACATTATTGACATTATCACTTTTAATATGCCAATCAACTGTTGTATATACCATTTTTATAAAGTCCTGGATCTTCAGTGCGCTTAGTACTGCGCATGCGCACTGGCTGATCTCGCCTTTTTTAACGCTAATGGAGCACAAGGAACGATATTTATGAGGCAGTTTGTTGTCAGATTATATTGGTGATTTCAAATGTGAAATTTAACCGTAAGCCTGCTGAACAGTTTTGGAGAATTTGATGTTTCCCCATTCAAAGAGATATGAGCTGCACTTGGCGTTTCAAAGATGGCGGCTGAGTGAAATGACTTGCCTTAAAGGGACTTTTGTTGTACAATAACTGTACTGTTACAGCTACTTTTCATTTTGCAGCTATTAATTGCCATCACCCACTGATAATCACAGTTTTGTCACTGCTCATTTGCAAAAAGTTAAACCACTTCACTTCAAAGCCTGGCCAATGGATGGTGTCATTAAAATATCCTCAACTTTATTTGAAGTTAAATGAACGACAGGTCACATCAGTTCACACAACCCTTCAGGCTATAGTGAATTAAAGCTGATGATATCACACAGCAGCAGATTTAATAGAAATTCAACAAAAATACTCAAAATGAATGTATAATCAGCATGCAGCTTAAATTATTAAAACAGTCTAACCAGTCAGTTTTGGTCACCACTGACTTCCACTGTGTGAACAATGTGTTAAAAAGCTGGAAATATCAGGGAATTGTCTACAATCATGAAAATATTTTGATTGTTTAGCTGCCCGATATGAATGACTTGCAGTTCGCCAAGCTGGTCTGCTAAAATGTGGTAGACCTGGTTCTGCATTGTATTCTACAAACCAGGAATCATTTCACACCTATTCCCGCACCTATATTCATTCACTTTTCCTTAACATAAAGTCAACAAGATCAATCTGAGATGTTTCACAATATAAGAACAACTGATTCATGGAAGAACCACAAATGTTCTATGATTAACAAACAAACACCAGACTGCTATCTCCTCAATAACATCAGTTCATTACAGAGGGACCAGCCAGAATTCTTTCAGGAAAACATCACCTTGCTGAAAACCTCACATATGAAGATGGTATTAAATCAAAATGTTGTGGCTTTTGCTCCAAGTCTCTATACTAGTTTATTTACAAAAGTTATAAAATAAACATTCAGCAAATATATTTTGCCAAGTTAAACAGTGTGTGTACAGTATTGCACATTTGCCTTTCACAGTTTTTCTTTTCCAGCAAAACTGGCAAAAAAATATTGATGGCTCATCTTGCACTATATATACATTTTTGTCCAAATGCTCTCTAGAATGAGAACGTTTCCTACCATAATTTTATAAATGTTGCCTGCTTCGGACTAGCAAGAGCATGTAGTATTTTGCTAGTTGTAATACATGAATTCGCTGGGCTAACTAAGGGCTACTGGCCATTTAAAGTGATAGTGCACCCAAAAATTCAAATCTTTCACTCACTACAACCAAACCATTCTGGTTACCATTGAATGCCATTTTTCAAACTAAGTATCTTGTATGTTTCACACAAGTGGAAAGTCATACTGCTTTGGAACAGCATGAGTGTGAATGATTTTCATTTTTGGTGAACTCTCCTTTTAATTTTTAATTTTTGATTTCTAAAAGCAGAATGTATTTTCAGCTTTGCTGACCTAGGAAATCTAACTACTGTTGTGGGCTTCACTTTCACAAAAAGTAACAAGAAGTTCTGCCATGCCATAAAACAGTGAATAAATAATGCATGTTAGCACAAGCGGGTCTGTAATACCTGGAGAAAGCTTTGCATTTGCTTTACCATTCATCTCAATGACAGCCCTGCAGTCCCACAAATGATGATTGAGCGAATAATCTAAGCTGAATGCCATGTGACTAATGACATCCTGACACTGATTGGCTGACAGCAGCACCAGAACACACAGTTTTGAACACTTCACCAGCGACTATCCTGTAGCGTCAGCAGCAGACAGGACAAAATAGGGCAAAAAATTTAGTAGTCAGGGTAAATAGGGCAAAAACATAATAATTGTCCAAAGCAAACAAAGGTTTTTAATGTTAGATAAGGAATCATTTTTGGTACTGTGCATCCAGCTTTTCTTGCAGTGCAGATGTAAGCTATTTTCTGTAAATGTGTGAGACTGATTCAGTATCTGCTATGAAGAACTAGAAAAACAACCAAGTGCAGTTAATGCTTTAAAATGTAACATAACTTAAAAGATATAATTCACCCAAAAATGGAAATTTGCTTTTTACAAGATGATATCTGATGCACTGGAGTGGTGTGGATTACTTGTGGATTGTTGTGATGTTTTTATCAGCCGTTTGCACTCTCATTATGACGGCACCCATTCACTGTCACTAGTGAGCAAGTGATGCAATGCTACATTTCCCCAAACTCATCTACATCTTAGATGGCCTGAGGGTGCATACATGAGGGTGAGTACATTTTGGGTACTCCATTAGCTCCAAACTATGCAAACTTGTTTATGGGGAAATTTGAGGCAGAATTTGTTTATCACAATAATCCTTTTTTGAAAAATGTAAAATCATGGTTATGTTATATTGACGACTGTTTTTTTATTAGGACAGGAATGGAAGAAGAGTTGACAGAGTTCGGTAATTTTCTTAATTCCACATTGACATCTGTTTAGTTTTCAATGGAGCGAGACCAAAATACTGTCCATTAAGGTAAAGGAGCACAAAAAAATTAAGAACTACTGTCTTCCGGAAACCAACAGATAGAAACACAATTCTGGCTGCGGATAGTTTTCACCCTCATTCACTGCCATTGAGTCAATTTCATCGACTTCGTAGAATTTGTGATCCGGAGGAAAGTTTTGACGAGCAATCTCACATATTGTTTAGTCAATTTAAAGCAAGACATTTTCATGATTGTAGTCATAATATCAAGGATTTAAACTGTATAGGTATCAAAAAAGTAACAATTTCTAGAAGAGGTGGCAACATGGAAGAAAAACATTTGCAAAGAGAAGCTTATTGGATGTACAGACTAAAAAGTTGGTCTCCCTTGGGTTTAAATGAGGATTTCGATCTTTCGTGTTTTCTTTAAGTTTGAAAAAGTTGTTTATTCCTCGATTGCTTGGTTATAGTGGTTGGTTATACGGTAGGGACTTGTGGCCTGATGTGTCGGCTCGTTCCCCCTTCTTTTATTTATGTTGATTTTTTTGTCATGTTGATCTTTTGAATTTTTTGTACTCATGATGGATTATTTGTGATGTCTCTTTTTGTGTTTGTGTTGTTTTTTTTTTCTGATGTGTTGAATTTTTTTGAAGTTGGGGTGTTTGTCTTTGCTTGATTGATTGGTCAATTACGTTCACGATAAGTAAAACCTGTGATGCGGCTTTTTATGTGTGATCTTTGGACTTCACCTCTCTTTTTAAAAACTGGGTGGGAAATGTTATATGATTCACTGAAGAAGGCTTGTTGCCGAAACGTTTGAATGCTCTGTTGCTAGATAATAAAATTGTAAATCATCAAGAAGATTGCGCGAGTGTGGATCCTTTACTTAAATACATGTTGAGTACATTTTTAACAAATTTTCATTTTTGGGTAAACTATTCCTTTAATGTGACATGATACCAAATGCACGTTTGCAGTATAATGCAGCATAAACAGTCTGTTTTTCCACAGCGTAAACTACTGGAAGTGAAATTACACTGGAAGCCTCACATATTCAAGTTAAAGGAGAAGTCCACTTCCAGAATAAAAATTTACAGATAATGTACTCACCCCCTTGTCATCCAAGATGTTCATGTCTTTCTTTCTTCATCCGTAAAGAAGGATCTGATCTACCAAAACGATCAGTTATTTTCATTTTAAAAAATACAATTTAAACACTTTTTAATCTCAAACGCACGTTTTGCCTTTCTCTTCCTGAACTCTGTGTATTCTGGTCCAAGACAGTTAGGGTATGTCGAAAAACTACAATCATATTTTCTCCCTCAACTTCAAAAATCATTTCAAAATCATCCTACATCGCTGCAGAAGTACGGACACAGTCTTTGTAAAGTGAACATGCAAAGAAAATGAAACACCCTTAACAAAAAAGATAAAACAGTGATATGGGACGATTTTGAAGTTGAGGGAGAACATGAGATGGGAGTTTTTCGACATACACTAACTGTCATGAACCGGAACAAAAACAGTCCAGGCAGAGTGAGACAAGACGAGCGTTTGACATTAAAAAGTATATAAATTGAAAAAAGTATTTTAATGAAAATAAGCAATCGTTTCACTAGATAAGACCCTTCTCGACCCTTTCTCGGCTGGGATCGTTTACAATCGCATTTGTGATCGTTTGAAGCCGCATTTAATCTGTATTTTGGAAGTTCAAACTCGGGGCACCATATCAGTCCATTATATGGAGAAAAATGCTAAAATGTTTTCCTCAAAAAACATAATTTCTTTATTGATGAAGAAAGAAAGACATGAACATCTTGGATGACAAGGGGCTGAGTACATTATCTGTCATTTTTTGTTCTGGAAGTGGACTTCTCCTTTAAATGGTTACAACCTGAAAGTTCCCTGAAAGTCACACTGAAATCAAAACAGTGACAGATCTTTCATCCATATTGTAATGTACATCCAAGTGTAACAGATTACAGAAAAAAATAAAATGCAGGACAGGGACTTTGTTCGACGTATTTGTCGCACTCAAATGTGGAAGCAGATGAACGTGAGCTTGCAGGGACGAGTTTAAGCACACTAAATAATTGGAGAGGTCCTACATACGTCACCAGAGAGTTGTTCTGACTGGAAGATCCAGTTATGACATTTTGGTAGTGACATTATGCCCCCACAAAACAAAACCTCCCACATATCCACCTTATTTTTCCTTCCAGTTATTTTCAGTTGTACAAAACAGCTCATTTTGCTGCTTGATATTGCAAACTGCTGTTACTTATTATATTAGTTTAATGTATTATCTCAAAGGAGAAATTCACTTCCAGAGCAAAAATTTGCAGATAATGTACTCACCTCCTTGTCATCCAAGATGTTCATGTCTTTCTTTCTTCAGTCATAAAGAAATTATGTTTTTTGAGGAAAACATTTCAGCATTTTTTCTCCATATAATGGACTGGTATGGTGCCCCGAGTTTGAACTTCCAAAATGCAGTTTAAATGCGGCTTCAAACGATCACAAATGCGGTTGTAAACGATCCCAGTCCAGGAAGAAGGGTCTTATCTAACGAAACGATCGGTTATTTTCATTTAAAGAATACATTTTAAATACATTTTAATCTCAATCTCACTGTCATGAGCCAGAACAAAAACAGAGTTCAGGGAGAGCAAGACAAGACGAGGATTTGAGATTAAAAAGTATTTAAATTGAATGATTTTTTATGAAAATAACCAATCGTTTCGCTAGCTAAGACCCTTCTTCCTCAGCTGGGATCGTTTACAACCGCATTTGTGATCGTTTGAAGCTGCATTTAAACTGCATTTTGGAAGTTCAAACTCAGGGCACCAGATCAGTCCATTATATGGAGAAAAATGCTGAAATGTTTTCCTCAAAAAACATAATTACTTTACAACTGAAGAAAGAAAGACATGAACATCTTGGATGACAAGGGGGTGAGTACATTATCTGTAAATTGTTGTTCTGGAAGTGAACTTCTCCTTTAATTATAAACACACTGGTTTGTAGTGCAACAGTTTATTTCGCTTTGTTATTCTTGTCATTGTTTCCCTATAGGGCTAATGAATCAGAAGTCTCACACATTTACAGAAAACAGCTTACTTTTGCACTGAAAAATAAGGAGGATACATCTTTCACAGTAAGATCTGTGACATGCTTTTAGAAAACACACGAGGTGAATTTTCATTTCATGCTGATTTTAAAGGGACAGTTCACCCCAAAATGAAAATTCTCATTATTTACTCACAACCATGTTGTCCAAACCTACATGAGTTTCCTTCTTCTGCAGAACATAAAAGATATTTTGACAAATGCATTTTGTCTGTACTATTAAATTCATTGGCTTCCAATGTTGTTTGGACTCCACTGTATCTACTCTTCTAATGCACAGAAGATATAGATAGATATAGATTTGGAACAACATGAGGCTCAGTAAATTCTGGTTTTATTTGGTGGTATCTCTTTAACATCTTAAAAACATTCCCAGTGCATGAGTGTGTCCGACGCTGAGGAAATGAATGGCAGCAGCATGCTTTGAATAAGCGAGTCACCTGACAAACTAGTTTTCATGCAGAACGAAAAATAAAACAGGCTCTTGAGTGTTTGAGTGACGGTTTAGCACATGGAGCAGACCACATTCATGCACACTCAGTCAAATGAACAGCTCTCATGAGGATTTAATAGTACAGAACATCAGCAGAATACATACAGCTAAAATAAATAAAAAACACAGTGGCGAATTAACATCCTTCTTAAGTCTTACTATTCAGACAGCAAAGCTGCGCTTCAGCTGGACCATATCTGCGAAAAGAGACCTGAGGTGAACAATATGATCCAATCGCTCGAGTCTTCAGTGTCTTGTAAATTTCTCATGTCACTAAAGCTCTTCTTCAAACAGTAGCTTATTGCTCAAAATGTCCATCTGGTGAATCTGCAATACAGGATGATGAGACAGTATATGGAGTGATGAGTTATTGACCATGTTCACAGGTTGGGTGCAGAATCACCAAAAGCAGGCTTTGCAGCAAACCTTGATTTTCATGCATCAGGATCTTTTGAAAGCAGGGGTCTGCGCTGCTGATACGTCCTCATCCAACCCTGGACCACCTGCAAACGCAAAAAAAAAGAAAAACATCTCACATTTTGACATGCTTTATTGCAATGATGAAAGGGTTTACTACACAGGCTTATTACAACATACCCTCAAGAGGTTGTAAATAAGTGGAAACGTGTAAATCCACTCTGGTTATCTTATGGTTTTAACATTTGATATTCCCCTTTATTCAAATACACCAAAATTTAAATGGTCCCATCATCACACCAGGGAGTTTCTCTCACATGCTAGAACAAAGCACATGAATATTTAATGATGTAAGTCTGGTTTAGTTTACCACTGGTTTACTGTTGCTAAACAACTTACTGTAAAATACAGCACTGTTATTTGCAATGCAGATAAGAAAAGACTTTCTAGAGTTCATCTGTACATCTTACTGTAAGAAATCTCAGCCATTCATTGGGGAATCTGTTGAGTGACAATCACAAATATCTCAGTGCTATGATTTCGGTGTTATGACCAGATACATATATTTTAACTCTATTTTCAATGGACCCAAACAGGAGTAAAAATGTCACATGGTTTATGAGTCTTTGCTGTTTACGTGAAGGAAAATAAGGTTAAATGTTTACAAGAGTTTCCGTTCACATGCTGGACATTTTATCATTTTGGATCATATAATCATTGCTGTTAATTCTGTTCGCCGTTTCTGTTTCACTTGTCATTTACTAACAGTATGATTTTTTTACTATCCTAGAATTGTATATTTCTGCCATATGGACATAGTCACTACTGATAAACTACTCCTAAATATAATGTAGAATCGGTCATTTTCTGTGAAGCTGCTTTGCAGTGATGTGTATCACGAACAGCCATGATTTTTCCCATTGTTTTGTTCCTTTTTATTTTACTTACTAGTTGTCCAGATCAAGTGAAGGCTTTTTTTAGGGTTTCATTAGAGCCAAAGTTTTTGTATTTTTGTATATAGTTGACCACATGTTGACAATTAGATGCCAGGTTTTGTAAAGGATATTTTCTGTAGGGCAGTTTGTTTATTGCTAAGAAACTCTTGAATGCATTTCTTGTTTTATTCAGTTTCTCATTATTCAGAGAACATTCAAAAGAACATCACTTATTTGAAATAGATTTGTTGTTGTGGTAACATTATAAATGCCTTTATTGTCTCTTTTGATCAGTTTAATGTGTCTCTGCTGAATAAAAGTATTAATATCGGTACAGTACATAATCACTTTTGCTGTCAGTATTTGCAGTAGGAGTCAGCATTAGACATCAGCGATTTTCATTTCAAAACAGGATAAATTACCTTTGTGTCTTCCTCTTTCCAAAGGATTTCCTGTTCTGCCTCGTTCAGCTCTTCAGTTGGGTCATAAGTGTAAACTGGAAGCAGCTGATGCCGCAACCTATCAATCCTTAAAATGTGCACAGACACACAAGCAGCAAAAACAGAAAGAAAGAAAGAAAGAAAGAAAAGTCATTTTAACCCTGTATTATTTACTTCATCATCCACTTACCTTGTATAGCAAACAAAGGCCCAGACATTCTTCCTAATATCTACTTCTGTGTTTCAAAGAAGAAAACATTATGGGTTTTTCATTTGTGAGTAAACTAAACTATCAGTCAAAGGTTTGGGATAATTATGATTTCTAATGTATTGGGGAAAAAAAGTCTATTATGCTCACCAAGACTGCATTTAATAAAAACAGATATATTGTAAATTACTATTATAATTTATCATGTTCAACTGTTTGCCAATACAATTTATTCCTGAAATTGTCAGTGCCATTACTCCAGTCTTCAGTTTCAGATGATCCTTCAGAAATCATTCTAATATGCTGATTCGTCAGTGAGGAAAACAAAAAAAAACTTTTTTTTTTTTTTCTCTTCAGAGAGGATGCATTCATTAATAAACTGATCAAAAGTAAGAGACGATGTTACAAAAAGATTCTTTTGAACATTTTTTATCAAAGAAAACATCACAGTTTCCACAAAAATATTGGGCGGCACAAATGTTTTCAACATTGCTAATAATCAGAAATGTTTCTGGAGCAGCAAATCTGCATATTAGAATGATTTCTGAAGAATCATGTGACACTGAAGACTGGAGTAATGTTGCTGAAAATTCAGCTTTGATCACAGAAATAAATTACATTTTAACATATATTCACATAGAAAACAGTTCTTTTAAACTCTAGTAATATTTCAAAATACTACTGCTTTACTGTATTTTTGATTAAATAAATGCAGTCCTGGTAAGCAAAAGAGACTTCTTTCCAAATAATCTTAATTATTCCAAACATTTGTTGTCTTGAGAAGAGTGCTGGAGTGTGTTTATTTACCTCCGTTTCCTCCTTATGTACAACACCTATAAAACAGAAGATAAATTAGCATTTTACTGTAGTAACATACTGCCTAAAACACACAAAAGCCTGTTACACCACTTAATGTTGTCGAAATAAGCAAAGATGCAGCTGACGAGCATTTGTGCACGCAGTAAGACACATTCATAAAAGAATAAAGGCTTTTTGTTTTTCTGAATGTACTGCCCAATTAAATTACTCCATCATGCGACTCCACATTCTTCCCCTGCTCTAGAACACAGTCGGACACTGTTAGAAATATCCTGAAGAGACATGCATGCTATCTAACAAACACTGCTGGTTTGCTTTTATATGCTGGCACCTACCACTGCTGCAACAATCCCAATGGCAGTGATGAGGAAGAAGGGGACCAGCACGTAGCTGACGGCCACGTCTCCGTTGATGGTGTGAGGGGGCTGTGTGGTGATGTTCATAGTGTAACACGCTCAGACATGGGCTGTGCTCCTGGCTTCTGTTTACTGCTCATCTTCCGCACGCATGTGACTCCCACATGGTCTCCTGCCCTCACCGATGACCGTCAAATACAAGAGAATACAGTTATTTATGGATGAGGACGCACACAGGAATGCTGAAAAAAAGCGCTAGGGAGTGTTAATCATTTTATTTCAGACTTGTTTGCACTCTACTAGAATAGATCTGTCCTTTTCTTGGATAGAAAAAACAAAGTTCTTAACACTCTCGTTTACCACACTTTTTCACTGCTGGATGAATCTCACAACATTTTAGGCTACAGTTTACTCCAAATTCAAAAGGAAAAAAGTTTATTCAGCAAGATAATGCCTTAGTACCATCATGTTTTTCATTGCGCCAACTTTATAAGGACACTTTCTTTAATCTTTATTATCATAATTTTTTGATGATTTATTTATTTAGTTTTGTTTTGCAACAAAATTGCATTCATAAAAGCAGTACAAAAATCTACCATAGTTTAGCAATGTTAAGTAATAAATGATTGCAATAATAAGAGTTTTTTTTTTTTTTTTTAGCATTTAATGACAGTTTCGAATATACTGTGTTTGCATATACCGTGGTATTGTTTAACGTACGCTACTATGTAAATACCGCGGTTTAGAAATATCATATTCATAATTTGTACCATTATACATCAAAACAGCATATGTTTTCTAAAGCTGTTGACATGGCACAATAGATCAGTCATCAGTCATTTAATACAGAAGCTGCAAAACGCACAGCTCATATTTAAATTACAGAAATATACCACTGTGATTTAATATCAAATGTCCAAATGGCTAATAACGAAAGCGTTTATGTTGCAAATGACTCTGCGGAAAAAAACAAACAAACAACGCATGCAGTGACATTGTCTGCTGCCATTTGTTTATGTTGCTTGCATTACTACGGTGACCACCAATGATAGCATCCATGTCATAATAATTATGAGCGCTAACAACACTGTGTCTGCTGACTCACGTGAAAGCATCATGACCAGCCAAACTTCACCATCGAGCCATTAAAGCAAACCCACCTGATTCAGCCAAAAGAGTAGGACGAGTGTCACTTCACTACAAGGAGACTCCAAATCCAGTTATTGTAACACAAGTCATGAGTTTGTCTGACATTAAACAGCTCCACAGTCAGTGTTTACGGAAAGCAAGTCCTGCAATGAAAACGAAACGATGATGGTGGTGCTGGAGGGAGGAGTTACGCCATTCACAATCAACGGTACGGACAGCAGATGGCGCCAATGTATGACATAATGCTACTGTATTATCGTATCATATATCATATATCATATCAGATCATATCATATATCACATAATCATAACGCAGGTTAATACAGGTAAAATAAACTCAAGAATGAGTGAAAATATTATATAAAAAACATACTTTCATGGATTTTATTTGCAAATTAAAAGTTTTTATACGTCTAAAAGCTGAATAAATACAATTTCCATTGATGTATGGTTTGTTAGGACAGGACAATATTTGGTCGAACTATTTGAAAATCTGGAATCTGAGAATGCAAATAATAATAAATAAATAAATAACATAAAAAAATTGAGAAAATCGATTTTAAAGTTGTCAGAAGTTCTTAGCAATGCATATTACAAGTCAAAAAAAAAAAAAAAGTTGTAATATATTTACGGTAGGAAATTTACAAAATATCTTTACTTAATATTCAAGTGATTTTCGGCATAAAAGAAAAATCGTTCATTTTGACCCATACAACAGTCTATTGATACAAATGTATCCGTGCTACTTAAGGTTTTGTGGTCCAGGGTCACATATTTGCATTTGAATTCGCATGAGTATGGGATTTTGCAATCAAGTTTTATTACTAAGATTAATAGATTTATATATATATATATATATATATATATATATATATATATGATAGAAATTATTGGAAGTTATATAAAATGTTATATAATATTATATAATTTTATATTAAATATGAAATATAAATACACACACGCACACGCGATTTATTTCTACTTTTAAACGTTTCAAAAGACACATCTTTAGAATAGTTAAAAACCACGCCTTGTAAAAGTCATGCCAGCCAATCAGATGTCACTAATTCCAAGCTTCCAAAGTGATTGACAAGCAGAGCCCGATCTCTGATTGGCTAAAAAGCGCGGGCCGTCCCCCCGACTCTTCGTTTCTAGTCTAGACTCTAGAGATTTCACAGAGGGAGGTTTCTGTGACACCTGTCAAAATATAAAGCCGCTATATATTAATGTCACAATAACAGTTACTTTAATAAATAATATTAATAGGCCTAGATTTTTTTGTAATTTAGCAGTCGCTTTTAATAATTAATAATAATAATAATAATAATAATAATAATAATAATAATAATAATAATAAAACACAAACTTTTTTTATACCGAAAAGAAAAAAAAAGAACCAATGCGGTTAACACGTCGGAGTGAATTCATCGCAAGCGCTTTAAACCAGTTCCACCTCTACTGCGCAACGTCATATTCACAAAAAGCAAACGCGTTTCGGGGTTGTCCATAATGCAACGCAATTTACGCAGAGCTCACAGTAATGGCGTCTGTGCGACACAAGCTCACAAGACCCACAAAATGAAGCGACGGAGGGAATATTTGTGTTAGCCAAGGGCCTTAAGAAGGGTTTGTAGGCGCAGAATTGCAGTGAGAGGCGCAAACTTGACAGGAGTTGAGGACTTTCATCTGTTCAGCGCGATGATAAAGCTGAAGTCCAACCAGACGCGCACGTATGACAGAGACGGCTATAAAAAGCGCGCGGCCTGCCTGTGCTTCAGGAGCGAGCGCGAGGAGGAGGTGACACAATCAATCACTGCTGTCTTTATTTACTTCACCAAATACATTGACTCCGAATATATCAAATACTTCAGTAATATGTACAGTTAGAAGTACAGCTGTACGTGTGTATATGAGGGATACGGGTGTTGTGAGGCCACTGAACGATGTCTGCTCACATCTGATTTGTTGTCGATGGAGTAATCACCTAACGTTGTTTAGTGATCGTGGTAACTAGAATTTACAACAGTATGTCACTGTTATTGTTACTACTGTAAAAACAGAAGTGATTTTGGAATCTCGTTCTAATTTTTGGACGTTACATGTGTAAATCGCATGATTTTATCATGTCAATATCAAGTTACGTGGCTATCATCAGTACAGTGGTGTTGAATTTGTTATCTAAATCTGATAACCTCACTGTACCATAGTACCTCTGCAGTAACGTTAGTGTTTTATAAGTTGTGTGAGAAACTTTTTAAGTCATCATGGCTAATACCAGGCTACTGTAACATTCACACAAGTAGCTATAGTATTGGCATTTAATAGAAGTGAATATACTTGTTGAACATATACTGTATGTTATAGCATTCAAACACACTGGTTGTCTCTATCAGTTTAATTTATTTACATGTTTGGTTCCTTTAATCAGGATTCTCCCTCATTGTGTACTGTTTGTTGGTAATATTGCAGTCACAGAATTTTCTCAAGAGTTTGTTACTCGTTCTGTTATATTTGAATACGTAATTAGCTGGCTACTAACAATTGGATGTTTCCCAGATCATGTAGGTGGGTTATAACCTGTGCACATCCTCAAAGGTTTTTTCTAGCAGTAGCATAGTAACAAGTCAAATGTTTATGTAGAACTTAAACCAAAAGATAATTGTTCAGTTCAAATTTAAACCAGTGTTCAATATAGTCAGTGATAAATGATTTTAGTACCACACTGGGTGGCCACATGTAAAATCTGGGTCATGAAGAAAAAGAATTTGAAAAACATTGACTTGGAGCACTTTTACTCTCTGAAACAGCAGATTTTAGGAGTAAAAGAGTTAGGAATTGTTCCATCTTGACTTTAACGTTGCCTTTGCACATTAAACCAGGATAACAAGAAGTATTGCAATATCTAAAAATGACTCAGTTTATTATGCGAGTTTATTATGCTAGTGGCTAATTATTACTCATTATGATGAGCGTGTGCCATTGGATGCTCTGTCACATTTGATTGATTGGTAGAACAATCATTAACATGTCTTGTAATCGAATAGGGCAGGGTTGCCAGATCTGCAAAACAAAACCAGCATAATTTGCTGTTGAAAACTAGCCCAATCACGTTTTTTCCATAGCTGGCCCCCTCCGTCGGGGTCAATTCCAGGGGGGTGGGGAAGAGATGCTTTAACCTGCAGACGAAAAAACCAGCGCCGAATCCAAATGGCAGCCCTGGAGCAGGGTTGTCCAAACCTGTTCTAGGAGGCCCACTGCCCACAGAGTTTAGTGCTAATCCTAATTAAACATGCTTGAACCTGCTAAGCAGGGTCTTCAGGCTCACTAGAAACTGTAAGGCAAGTGTGCTGAACTAAAGGCTGGAGCTAAACTCTGCAGGACGTTGGTCCTCCAGGAGCAGGATTTGACACCGCCGTAAAAGAGATTCACCCCATCCTCAACATATCTGTGATGTGTGCTGTTCTGATGGCAGTGTGTTGTGTCTGTGTCAGGTGCTGTTGGTGAGCAGCAGCAGTCATCCTGATAGATGGATTGTTCCTGGAGGAGGGATGGAGCCGGAGGAGGAGCCCAGTGTTGCTGCTGTCAGGGAGGTGTGTGAGGAGGTAGGCATTCCTCAGGAAGACTTATTACGTGCTGGGTCTGCACATTTCATCTCTGTAAATTGCATTCCTCTGAGGGTTTCCTGAGTTCCTGATTTGCAGTCTGCTACACTGGAGAATTCAGAATTGTGTAGAATATCAACAAGCCTAACACTTTACAATAAGATTTAATTTATTAACATTAATACCAGTAAGTATTAATGTCTTTTTTTCTTTTTTATGTTTGGTTAGTGTTAATTAGTAATTATGCTGTTGTTTATTGTTAATTCATGTCTGTTCATAATGCATGAACTAATTTGTACAGGTGAAAAAAATATATATTAGTGTATGTAAAATTAACATGGGCCAAGGTTAAAAAAAGTTGTAAAAGTATTGCTTCCTCTGCCTATTATTGCCCAGTGCATTAACTAATGTTGACAAATTTAACCTTATTGTAAGTGTTACCATTTTGAAGGAAGCTACCGATTTGTTTTTATTTATTTTTTTGCTTTTTACAGTCATACAATCTTTACCCAACTCTTACGTCTGCAGACACTCACATGATGGCAAGTCTGTAAATCTTTAGCAGTGCGGTTCTTACATTTCCAAGCTCAGTCTAATAAAAACACAAATTTGCCAATAGTCTTTGGTTGACAAGTACTTTTGTCAGGATGGTTTGTTCGCTGCAGTATATGCAGAACCTGTAGGACAGGACTGTTCAACTGGTGGCCTGTGGGCCAAATCCATTCTGTTGGATAGTTTTATCTATTTACAGCACTCAGCAATACCAAACATGACAGAATAAAAGAAAATGATAAAGAAGCTTTCCCACACAGACCGTTGTTGTGTTCTCTCCATCTCCTGCACTCCAGAGATTTCTGTGCCAACTTAATCATTTTCATACTTATCTGCAGAGAGCTGACATGTGCTGCAATAAGAGGTTTCAAGATGCTTTAAATGTCACAGGAAATGTCCTGAATTCAGTGTTTCACTCTATTTTTTATTCTCACAGGCTGGAGTAAAAGGTACATTAGGAAGATTGGTAGGCGTTTTTGAGGTAAGTGTTTTCTAATGTTAAACGACAAAGTCAAAAAGAAATTATCACCACAAAAATGTATGACAGTGGTGCTTTAGTTCCAAGTTGGGGGGAAAAAAAAGTAAAAAAAAAAAAAATTCATGTTTTGAGAATAAAATTTATAATAGACCTCTATCAAGAATAGTCAAAGTTTCAAGATAAATAGTAATATTTAGTTAAAAATTGAGAATAAAATACGTAAATAGGGTAAAGTAAGGAAATAAGGTTGCCACATTATAGTTTTATTATTATTATTATTATTTTTTTTTTTTATTTTATTTTTTTTGTTTTGTTGGGGTTACAACTAATCAACAGTAATCAATGAAAATAATGTTAAAATAATGTTAAAATAACTGAGTGTATAACATCTGAAATGTAGCAGATAAGACAGAGTTGCTCTGAACATGAGAATGCTTTATATTAAGCACTTCAAACTAGTGCTGGGTGATTTTTCCTGATTTTATCGATTAATTTTATTTTATTTTTTGCCACGATTTTATTTTTTTTAGAAATTTAGAATCGTGACTTTGAATAGAAATAATACCAAATGTTAGAAGAATTAGACAGTTTGACAATATGCCAATAAAAACAGTAAAGAGAAAAGACTGATCCAATTGCACCATTTACACAGAATGCACTTTTGTTTTGACGCAGAAAAACATACAAGAAGATGGGAGTGAACTTAATTTAACTTGAGTTCCGCATTTTTATAATGATGTTTCATGCATTAGACGCTGCAAGAGATGCAAATGCAACAGTTAAATGCGTCCATGTTTACATAGAAAGAAACAATGGAAAAGCAGTGCAGTCAAATAAAAAGCCTGTAAAGAACTACTACTGTATGTCTGATATTCCTGTTTGCATCATGGTGACAGGCTAAAAGCTGCTGTTCATGTTTTACAGAACATTATTGTTAATAATAGTCAACTGGTGTTATACAAGTCATTTTGAAGAACTACCTTGACTTCTGAGATTTTTTTAAAAAGCATTTTCCTAGTATTATTTTTGAACATTATAATATGTATAAGACAAGTTTGTACAAGATGTAGTTGCAGTTCATGCATCTTTTCTGCAAAGATAATTAACAAGTGATTTGATTAACATTTACACCATGTTGACCACTCCATGTGGTGCACTTGGAATAGAGTTTTCTTTAACTAGAGGTTTAATAAAGAAAAAGTTACTGTTAGTTACATTTTCAGATTGACTAGTGAAAAATCATAAAAAATCGAATTTTTTTTTTTTTTGGTCATATCGCCCAGCCCTACTTCGAACAAATGCTGTTTAATGTGTTTGAGACTGTTTTTTGTTTTTAATAATTTTTTTTTTTTTTTTAAACGGTAAGTAATCAGCAACTGATTTTTTTTAGAATTGTTTAAAATGTAATATTTACATTTAACCCCCCCTTATTTGTTCAAAATGATTAACATAGCCTATATGTGTACATGATTTAGTATTTCCTGTGAAGCTGTTAAAAAGTTGTTTCCTTTACAGAACAGAGACAGAAAGCATAGAACGTATGTCTATGTTCTCATCGTCACTGAAGTTCTGGAGGACTGGGAGGATTCAGTAAACATTGGTGAGAATATGATTTTAAAAAAGAGCTGTGTTGCTGCCTTTACTCAAACCCCTAATTATGGAATTTATTTAGAAAGTGGCAGCAACCTCATTAGCTGAATTAGATGTGCTTGTTTCTGCAATTTTGTTTTAGACAATTGCACTTGGTGCACTTGATTTCTTCTTTTTTCCTCCTAAGATCAATGTCAATTGGTCAATATTTTACTTTTACAAGCATTGCCGTAAGAGCCAACAAATAGGAGCAGCTCAGAGCTCGATCTCAAAATCCTCACCTAATTACAGGATTTCTGATGCTACATGAATACAGCGTTTGTGCATTTGTGCCATTGTATTTACTGGTGTGTCTCTTGTTGTTCTCAGGTAGGAAGAGAGAATGGTTTAAGATAGAAGATGCCCGGCGTGTGCTGCAGTGTCACAAACCTGTGCAAGCATCTTACTTTGAAGCCCTTCAGCAGGACTGTATGACCAGCAATGGCACATCTCTAGTGGCCACTTATAACATTAATCAAAACTCTCTCTCCAGCATCAGATAACTATCACAACAAACACAGAAGCCTCTGCAAAATTCTCCATGATTTTCTACCTTTTCCTTCCCGACTGAACTCTTATTGCAACTATCTCCATCACGTTTTTTTTTTTTTCTTCTTCAGCACGTTAATGGCTACATCAAATGAAAGCTGATTGCCTTACCAGCCTTTTTTAGCGATCACAGTCTGTGAGATAAAAGTCATAGAATACTTTGCAAATGACAGTTTGTCTGTTTCTTCTTACGTTTTAATGAATACTTGCATGAGATTCTCTTTTCCTAATGCCAGGTTTACTGAATGCAACCACACTTTTGTGTCTTGAAATAAGTAGTGTTTAAAGAGAAAGCTGTCAGAAGTGTTTGTAATGATGTTGTGGTAAACGTTTGGCCCTTTCATTCTGCAGTGTTTGCCTTTAGCCTCTATGGATATGCTGTTATATAGAGTCGGTTGAGTTTTTGCATGAATCGCATATTCATAGTCTTAGTTCTTTAAACCGCTAAACTAAAGAGAAATGACGTCTTAAATTGATCAAAGTAGTTGAACTCTTAGTCTTATCGCCAATATTACATACTCATGTTGGGGGGATTTCTCTCAAACGCAGCTACTGTCAGGTTACTCTTCAGGAGCACATTTGCAAAATGTTCTAATGTCAATGTGGTTTAGTGGTTTGGTAGTTTGATCATTCAGGGTGGTTTTGATTGAGATTGTGGAAATGTCTTTGCTGTCTGGATATGGTGGTTTTACTGGGTTTGCAATCCCAGATGTCCCAATGAGAAAGGCGTGGCTTAGTGGCTAAATGTGATGCTGGTCGCTGAAGTTTCTGAGTGCACTGGTTTTGTTATGGTACAGGATTTGATTTATGACAGAAGGGAGGTGTGGAAGGACATTCTGAACTTGTTCAAGTGAAATGAGCCTGTGTAGGACACCAGTATCATAAATCTCCCGGTCAGTGGTCAAACACACGACCGTCTCAGCAGCTGTTGATGTCAGATTCTTCCTCATTCTTACAGTTTTTTTTTTTTTTTTTTTTTTTTTCCTGAAGGGTTTGTGCACCAGTATTCATAGCACAATAGCAACAATGTACACATTTCTCAGTTTTAGTTGTGATCATTTCAGTTAATTGTCTGTCCGCTCATAAACTGTAACCATAAATCGTGTGTATGTGCGTGTACAGTACGTGGGTTTGTACGTGTGAACTAATGTGAATAATCAAAGGACTTGATGCCAAGGTTAGCTGTCTGCCTAATAAATTGCCTCTCGTGCAAGAGGATCGATTTTGTTTGAAATGTTTACAACTTGATTGTAGTTTCTGTTCAGACACTGGATATTCACTGACCTCTTTTCATTTGTTATAGATGACTGTTAATGGTGCCGTTTCTTTTTTTTGAAATGCACTTTTCTAGGTCTTAATTTAGTTTGTCCTAATTATAAATTGTTTCCTTTTTTTTATTTGTTTATGATTTATAAAATTGTCACAAGCATGTACTTCAAATGAGAATTGTTTAGCTCTTGAGTAAATATGTCTTATCAGTATTTCAATGTTTTTCTCTTTAATCAGAAAGCACAAAAGTTAGTGTATTATGGGTAACTTCAAAATTACCAACTCTAAGATGTTCTCCATGGGCTAAAAACAGGACAAATGTCCTATTGTAATAAGATTAGTTTGCTAAACCCAATCCAAAGCAGGTATAAAACCATTCTTTTTCAGTAGGAACTCAAAACCTGTGACCCTGTGACACAACAACAGCACGTGTAACAAGTCGTGGCAGAGAATGCGGATTCATATGATCAATCTCTGCACATTTATTGCAATCATTAGTGGAATGTGAGTAAGCAATGATCAGATCACTCTGCGTATCATTTCTCTGCAGGTCTTTGTAATGAAATAATGCCAGGCTTGTCCTTGAATTGTAATTCCTGCTTTATTTGAAAAAGAAAAGAATCAGTTTTTACACTTACTAAATTGTTTGTGTTGTACAAAGAGATGTTTTGGTGTAAAGTATTCAGCATTTCTTGAGTAAACTGAAAACATTTTAAGAATCTCAAAATCTTTCCTCAGTTGTTTCCTTTTTTTAACATTTCAAGCACATCGTGTATCACCCTGCTGTATCTGATACTGGGAAAAGAAAAGAAAATTTGACTCCAGATTGTGTAACAGTTGTCAACATTCTAAAAATAAAAACAAAAAATGCTACGTGCATGTCATGAATTGCAGATGCAGTTTTTGTCAGTTCGGTAGAATCGGTAGCAGGCCAAAGAAACTCCCACTAACAGTGGTGAAAGAAGAAAGTTGTGCTCAGAGTAAAGAGGTGTGCCCCCCAGTTTGGGAACCACTGACTTAACAAACGTAGTCCAGTACTGGTTCCAAATTACATGATGAAAACTGTAGTTAGTAATGTAATCCATTACATTACACATACATACATTACACATTTTAGGTAATATAATCAGACTACTTTTTGATTACTTTTCAATGACTTTTTAATCACTCATTAATTGCTTTAATTTAAGTAGGAAAATGTTGTACCATAATGATGAAAAAAAAAAAAAAATACAAAGAGTAAGAAAATGCGTTCCATTTCGGTTCATAAAAGGTGCTTAAAGTACTTGAATTTGACTTTTTGAAATTTAAGGCATGAAAAACTCTTGAAAATAGTAATATTCCTGAAGAGGCTTTGAAAAGTGCTTAAATTATTGAAAGACAATGTATCTATGAAATAAGTGTTTAATTTATTTTGCAGCTCTGAATCAGTTAAACCATTGCATCACAAAGGATCACATATAGCAAATCATTTGTTTCAGATTGGGACTTCAAATCGTGTACTGTGAATCATTTGCTTTAGAATAGAATGGGTTTGTAAATCATTTTGCAAATTGAATGACTGAAATTAAATGATTCTCGATCTGCACTACGAGTCCTGATGGTTCGTGAATCATTCAGATCGGGACTTCAGATTGTGGATAACAAATCATTTGATTAAGATTGGAACTGCGGTGCACAGATCACAAATCATTTGATTCAGATAAGGACTTCTGAGCGATTTCTTGAATCTTTTTTCTAGATTTATTTTTTCTTAAACAGTAGACAACATTAAACCATTAAGGCAGTACAGTTCAAACAAAACAAGGAAGGAAAGTATACACAAACACAAATCCCTTAAGAAAATTAACTGTGGTTTTATGATGTTATACGTGTAGTATACTTTGTAATACATTAGTAGTAATATTTCACATGTGCTTCACCTTAATTCTGCCATTTTTTATTATATTTTTATTTATTTCTCTTTTTAGAATTTGAAAAAGAAGACATTGTTCGATAAGTGAGATCTCTGATTGAAGTCCTTGAAAATGAAAAAGTATTGCTTGAAAAGTCCTTAAAAGTCTTGGAATTTCATTTTACGAACCCTGAATAAACAAAATGAAATGCATTAAACATCACATTACATAAAGTATTCCCAAACTGAGATTTGTGAATGAATACTTATTTTTTGGAATCTGATTATGTAATCCAGATTACATGTAATCAGTTACTAGAATTACTTGTAAAACAGCAAGTGAAGTTCCCTAAAGAAGGCAGTTGTTCTTGTAAACATGAAAAATAGCTTTGTTAGGCCACATTGGTCATTGTTAAATGTTTGGCACAGGAAGTTCTCAGGTTGGTATAGAAATAATGAGCAAGCTGTAGGTGGTGTGCTGAGTGCCAGTTTAAAGAGATCAGCTCTGAACCGAGCTCAGACACACTGCTTGCGGTGGATAATATGGTTGGGCTGTCATGGACTAACAATGCTTGTGAGTGCCCCTCAAACACATTTCCCCAGATAGAGGAGATGAAATGTGGACTTAGACATTTCTACAACATTCATATCAAGGTGAAACAGATGACAGGAATCTGCTGTAGTGGAAAAGGGGAACTCCAGCTGACCTAACTATGATGGCCTACCTAAGAGCGAGAGGCAGATGGCATTTTCAGTACAATGACAAAATTCGCTGCTTGACTTCCATATTGGGAAACTGACTAGTATTGAAACTGCAATAACATTATCACACCTCCATCATTTGAATCACATTGATTTAACAATACAGAATTGATGTTTTGGCATCATGTACAATGAAGTAATAACTTATGTCACAAATTCAGTTTATTTACATGAAACAACATAAGTTTATGTTAAATCATGTTTCTGTGCATGTTTGCCTGTAGGATATGTGGTTCTTTCGGTCAGCAGCTTTTTCCACAACATCAGTTCTACAAAATGCTGCTGTGATGAACATAGCATTTGAGGACTACTTCACTATTTTGAAGTAGTCCTTGTGCTTTTTTTTCATTTTTTTTTTAATTTTTATATTTGACATTTGATTCATCATGGTTCCCTCTTATATAATACATCATTTATGCAAATGTGCAATCTTCAAAAAAAAACAAAAAAAAAACAGCTAAATGTCACTAATATAAAAATGAAAAAAAAAAAAAAAAAAAAATGTACACATCTTCATTCTGTTCAAAATATTGCACACCCCAGCTCTTAAGTATCAGTGAACCTTCTGTAATAGTTGCATATGAGTCCCTCAGTTGTCCTCAGTGTGAAAAGATGGATCTCAAACTCATACAGTCATTGTTGGAAAGGGTTCAAATACACAAAAAAAGCTGAAAAACCAAATAATTTGTGGAACCTTAAGGAACTGTTGAGGACAAAAAAGGGAATCATAAACAACTATCACTAAACAAAAAAAACAAAAAAAAAGAAACACAGCTGTGGATCATTCAGGTAACAACACCGTATTAAGAATCAAGTGTATGTAAACTTTTGAACAGCCTCATTTTTATAAATTCATCTATTATTTTTTTCTTGTGGACTATATGTAAACGTGTTTTATGTGAAATATCTTATTCAGGTCAGTACTAAATAAAAAAATAACATGCATTTTGTATAATCCCTCATATTTTGGTAAAATAACGTTTTGGAGATTCTTCAAGGTGTATGTAAACTTATGACTTCAACTGTGAATACGTCAACTTGTCATACTAACAGGAAACATGAAAAATAGTTTCAACCACACAAGTTTACGATGTATGTGAATGCTTGTTTAAACTATGGTTTCTGGAAACACTGAATCACCAACTATGTTGTAACTAACCATAGTACATGGGTTAAAACACCCGAGATTTCTTGGTTAGATGCAAGAACCGGTTACTGACAACTTTCAACATTTTATAGACTATAGCAGTAGGTTAAGGAACTAATATTACCCAAAATGTGTTTCTTCTTTGGCAATTGTAGCATTTCATCACTTGCTCACCAATCCTCTGCAGTGAATGGGTGCCATCAGAATGAGAGCTGTTAAAAACATCACAATAATCTACAAGTAATCCACAATACCCCAGTCCATCAATTAAAGCCTTGCAAAGCAAAAAGCTGCTTGTTTGCAAGAAACAAACCCACCACTAAGACATTTTTAACCCGAATCCTTTGGTTATGGCTACAATCTGCATCCAGAATCCATAATAATGCTTAATTCCTCCAGTTAACAAATCGTCTGGTCTGAATCAGGAGCAAAATCTGCACCTATCAAGCACAGTTGACAAGCCTAAACAGCTTTGGATTTTGTTTATGTGAGACTTTTTCACTGGAGGAAGCGTTATTATAGATTATGCATGAATGTTGTGGTCAGAAGTGATGGTTTTAACTATTCTTTTGATTAAACGTCCTCTGGTCAGTGTATAAGGGAACAGTGAACAACGTGACTTGTAACAGCTTCAGAGAAATATTCAATGCGTCACCTGACTACACTCCCACACAGACATTTGAGGGATATTAAATTGAAATCAGGTGATGGAGATTCATTTAATGCTTTATAAGTAACACTAACACCACATTTCATGTGTTTTACATAATATTTATATCATCTGAACAAAGATTATATAACTGTTGAATGTTTGGCTAACCTGAAGGGCAGGCATGGGTGTATCATTATGCATAAATATTCACAGCCATCTACACAAAAACCTCCACGCTCTTGAATCACACTCTCAAGTAGGCCTATTACACTGAAACCTAAAGACTCCATAAGAAGACAATAATATATACAGAGGATATATAATCGTTGAGCTTATAGTAACCTAATAATCTAATGAATGCATACTGTACTGTTTGTTTGAGAGCTTAAAAGAATTATCAATCAAAAATCATGAATTATAAATCATGATACAGAGGATGTAGCATTTAAACAATTGATAAGTAATAATTTTCTTCTAAAATACGGACTGGATTGTAGAGATCACAAAGGGAAAAATATCAGACGCGTGTTTTTCTCACATCCTTGAAAAAGGCGTCATGGTTGGCGGTGGTTCCCTGTCGTTGGGCATCACGCATGTGAATGACAGCTCGTGCTGAACCATCCCCCATCGGCGGAGAGTGCGCGGGCACAACGCTGCGTACATCGTGATCTGGTGGATGCGGAGGGACACGGGCGCGGGGTCACCTTCTATCACTGCGAACGAGAAAACCGCACAGCGCTCATACGTCATTCTCGGTAGGAAACAATCATATTTTCATGTTACGGCTTATGGTGAATATATTTGTATGCTGCGTATATTACATGTGTATTGCTTTGTGTAAAACCGTTTCTGTTCAGATCTCTCTCTCTCATTTTATATCCTAAATAGTCGCTTTTCTCGCGGTGTATTTAGTGCACATCATGGCATCATGTTAAACACCGACGTGTCCATACGAAGAAAATACAATAAATATAGCGAGCGACTCAGTCGCGTTAGCAGTGCGTCGTTGTGCTTTGCCGACCTTACTTCTTGCTATTATATTTATAAATATTGAATCAACGCTATCCGTCCAGCCATTAAATAGCTGTTTTAATTTAAACGTCACTGTTGTTAATAAAATGTCACGTTGAATAGCCAGCAGCGCAACTGAATCATTTTAGCGAAGAAAAATCTGAGCAAGGCCATGATGATAATCAGAATCGCCTTACTGTTATTACAAACCTTATGAACACCAGACATGACATATATCACCTATGCTTTCACCGATATAGATGTTTGTTTGTTTGTTTTTTTCTTCAAGAGCACTTGCTTTTAGTCAGATGGCGAGGAGTGATAAACAAAACATGAAAATATCACTAGAGGAATCGCATCTGAACCATAGAAATATGAATTATTTGACCAAATATATGATGAAAATGTAAAGGCATCGGGCGTGTTTTGCAAAAAAAAAAAAAAAAAAAACCCTGTCGGAAAATATAACGAGTGCGATTCAATGAAGGCATCCCGACTGGTCGTTACGTAACAGCTAGCAACAACAACACTTGACAGTCATCGATGAAGAAAAGCCCGAACCATCACAGAAACACAGCGCTGCTGAGATATTTACCACACAGTGGGCGATGTGAATGGATTTGTGCTTTCATTTCGTGAAATAGTATGCTGTGGTGATAATTCATACTTTAGATCGGTATGTTTCCTCCTTTAATACGCGAAACCCTTATTGCTTTACTATTCCTATGCGTGGCAAAAGCTTATCGTGCGTAACGTTCAGATCCTCCTCAAAAAGAGAGATTGCAAATCTACAGAAGACTTTGATGGACTTGAGGATTTGACGCGCCCCCCGTGCGTCATCCAATGAATGCTTATACAGATCATGTTTTTGTAGCCAATCAAACTGCTACATTAATTCAGCCCACATCTATCAGGCAGCTCTTTCATGGTTGTAAATATCAGCCTTTTATTAAACACATGTATCATTTTGATATACAGACAAGCCCTCAAGCTGTTTGGTCACTGGATAAATAACCATTTGTTTTCTTGTGTGTTGAATTGGCTGTTGTGCTGGAGCTGTCCGCGGTGCTGAAGCCAGATGTGCCTTCTGATGCATCCACGTCTAATGACATTAAGAGTTTAGAAAACGTCTTTTGCTAGCATTTCCTTTCACGAATGTTGTTGCATCTACAATGACAGCCGCATGGGTTTGAACATTACAAGGCACTGCCAATAAGAAGTTGTCAGAAATGTGTGAAATAGAGGTTTAAGTTTTCTCAGACATTTCAAAAGTTGGTAGTTTGAGACTCATCAGGTTGGTGCGTCCTGTTTTCCTGCATTTGTAATTGAATTGAAATGGATATACCACAACACAGCAGAGAGGAAATCAGCTTTTCCCATTTAGGGTTTGTGTTTTGTGTTCTGTTGGAAGATAATTAATTTACAGAATATGCCATTAAAAGGATCTGATATCGTAGATACATTGAGATCACACAGCGAACACTGTCTAAATGGGTATTAAAGACTACTGAATGATCATATGTAGAAACTTCAAGCTAATACAAGGTATCATCTTTCACTTCAAAAGTCTAATTTAAGACAAGACGAGCTGGGAATCTCGAAACCTTAATTCATCAGGGTGGGTGGAGTTTTTCCATGACTTTCATGAGCTCACAGCTTCAGTCCCCCTGGAGTAAGCTGGGGTTATGTGTCTCGCTCAAGGGCAAAATGGCTCATCTCTTGCAGGGATCTTCCGGTTGCAAGTCTGAAGCTTTAACCATTACACCACATCACCCTAACTACAATAGAATGAAGGTTACCTACATAACACATCTGTCTGCTTTTGCAGACAATTGTTGTAGCCACTGAACAAGTAGTATAGACTGTACTTTGTAACCTCTTGATCACTCTCTTCTGTTTTTAATATGTTTGTTGTCTTCTTAGGTTTAACATCAACATCATTTCTTGTAATGTGTGTCTTACTGGATCAGTTAATTAAGCAGTTCTCTGTAAAATTCATGTTTAACCCTCAGTGGTGTGGTGTTTTCTTCTTCAACATAACCAGACTAACTGCAGCGAAGTACATCCTCTGTATTGCCCTTTATAGTATATGTTAGAGAGAAACTGATGGGAATTTGAATCCCGTAATGTTATTATGTTACAAGTTAGCTGTGATTTTCTAGTTTATTATTATAGTATATTCCAGATAAGATGCTTAAACCCTTTTGGAGTGGAGAAGCGTCCAGTAAAGTTGTGCTGCAGAGCTCTGAGTTTGTGCCCTTCTGAGTGTATATATTGCATCATTTCTAAGCTAATTAATTCCTTATGAATTGCTTGTCTTGTGCTTCCATTATGTATGTTGCCTTGAACAGAACTTTCTGTAAAATGAGCACATATAAATATAAATCAAAATGCCAAAATATGTGTGATCTTTCACACTGCTGCAGGTTTGCTGTCATTTCAAATAGAGTTTTAAATGTCACATCCTACAGTAATAGCCTCTTTGTAAAGCTGCATTGCATAGTTATGCTTCATAAAACAATATGTGCTGAAATGTATTGCACAAACTGTAATGATCACACTGAAATATCTTGTAAAAAACGTCAGACCATTTTTGGGGTCTGAATGTTGATTAAACCGCATTTCCACATCAGTTTTTATTTTACATGAGGATCACACATTTGTTTGCACTGAAAAAATTAAATCCTTTCTACCATTATCTGCTTTGTCACTTATGAATCATGCTGGAGGAAAAAAAAAAGCTGAATAAACCAACCAAAGAATAGACTAAATGCCAGGACAGTCTGCTTACTGCAAACTAGTGTAAAATAAAACAAGAAAAAATATCTGCCACTGGGGCAAGAAAAATGATCTTGTTTTCATCTTGAATTATTTTTATTACCCCATTGGCAGCTACGTTTTGCAGTGTAGGCATATGTCTTCTTTATATGAACTTTCTACAGAGTTGACTGACAAAAAGTTGTCACAGATGTCTCTGTAGGGTGTATAAAAAGATTGGATTTGTTCTTGGGTGGAGGTGCTACTGCTTCCGCTTTTACATGAACCACATTCATGTGTCTCGAGTGTTGAGCGCATCCCTTAGGCAGCTGTCAGTTCCTTTTCTTCAGTGGCAGGACTGTGGTTCCCAGCATGCACTGCAGCACGAATGACTCATGCAAACTACTGTGCTGTGCTACTGTTTACTGTGCTGTTTGCGCCAATGTTGTGCTTGTTGCACCTTTAAGGCACTTGTCATGTACTGTAGTGTAAGCTGCAAAAATGTATGATTGACTGTGAGTTTATCGATTTTTTCACACAAAAGTGAAATTCTGAAGACTTTGTTGGTTGCTCTATTTCATACATTAACAATGAATGGGTGATAATTTACAGTTTTCCTCATGTTTCTGTTACACATACAGTTTGAAATCAGCCTGAATGTACCAGTGGCACGCTGGGAGGAAATACTTGTTTAATTCACAGGGTGAGTCTTATATATGAACTTGTGTCTGGTAATGGTTTCTTTGCATGTCGCTAGCTGTGCTTTTAGGAGTTGTAGTACCACACAAGGCCTCTGAAATGTCTGCTGAATGGCACTTAAATTAAATATGCTTTATGAATAATCAGTTACTTTAATTAAACTTACATGGTAGTCATAAAATAGTTCTGGCTTTTATAGCACTAGCTTGCTTAGCAAAGTCTGCACTAAAAGCATCAAAGCTGACGGTTCAAGGCAACAGCCATTTATTTGTTTTCAGCTGAAATTCTTTGATGTGATAAATATTACTATAATGCTTTAAAGCAGTGTAGAAACTAGAATGAGAAGATGCTTTAAATGAGTAGACCAGAAACATCACAACCTGGAATAGATATGACAGTCAGATTGGTTTTGAAATGTGTAACAAATAAAAATTGACGCATAATATTTATAAAATCATTTTATTTCACAGACAAGTGGCTAGCACTGAATCCTGCAACAGATGCTTCTGTTTGTTATAATGGGATCTATTTACTTTTGCTGGTTTATTTGCACTGGAGAATATTACATTATACTTTACCTTAGTTTCAAAACATAAGACAAATAGGAATATATGCCTCTTTTGGGGCTCTGTAAAAAAATGTAATTACTTGCATTTTTGTACCCAGAAGGTGAGTGATCTTTTTATAAATAGATCAAAAAGCAAAAGCCATCTGCTATCCCACCTTAATAGAAGCAACAGTGTTTTGCAATACAATATGACCACAATAAGTACATTGTACTTATTTTTTAAATGCAAGAACATAGAAGTTAAGGCCACCTAATATAAAGTGTGACCAATTATTTTATTAATAAAATCACCAGTTAGCTCAAAACTTGCAAAATGTGTGCAGTATTTCTGCACAAGTGCTATCTTAATAAACCCTAAATTTGCGGTTACTCAGAGCTAACAAGCCTGAACAAAAGTTTGTTGAGTTGTCTAACACGGTTCACTTGGCGCTGTAATGATTTGTTTTGCTAGATACAATAAAATCAATGATTTGATTAGGAATAGCTTTAACCGCAACAACACATATTAACGACTGCTAAATGTCTATTTAATGGCTGAATTAACTGGTTACAGACTTCACTAAAGACCTGATCTTTTTTTGTTTAGTTTTAATATTGTTTAATTAAAAGGTAGTTTTAGGTAGAGAAGTCACTGATGCAGCGTTTAGCTGTGATTATAAAGGTAGGGGGCGCCAGCACAACCACTGCATTTGCATTGCTTGACCTACAGTAAGTATTTGCTGTTGCCATTTATCACGTTCATGTTATTTCAGGATGCTCTTGTTGTCTTCATGAAGAAAATGGCTGTTATTGTCTGTGTGTGTGATGTCATGTGACTCTGCTGTGAGCGGCTGCTGATTGGGCTTTTCGATTATGTGCAGTTGGGCTTTCATACAGTCAGCATTGTGTGTGAGTCACTCAGCATATTGGGAAGGAACAGCAATGTTAAGAAGTTATTTATAGTTTAACTGGAATTTGTCTTGACTAAGAAATGCAAAACTGGTAAGGAGAAATTGATATTCTGCTACTAAAGTCAGAATTAAAGAATGAGCTGACAGCTCCAAAACTCTACAGCTCTACAGTCAGAGGTTCAGATGTTCTATTGTGCTCATATTATTTGTCCAGGGTGCTGCCTATATGCAGATCATGCCGTTTACATAGGGCACCGACCCCCAAAGAGGGACTCCATCTTATGCTTCGATGGCCACCAAAAATTATTATTATTTATTATTTAAGGACCAAATGACAGTTGTGAAACCATCAGACAATCACCTCACTTCGACCCCTAGCCACCTGGTCAGAATATTGTCCTGCTCCCCCTCTAACCTGTTCAGGAAGGCTACAGATTTTTGTAGTGTACCAATTTGTCCAACAGTGGTCCGATATATTCAGCGATTGTAATCATGTAATCAGCGATTGTAATCAATTTCTGAGTTTTAAAAATTCAACTAAGCAATTAAGTGCATCTTATCCCCAACTTGAAGCTCATCATTCAGTGCCTGGCCGTAACATTAATGAATATGAAGTAGTTCTCCGTTGACTTCGTATTGTCATTTCTGACTTATAACAAAAAACAGAACCATGTCTAAAAGCTGCTATGTGAAAAGGTGTACAGTTAACAAGCTAAAAAAACCAGAACTACGTTTTTATAAGCTCTCGACCCAAAAAAATGAGCGTTTAAGGACAAAAGTAGAGCTCAACGTGTCATATTACATTAAGACCTATGCCCACTGGAGGG
The DNA here is from genome assembly GCF_022985175.1 of Labeo rohita. Taxonomy (NCBI): domain Eukaryota; kingdom Metazoa; phylum Chordata; class Actinopteri; order Cypriniformes; family Cyprinidae; genus Labeo; species Labeo rohita. The sequence continues at coordinate 30,632,242 of NC_066891.1, read as the reverse complement.
AAACTTAAACGCGACAGGAAACAATCATTACTTTTAACCATTTCAAAGGATTATTTCACCACCCTATGTAAACCTGAGAGGAGGAGATATATTGAGAAACAAAATTTTATTGGTCTATATCAGTGCTCCTTTTCCTTACCTTTCTTTTGCTGGAGAAATTATCCGACTGAATGGCCCAACATGAAATCCCTGGCAGTCACAACTATTTGTGTTCTTGAACGCTCGTTTTTTGGGGTCGACAGCTTATAAAACGTAGTTCTGTTTTTTTAGGCATTGTTTAATGTACACTTTGTCACATAGCAGCTTTCAGACATCATTGTGTATTTTATTATAAGTCAGAAGTAAGTCGTAAGTCGTAAGTCATAAGTTGTTATAAGTCAGTGAAGAGCGTTGGATTGTTCCCAGCTCCCTTTTAATAAGAGGGCGGAGCTTCAAGAGGCGGCAAAAACAAAAATGTCAGAAACTCTCATTAGTGGTGTTCAGCCTTATATGTTCGAACCGGAATCGGTTTAAAAGTCAGTCATCTGATTGTACTATGCATAATAAATGCATGTTTATGAATTGCACAGCATGCCGCGATTTAAAAATAATAACATATTTAGTCTCACCATCACGTGCTATCACAAAGTTTATAAGTCCCACATGCGATTATGAGCTTGACAATGCGGTTGAGGTCACATTGCTTCAATCAGTTTTTAACTGCCACATTCCTACGATCATTCGGGCAGCACGTGAAGGCAGCATTAGTGAAAACCGGCAGAGACAATGGTAGCTTTAGCAACATTAGCCTCACAGAGTGCCAAGAAGCGCTTTCAGAAAGGCAATTTGGAAAAGAATCGCAATACTTACTTTGTCTGGAGCTATTGATCCCTAAACATATAGGGGGGGCTTTACCGATTTTTTCCAGGACATTTCCTTTAAAAATAAAAGTTAACCACAGTGTCCTCAGCGTCTCAGATGGAGAGAGTCTATGGAGACTTATTTGTTCGTTGGTGCATCCCAACACACAATTCTCAATGCCTCTTTGGCGCTGACATTGTATATCTCCAGCAGCTACAGCAAGAAAACAGTAATTGCCGAATGCTGCTTCTCACTCAGGAGGGCTGTGTCTATGCTTATAGGGCTGTTGTCGTAGGGAGAAACCTGGAATGGAATGTTCTGAGAGACTGTATGATTTATTGGAATTCTAAAAAAAAAATGACTGGGTGGATTTTTTACAAAACTGTTGTTCAAACACCTTATGAAAGTGAATTTTTGCACATGGTGAGGACATTGAAGGACTCCAAATAAATTTTGATCATAACCTGTCAAACAAGAACAGCAGCATCCTATGGTCTGGAGATAACTGAATGAAGCAGCTATAACTGAGCAACACAATGGAGATGCAGACTGGAACTAGGCCAATTATAAACAGATCTGACTCCTAGTCCTAGTCTTACCCAAAATGCCAACATGTTTTTCCCTCACATCCCCCTCTTCAACTCATCTAGTAGGCTACTCCTGAGTGTAACTACTCTCGTACTGCCTTTTAAAACTGTCAATATCTGGGAGAGCTTGGGAAATTGGAGCTTGACAACTTGACAGAATCAGTCTTGGTGCCAGTGATTGGCATCCAGTTCTGACGGGTCCTACAGTATCAGGTTTTCTCTTCCAGTACCTGAAGAATGTGTCCCAGTCCTTGAAAAGATTTGAGCCACAGATGAGGAACATCAGTAGTCATCCTTGGCCTACATATTTCAAGGACAAGTTGCTCTCTCTTCATGCATCATGAAGACCTTTGAGAGGCTTGTCCAGAAACATGCCTGAACACTGATCTAACATCAAGAGCAGAGGAAATCACACACACACATGTTTGTTTTTGTGTATTGTGGGGACTTTCCATAGACTTTTATAGATTTTATACTGACCAAGCGATATTGTCTATCCCCTAACCCAACCCTAAACCTACCCCTTACAGAAAACATGTTTGCATCGTTACACTTTCAGATAAACACCATTTACTATTTTTAATAATTTTTTAACATTGTCAAAAATTTCAGGTTTTACTATCCTTGTGGGGACATTCGGCCCTCACTAAGATAGCTGTACAAGTGCACACACACACACACACACACACACACATTAACAAAGACCTGGAAAAGACCCCCTGGCCATTTAAAGACACTGCAAAATATCTACCATGCACAGATTATTAATTTGGATAACTCTGAGTTATATGCTTCACAGAGACAAGGCAAGCAGCACTGTACTTGTACTTGTAGATGACAATCTTTAATTTATTTTTGTGTTCAGCACAATATCATTCTGGCTGAAGGCCAGGCCAGGGTGGGTAGTAGTGACTGGTGACTGACCAGTGATGCGACGACTTGGTGACTAATTGTTTTATGTTGAGTTCTTGTGAGGGATGAAAATAGATTTGATGCATATTAATATTGTCAAATAGGTCTTAAAAAATACTGAAATAAAACCATTAAAATTTGCAATCAAATATTCTATTTGCCATATGTTGTCTAAGAGAAAATGCCATCTGTATTGTTCAGATCAGATGTAATTTGTTGAGGGAACCATATCAAGAAACAAGTGGACTTCACAGCCAATATAAAAAGCCAAAGCGCCCAAACTCATCCTGTTTCTAATATAAGTACTGGAACTGATGCTTGGATAAGATGTTCAACACCACAGGGTCATTAAAAAGCAGCAAGATCTGCTGAAAAAATCAGTTCTAAAAGGAAAACTGCTGCTTCAGTTACAGATGCTGAAAGTGCTCCACAGAGAGCAAATAAAACAAACTGACATACAGACTCAACAGAGTGTGTCTCTCAGCAAAATAGCTAGAACAGTGACTGCTCAGAGTCTTGAGACTGTGATATTTGTAATGGGGAGGATGGGGTGCAATTCACAACCCACAGGTGGAGATGACAGTCATTTTAGGGTAGTAACATACCCAACACAAACTGTGTATGCATAGACAAGACAATGAACCATAATGATGGCTTTCCATGCTACACAAGCTCTTGGACTAGAGGTTAGGATGATAGCAATGAACTTAAAGGAGAAGTCCACTTTCTCCATATAATGGACTGATATGGTGCCCCAAGTTTGAACTTCCAAAATGCAGTTTAAGTGTGACTTCAAACGATCACAAATGCGGTTGTAAATGATCCCAGCCGAGGAAGAAGCGTCTTATCTAACGTAACGATCGGTTATTTTCATAAAAATAATACAATTTATATACTTTTCAATGTCAAACGCTCTTCTTGTTTTACTCTGCCTGGACTGTTTTTGTTCCAGTTCATGACGGTTAGGGTATGTCGAAAACTCATGTTCTCCCTCAACTTCAAAATCGTCCTATATCACTGTTTTACCTTTTTTGTTAAGGGTGTTTGATCTTCTTTGCATATTCACATTGCAAATACTGGGTCGGTTCTTCAGCATCGACGTAGGGTGATTTTGAAATGATTTTTGAAGTTGAGGGAGAAAATACAAATACGGTCTGATTTTTTTCCACATACCCTAACTGTCTTAAACCAGAATACTCAGAGTTCAGGCAGAGTAAGACAAGACGAGCGTTTGAGATTAAAAAGTATTTAAATTGTACATTTTAAATGAAAATAACTGATCGTTTCGCTAGATAAGACCCTTCTTCCTTGGCTGAGATCGTTTAAAACCACATTTTGGATCGTTTGAAGCCGCATTTAAACTGCATTTTGGAAGTTCGGGGCACTATATCAGTCCATTATATGGAGAAAAATCCTGAAATGTTTTCCTCAAAAAACTTAATTTCTTTACGACTGAAGAAAGAAAGACTTGAACATCTTGGATGAAAAGGGGGTGAGTACATTATCTGTAAATTGTTTTTCTGGAAGTGGACTTCTCCTTTAACATGCTGCACAAATGGTAAAACAGCAAATCCCCCAAACTTGTCTGTGTGTTTGGAAAGGTAAATTATGCATACATTATTGTTCTTGTTCACAGCCATTTTCTTTCTCAGTTTTCAGTTAATGAAACAAAGGAAATATTTATCTTTGTTGAGCTGCTTAGAAAGTTAAGTCTTATAAATAAATAAATACATATACCATACTTTGGCCCAAATAATTAGGTTTTAACACATTTTTTATTGAAAAACTCTATTTAAGCATTTGACAGATGCCTTTGTTTAAAGTGACTTGCAGTGCATTGATGTTTTATCAATGTGCAGCTTTAATATTGCAGCAGAATGTGATGAGGAAATTAAATTAATCCATTTTGCTCAACTAATTGTTTTGAGTTAAAATGAAAGATTATGTGATTTCTCTAAATTACAGAAAGCCCTGCATTGACAGTATTTGCCATAGTGAAGTGAATGGACATTCGGTGTCAGAATTCATGTGATTTTATTCTCCAGTGAAGATCACCTCCACTATTATCAACTATTATAAGCAACCACTGCTCAATATTCTTTTGATGTCAAGAACACCCACATGATTTCAGCTTCACCTGATCTTCAATGTGCAGTCAGAAAGCACTGCCTATTCACTGAACTGTAAGAATTTCTGTGCCTGATTCAGTTTGGGTTCTACTTACAAACCGCTTTTATACTGATCAATTTCTCCAGATGCTGCTGATATAGAAATGTAAGCAAGTGGGAAATAGAGAAATACACAGTTTTGTTTCTCACATGCATGATTTGCAGACATTCTCCATCTCTTTATTAACATAGCGCTGGAAAGCTGAGGACTGTGGACTGAGTAGTCTTTTCTGCTACATCCATGAATCCTTCCTTTCAGTATATCTGCTAAAAAAAAGTGTGTTTTTACATTATTGCTGAAAACACTAGTTTAATTTGTGCTTAGTCCCGGAACATAACCTTTCAATATTGAGCCCTTTAGCAAGACACACAGCCTCTATATTAAATCAACAGTAAATCTCATTGGATAAAATAAGGTCTGTTTAATGACAGGTAACCAAACCGCAGTCATACTCCAGATCAAAAGAAAGGTGCCTTTTGCCCACAGAATAGTGTAGTTACCACATCTAGAGGTGCTATCTGGACCATACTAACCTGCCAAACCTTGACCACTTTGTTAGAATTAACTTAAACTCTTTCAGTCTCTTGAGTGGCTTTTCCTGTCCACTCTTTTAAAAATGCGGTAATGGTAATATTATAGACCATTTGGGAACACTTTAGTATAGGGACCAATTCACACTGTTAACTAGCTACTTATTAGCATGCATATTACTAGCATATTGGCTGTTTATTAGTGCTTATAAAGCACACATTATGCATCCCTAATGCTACCGAATACCTTAGCTTAACAACTACCTTACTAACTATTAGTAAGCAGCAAATTAGGAGTTTATTGAGGCAAAATGATTTGCTAATAGCGAGAGCTGGACTTAAAATTAAGTGTGACCGACCATTTCCATACCATGATATTTATATTGTTCTCCATTGTACTCCAAAACATACACAAACACATATATAAACGAGGGTATTACCATAATACCATGTCTAAAATGTTCAATATTTTGGTACTTATACTAACAATTAGCTATAGACAATAATGGTTCTTGTCCAACAAGTCACACAGTCCTGTTTCACTTCTATGATTCTTGTATGAGCTTGGCAAGTTTGCGTGACAGATTTGTCCATTACAGAGAACAACAGGTTGACATGTGTAGATAATATATTTTCTATATGTATAGTTACTATCTCTTTAAATGTTTCTAAAGCACGCCCAAACACAAATGATGAGTTGGCTCAATTTAATAACAGCACCTGCTTCAGGGAATAGTTTCTCCAGTAGCACACACAACATCTGTTCAACAAACGAGCTTGTTGTTTTTATGCATTGTTGTATGGCAGATTATTCCTATAGTAACATGTGCTCAGTGTCTTTCTCTTTTAAATGAAAGCTATATTGTCTTTGCTAGATCTTGATGGCAGGCGTGTGTTTGGGAAATTACAATCTGGGCCTCATTCATTTCTTAGTTTTACTGCTTTCTTCCGCTTTTGTTTAGTAAATGAGTAAATTCCATGAAATGGCCATCATCTTGGGATGATAATTTGACAAATGTAATTTTGTTTTACAAATTATTTATAAACAGTATATGGTCACACTTTATTTTTAAGGTCCAGTTTATTTTAACAAACCATTAACCGCAGCTTTTGCATCAGTAAATTCCCAATTTGCTGTGTATTAATAGTTATTAAGGTAGTTGTTAAGTTTAGGTATTGGGTAGGATTAGGGATGTACAATATGGTTATGCAGAATAGGTGCTAATAAACAGTCAATATGTTAATAATAGGCATGCTAATAACTAACTAGTTAATTGTGAGAATTGTTCCCTATACTGAAGTGTTACCCAGTATATAAACATAAATAGTGTATATATTATAAATAGTATATATAAAAGTGTTTTACTTCAGCTAGTTGCCAAGGAAACCTTTCTCATTTAAATTTTTGTGCTTGAAGAATAATAAAAGATCAATGCATTTTTAAATTGAATGAGCAAAAGCAATCATGAGTATATACAGATACAGTGGTTTGAGGGCCTCAGAACTGATTATTGTGATAAAATGTAATGTCAAAATATGTAATAATTTGAAAAAGTTGTACATTTTTAACAAAGATTTTACAGTGCAAAGTTTTGCAGTGACAATGTACAAATACAAAGTAATTGGTCTCGTCACTGTGTCGGTGACTGTACTCTCATAAAAGTAAGGCGTGATGACACTGATAAAACTGCATTAAAAAGAAACCAAGAAAGACTGTAGCCTTGAAAGTCGTCCATCTACTGCTCTCATCCTTCTCTTGTTTCTCTTTCCATTTCTGGTGTCTTGATTTTGGCCACTTCTTCTCTTGCCAACATCCTGTTGGGAGCAGCGTTACGAGTGTGTGACGTGCAGAGTTTGGGATAAACCACCGAACATCTTAAGGGGGAGTCTATCCACCAGATCGCCTCACATTATCAGGCCAAAAGCAGTCTTCATGTTAGCTTGCTTGTGCTTAGCAATTTACAAAATCAGCCCGGAAACTAGATGTTGCTAACAATCACCGTGTTTCCAGAGGATCACACATACACACACACACTCTGATGATTAATCTCTTAATGGCCGTTCTTCCACATTACATCAGACCCCCTGAACCTCCAGTCACATGACTTGCTTAATCACGGTTCAGCCTATCAGGCTGCTTCTGATGAAAGCTCTATCTGAGGGAGCACTGTCTCCTGGCAACTCCCAGCATGCTTTTCTTACATGCTGTAAGCTCCTCAGATATTAGCTGTGGCGTCTCTGCTCTGAGCTGCTTAGATAATGGACTGTAGCCAGAACTCACCTGCGGGATCGGCCTCTTACTCTCCTCCCTCTCCATATCACTTCACAGCACTTGCTACACCTCACATAAAACTGCACTTTCATCTCTCTCTTTTTGTACTCAGCCCCTTGTAAGAAAAAATCTGCAGAAAGATATTTGCAGACCATATTTTAGATCTCTTCATCATGCCCCATACCTAAACTTAACAACTACCCTACTAACTATTAATATGCAGCAAATTAAGAGTTTACTGAGGCATAAATCATAGTAAATAGTTTATAGAGAGAACTGGTTCCCAAACTAAAGTGTGACCAGACTGTTTATACTCATATCTTCATATCCCCTTGAATGAAGAAAGACAGAAACCTTGTCAAGATTGTTTTAATATTATGTTAAATAAATGCAAAATTATGTTTTCTCTGCATTGTGCCATTTAAATTAAGTCCCCTTTTTATGTAAATGAGGCTTATTATAGATTGTGCTTCATTTGTCTGCCACTATTAGCAGTGCGCTATTACCACCTGTGCAAAGCAAACAGATTTTTATTTAAAAGAGACTTTATCTAGCAATCATGGCAGTAGTAATTTATCAAATGATGGAGTGGACCATTATATGAGCTTTTAATGATAGAGAGGAGCGGGGATGTATCCAGTAAAGGACACCTTTAGCATTTTAATAAACAGAAATGACTGTTTTGAATGCAGTGAGTCAGGGTAGGCAGTGCAAATCATAACACAATGCTGTGAGTGATTTTTGCACAAAAGTAATCTAATTAACTTATTCCAAAAATGAACTGTTAATTCCATTTTCAGTTGTTTCACATTCTTTGTGCATTTCTGTAATTAATTCTGTATAGAAATGAATTTTGCATGTAATAAACAGGAGTTTGCATGCAATGCAATGAGTGTTAGCATATAAAAAGAGAGAGCATGCATTATGAATGCACTTATTGCTTTTGCATTTATGCTCTAACGCAGTCTATTTTACATATAAAAAGTTTCAAAGGGGGGATAATAAATAGCTCTTCAATATCTAATAGTCTCTTATGGTTCAGACAGTGCATTTGAGTAAATGCATAAGACTTGTCTGCACAAAACCCTCCAAACACAGTTGCTACAGGTAGATGTGTGTGATATATTTAGCAGCAGTCTCTGAAATCTGCTTACTATAATAGGTTTACATGTATGTGCAGTAGTTTTCATTCACTAGGCATCTGTTAACACTTCACCTAGTCCCTTTTTTCAAAGAAAACCATCCTAATGACCTCACTCCAAGAAACAGTGATAATATGTACTAGTTCTTGTAACAAAAGTGGTGCAGCATTAAGCATATCTGCTGCAGAAATGAATTATGGCTCTCATGTGGACAGCACAAGTCAGAGTCCCAATTATTATGTGTCCTGATCCCATTTCCCCCTCTGTCCCTACAGAACGTCCTTTAGCATTTAACGCTAATTTCTTTGGTATTCCTGTAGCTGGTGGACCACAATGCTAGTGATGACAAGGCTGCAGGCCTGTTTAACAGGGAACTCACATAGTGACAAAAACATATAGTTTGAATGCACTACAAATTGCAGTGGATAGAAGTAGCTGGTAAACATAAATACTATGGACAAATCAAGTTGGAAATATTAAAACATATTTTTGTGAATCTGCATGTCAGCCTAACACATATTGCAAACCAGTCCAACTGCAGTCCAACAGTTACATAGCAATTATATATAATGACTTAAATGAAGAGTATTTGAATTAATGTATGTTTATATATTGATATATTTACTGATACATTCATTCATTCATTGTGATTATTGCTTATTATTTAATTAATTTAGGTAACACAACACTTTAGATTAGGGAATACTATTCATTATTAAATAGGTGCTTATTAGCATGCATATTACTAGCATATTGGCTGTTTATTAATACTTATAAAGCACATATTAATCCTACCCAATACCAGAATATAATTTGTACATCAACTACTGTCATTAAGCACTGAATTAGGAGTTTACTGGGGGAAAACACTTAGTTAATAGTGCATATGCGTTCCCTAATATAAATGTTACCTTAATTGGATTCAAATATGTAATAGATTGGCAGTCCTAGTAAATAAAGGAAAGACTGACAGATGACAGTAAACAAAGTCATGTTAAATATCTGAAATGAATTCTGAAGAGTGGCAAATCAACAGGCTGTCTTTGTCACGTATGGCATGCGTTCTCATTGTTGTCAATGTGATTGTGTTGCGTTAATAATGACATGAAAGTGTCTTTCTGCACTCCATCAGACACTGTCTCTCTCTCCGTCTGTCTGTGTCAATTCATGTCAAACAGACCATTGTCCCTTCAGTTCACTTGACTATTCCCTCATTTCATTACTGGATTGATTTAAGTTGTCACCTCTGTTAGAGTCCAAGCCTGTGGAGGTTTCGCTTCAGGAACCTGGTGTTATTTCTCTGGCTGCTTGCAGGTTTAATTAAGCAGTGAGAGACATTAGACACATTAGACATGCTGTGAATGAAGCATCTCTGATGATAGTTAAACCATCTTGTTTGTACTGTTACCTTATGTTAACTTGGGTGCAGATTTTTCAGGCAATTAGGAAATACAGTGATTTTCACGCCATTGCACGTTAACAGCATTGTGATGCATTGTAAGCATTGTATGGATTGAGATCTGGGTAACACTTTAGTATAGAGAACAATTCTCACTGTTAACTAGTTGCTTATTAACATGCTTATTATTAACATATTGGCTGTTTATTAGTACTTATAAAGCACCTATTCTGCGTGAACGTATTCTACATCCCTAATCATACCCAGTACCTGAACTTAACAACTATCTTACTAACTATTAATAAGCAGCAAATTAGGAGTTTATTGAGGCAAAAGTCATAGTTAATAGTGAGTAAGTGTTCTCTATTCTAAAGTATTATTGTCATTTCATTTTTGGCATGTATTTAAATATATTTGTATTTAAGTATTTGGTTTAGTTTAGGGAACCATTCTTGGTAACACTTTAGAACAGGGAACACTTATTCACTATTAACTATGACTTTTCCCTCAATAAATTCCTAATTTGCTGCTTATTAATAATTAGTAATGTAGTTGTTAAGTTTAGGTATTGGGTAGGATTAGAAATGTAGAATAAGGTCATGTAGAATAAGGCATTAATATGTGCTTAATTAGTACTAATAAACGGCTAATATTCTAGTAATATGCATGCTAATAAGCAACTAGTTATGAAACCGTAAAATAAAGTGTTACCCAATTCTTACTATTAACTAGTTGCTTGTTAGCATGCATATTACTAGCATAATGGATGCACTAGCATGATTATATTTTAGATCCCTTAATCCAAAGCAGCATCTAAACTTAAAGGAGAAGTCCACTTCCAGAATACAATTTACAGATAATGTACTCACCCCCTTGTCATCCAAAATATTCATGTCTTTCTTTCTTCAGTCGTAAAGAAATTATGTTTTTTGAGGAAAACATTTTGGCATTTTTCTCCATATAATGGACTGATATGGTGCCCCGAGTTTGAACTTCCAAAATGCAGTTTAAATGCGGCTTCAAACGATCACAAATGCGGTTGTAAATGATCCCAGCCGAAGAAGAAGGGTTTTATCTAGTGAAACCATCGGTTATTTTAATAAAAATAATACAATTTATATACTTTTTAATGTCAAACACTCGTCTTCTCTTGCTCTGCCTGAACTGTTTGTGTTCCGGTTCATGACAGTTAGTGTATGTCGAAAAACTCCCATCTCATGTTCTCCCTCAACTTCAAAATCGTCCTATATCACTGTTTTACCTTTTTTGTTAAGGATGTTTGATGTAGTGATGGGAAGTTCGGATCATTTTACCAACTCGGTCCTTTGAGTCTCGTTCAGCAAAATGAACGAATCTTTTTCCGAGTCATTTCGTTCATTTTAGCAAAATATAATTAAAATGTTACGTTTTACTTCCCTAACACATCTACTGCTTACACAAACGTTGATCACACTACAAACAAAACAAAACTATAATGCTATAAGAAACAGAAAATATTAATTCATTGTTTACCTGGGTCTTTAGTCTATGATTCGCTCACCTCACCTCTTATCTGACAAGTTTTCAGGTTTGAGTCGTTCGTTCATCACGTGACAGCCCAATTAGCTAACCAACGCAGTCTGAGCCGGAAAGAGAATTGATTAGTTCGTCTCTCGAGTCTTCGGGTTCGAGTCGTTCGTTCATCACGTGACATCCCCGTAATGTTAACCTATGCAGTCTGAGCCGGAAAGAGAATTGATTAGTTCATTTCTCGAGTCCTCGGGTTTGAGTCGTTCGTTCATCACGTGACAGCCCCATAAGGTGAACGAACGACTCTAAAACAGTTGAACTAATTCCAGTACAGAACCTAATAGGATGTTGCGCATGCGCGACTGAACGAATCACTCCCCGAGACGACTCGTTCTTCCTGAGTCACATTAAAGATTCGTTCAAAATGAACGAATCGTTCAAGAACAACCCATCACTAGTTTGATGATCTTTGCATGTTCACTTTACAAAGACTGGGTCGGTACTTCTGCAGTGATGTAGGATGATTTTGAAATGATTTTTGAAGTTGAGGGAGAAAATACAATTGGAGTTTTTCGACATACCCTAACTGTCTTGAGCCAGAATACACAGAGTTCAGGGAGAGTAAGACAAAACAAGTTTTTGAGATTAAAAAGTATTTAAATTGTATTTTTTTAATGAAAATAACCGATCGTTTCGCTAGATAAGACCCTTCTTCCTCGACTGGGATCGTTTATAACTGCATTTGGGATCGTTTGAAGCCGCATTTAAACTGCATTTTGGAAGTTCAAAATCGGGGCACCATATCAGTTCATTATATGGAGAAAAAATGCTGAAATGTTTTCCTCAAAAAACATGATTTCTTTACGACTGAAGAAAGAAAGACATAAACATCTTGGATGAGAATGGGGTGAGTACATTATCTGTAATTTTTTCTTCTGGAAGTGGCCTTCTCCTTAAAAATGCAATTTAAAACTTTTAATTTGACATTTTTACAAAGTGCACAGTGTGTTAAGAAACCGTCAGTTTATGAAAACAGTCTATTTAAGTTCACTTAAGTAGCCTTTCATTAACATATTTTCGGCAAGTACATTTTTTTAGTGCACATTCAGTACAATTACTTTTTCACAAGAGTGGATACTATTTTCCTGATGTATCCAGATGACTGTAGTACTGCTAAAGCAGTGATGTTGTTATTGTCATTTATCTTTGAAGGTTGGCTGTTTGAGAGCATCCTTTCTGTTGTTTGTCATTTGGACTGCTTTGGTGAGATTGTTTGTGATTGTTGAGTTTAATTTTACAAAATGTGATGGGTGCCACAGCTTCATCTTAAAAACACAAAGCAAGTGCACAAATTTCCCCTCACCAGAGCAACGCAGCAGCTTTCCATCACAATGTTCCCCAGTGTGCTGGTGTGATCACAGCCTCTCCCAGCCCGACCCGCTCCCCTCTCTCTCTCTCTTTCTCTCTGTGTTTCGTTCTCTCGCTCCTCCCCGTAACCCCTCGCCTCATGCTGTCTAAGCCATTCAAGTGGAACACTGCAGGATTATCCTGTGCATGAGCTCCAGACGCACTCCACAACCAAGAACGCATAAGAATCAAGTACTGAACTAAAGCAATAAAGGCCGATAATATCACGGGCCAGACCTGTGTAATGATATCTGGATTATTTTACTCTTAAAAGCTCCTGCCTTTGTTTATGAATGGGTTCACCGGTGGTAAGTTCATAGTTTGTTTCATCAAAACAAAGAGCTGGATACTTGAACAGAAGTGTTTTTTCCTTGTGGTTGGTTCTGCTATGGGACTTTTGTCATTTGGAGTAGATCTGTTATTTAAAACCACTGCATATTTGGAAAGTCTACAACTCAAATGTTTGATCACACTTCACTGACATGTTATGCTCTTTTTGATCTGAAAGTGTTTGATTAAATGCTTAAAATTAGCTTTGTTAATATTATTTGTGACTGCGTATGAATTCTATTGTATTTCCCTTGTTTTAAATGGGTGATACGGAGTGGATGGAAAAGGAAAAAAAACACTTTAACACTTTTGTAACACTTTAGTTTAGGGGCCAGTTCTTAACAGCTACCTTATTAACTGATAATAACCAGCCATTTAGGAGTTTATTGAGGTTGAAGTCACAGTTAAAAGTAAGTTAATGGTGAGAACTCGTTCCTAAACTAAGGTGTGACTGGAAAAAAGTTAAAAGTATGCAGGATATGTGTGAAGTCCTTCAGTACTGTTGAAAAATCCTCCTGTGCGTCTCATGAAGGTGGTTGAGAGTGAGCAGAGCTGTAATCTACACAGAGGGTGGAGACTTTCTCCATAGTCTATATCGGACACTATTCTACATGTCTCAATATCAGTATACAACTAACAAAAAAAAAAACCTTGTGTTAGTACACTTACAGAGCTAAATGGATAATCCAAAACTCATCATTACAAAACAATAACAGATACAGCAGTAGATTCAGCATGCTTTGCAGTAAGCAATTCAGGTTACTGCACAGTCTTGTCTTATGATAATATATAATTATGATAATAGTTTATCATATGCTGGCAACAATTTATGTCAGTGTTTTCCTGACTCCCTGACAGGTTACACTGGGTCTAATCACTGTAATTAGTCAGTTTGTAAAATGTTCTAATAAAATGTCAAAGTTTACAGGCAGCAATTATTTTTCAGACAACACTTGTGTAAATTCACTACACCGTTGTGTCACTCAATTCAATTCAGTTCAATTCAGTTCAGTTCAGTTCAGTTCGGTTCAATTCATATTGCTTTATTAGCATGACATTTTGGTTAACTTTTTATATATCGCTTTTAACAATACAGATCGTGTCAAAGCTGCTTTACAGTATTAAATAGGAAAATAGTGTCAATAATGGAAAAGGACAATAGTAAAAACTCAATTTTCAGTTAAAGGAAGTTCATTATTGAATTCTGCAAAACAAAATAGCAAAACAAAAACATAAATCACTTATGCACGCAATATCAGTGCACAAACCTTATTGTCTTATTTACTAACTACTTACAATTATTCACCATCCTCTTGCGACACTTTCATTATCTTTTTTTTCATTTTCTTTTTCCATGCTTTAAAGAAGTTTGCTTGTTCTGGTGTGTTAACATACATATTTCAATAAAAAATTGTAAAAAGTGTAAGTTTACCATAAGTGCTTGTCAGTACATTTGGCAGCACACATTAACCAATAATTCAAAGATAACAGAAGTAATTATGAAATTGCATACGTTTGTAATATAAATTACAGATTAAGTCCTACATATGTGGGTCAGGAACACTCTAAAAGTTCATCCATTGGCATTTAAAGGGCAGCTATTATGCATGATTCACTTTTACATGTTGTTTGAACATGAATGTGTGTTGGCAGTTTGTGTACACAAACACCCTATAATGACACAAATCCACCCACTCAAATAACTCAAGAAATATCTTCATATCACAGCTATAGATGTTATTTAGTCCAGAGCAGTGAGTGATTCTGCATTTATTTTATTGTTTGGGTCATATTAACAGTGTAGACTGTATATTACGCTGCTGTCACTTAATATCTAATATAAACATGCAATTTATTTCCCAGCTGTTTAATTTCACAGAGATAACCTACTGTGTTTTTATAACTTATACATGTTTTTAACATAAACTTGTGTGTGAAAGAGAACGTAGTGTGTGTGCTTCCGATGTGTGTGTTTAGCATGATTTCAGCATGATAGAACCGATAGTCAAAACTACTCAGATAGAGTATCTGAGTTATGAGATGTAAAGGCACAGCCCTGTTCTGGAAAAGGGGGTGGGGAGAAATTATCTGTAGGGTATTTTGAGCTGAAACTTCACAGACACATTCAGGGGACACATGAGATTTATATTACATCTTGTAAAAAGGGGCATAATAAGTGTCCTTTAATAGAAATGTATTACATTTAATGCACATAGTGATCTGTTCTGGTATGACATTGTGACATTCATATGTAAATAAAGTAACTGTTTATCTTTTCAGCACCAACACACGTCTTTATCTGTGCATATTTGTCACTTTAAAGATTTTGCCTTATTCACAGTGAACAACACTTTATCTGCTGCATTTAACCTTGTGCAAGTTTGAAAAGAGATGTTTGTTTGCACGCTCTGTTTATCATAGCAGCAATAATTCATCAAAGTAAGGTTATTTACCCAGGCATATATCCAGATATATATCTAATTTAGACTAGCACACTCTCAACATATTACAGAGCAAATTGAGGTGTCTGGATCAAAATGCAGTCTGGTAAATCTCACGCAACCAAGAGCTCACCTGCAAGATGGGAAACTGTGCCATGCTTTCAGCATAGATTTTGCTTAATTTTCTTAGTATGAAGGCCTGCACCAGGTGAAATAACTGTCATGGTAATTATATTAGCATAATGTTCTGTTTATTTTATGCTTCAGCTTTAAATACTCTAGATCATTAAAGTCAATACCTGAACTTAACAGTTATATTACTAACTTCTAATAAGCAGCAAATTGGGAGTTTATTGAAGCAAAAGCCGTAGTTAATGGTTTGTTAATAGCAAGAACTGGACCTTAAAATAAAATGTGACCATCGATATCTTTATTATTATCATCCTTAGTATAAATGGCCCTGTATTCTTATTGAATTTCTCTCAAAGGCGTCTCTAGCAGAGACACAACATCCTTTCACTTTGTTCCTGATAATCTGAATGAATGACAGCTGAATATGGACTGTCTCACTGTTGAAATCATTAAATATTAATATTAGTATTATTACATGTACTAAAACAGAGCTGTTGTCCTGACACTGAAAACAATGCTATTGCTGATATCATCGTCTCTATGTTTTTATTATATAATATAATAATGGTGACTGTGTGATCATAAATGAGATATGTAATGAATGAGTCAGTCATCATCATGTCTGCTGTGTAACATGGGGGCTCATCCAAATTTCCTTGGCAGGGGTTTTGAATGTGCTGAAGCATATACCACACATCAGACATAATATTTGTGAAATGGATATGGATTCATGACATGTAATGATGGTAATTCTATTTCAAGTCAGTGAGACTTTTAAGAGTGGTTGTGTTGATTTTCATGCTTGCCGTGAGAATAAATATGTGTTAAAGTGAAATAACTAGGTAATTTGACATTAGGTTGAGCAAAATAAAGTTAATTTATTCAGTTTAAACACTTGTAATTGTCTAATACAGTTTGTTTTTTGTATAGTACAACTTTTTCAGAAATTAGTGTAGACATTCCCAATTATTTACTTGAGGAGCGATCTCTTACAAGATGGCTGTCTGTGTCACTACGGGTCCTCTGTTGTGCCTAATGTGTGTCATCAGACATTGTGGGCTTAAGGAATTTGGGTTTTAGAAACTGGGTTAAAGACTCATTAAACCATATTCACTTTTCCATTGCTCAGGGGTCCAGGTTTACTGTGATATCAATCTATGGATATTTGTCTCAGATATACTTCTAGGTTTGTGAAGCCTGTGTGTTTTTTTTTTGTTTTTTTTTGGGGGGGGGGTAGATTGGGTCACACAGGATCTGGTTTATTTTTATTTTTATTGATTTATTAAAAAAAAAAAAATATATATATATATATATATATATATATATATATATATATATAATAAAAATATATAATATATATATAATTGTTTTATTTTTATTTTATTTTTAACAATATATGCCACAATGGTTTGTTTTCTTTTGACAAGTAATATTTGGACTGCGGAGTTGCTTTGGATTTACACCTGGCTGATATGACTCATTTGCTAAACCCTTGTGAAAAAGAAGTGAACTTTTGAAAAGAGTACTTAGGAATAATTTTCTTTGAAAGAAAGCAAAATTCAGATTTACTTTATATGAAATACAAATCCCAAGCTTTTAAATGGTAGTGTTACAAAAGCTTTTTATTTTAGACAAATACTGATCTTTGGATCTTTCTATTCATCAAAGAATCTTGAATAAATGGACTCAACTGTTTTAAATATTAATAATATTAAAAAAAAAAATGTTTTTGAACAGCAAATAAACATAAGAATGATTTCTAAAGGATCATGTGACACTGAAGACTGGAGTAGTGATGTTGAAAATTTAGCTTTGATCACTGGAATAAATTACATTTTAACATAAACATTTTAACATTTCAAATAGAAAGCATTTGTTTTAAATAGTAAAAATATTTAACAATATTACTGTTTTTGCTGTATTTTGGATCAAACAATTGCAGGCTTGGTGAGCAGAAGAGACTTCTTTAAAAAACTTTAAAAATCCTACTGTTCAAGAACTTCACTGGTAGTGTACTTTAAAGTAATTTCTACTGCAACTTATATATCATGTATACATATATTTGTAATTAGATTTTTGTAGCAATTTAATACTTTTAATATATATTAACTGTCAGTGTGATATCAAATACAGTTAAACCCATAACCCATATCTGTGCTTTAGTATGTTAGTCAACACATCAAATAAGTGTACTACTTTAAAGCATGACAAAAGATTTTTAAAACAATGTAATGTACTTTAAAATTAAAATGCAATTTAATTTATATGATATATTGTATCTGAAGTACACTACAAGTGCATTACAGTGACACACTTCTTTTTCACAAGGGAATGCAAAAATGTAAAATAATTACCTCATGATACTCTCAGGATAAATGCTGCCTGATTTCTAAAAGTACTTGTTGTCTGATTTGTCTACAAACACAAAATGAACACTGTTGAAGCTCATGAAGTATTCTCCATCTTGAACTCTGACTGAGCATCATCACATGATAATGTTATGTAGTTTTGCACTGCATTGTTCATTCTGCTGCTAACCAGAGTAATGTAGTGCTGGCACAAAATGTATAAAGATCAGGGTGGCGACCTGTGGCAATGTGATTCTTTGCATAGCTCTGTCACCCAATTAATGCTGTTTAATCCACTGGAAACAGTGGTGGGACCTACTAATTGGCAGATTTGCAGTGCAGCAACTGAATAACCACGAACAGTGCTTAACACGCTAGACTTAACACAATTCATTTCAGTCGAATAGCAGACAAAAATAGTTTGCTGTAATTTGATTGAACTTTATTTATCATTATTTATAGTCAACACCTCTCTTTTTTGTATACCATCTTTGAGTATCTTTGAGTGCATTTTTGTTTTGCTTTATGCATGCATTCATATAATTTCCTACCGTTAAACTGATGAAGAAGCAGGTTGCCTAAGTAAGGACAGGCTCTGAAACCAGCATGTCTACCAGAGTATCAGATGTACTCAAATACTTCTTTCAGAATGAACTTTTCTGAATCATTTTTGACCTTAAATCAACTAATCTATTGGTTATTTCAGTGGATGGGTGAAGTCAGTTCTCCTCGAGTGTAAACATTGTTGTGGAGCTAAACAAAGTTTCAAAGCTTTTTTTCTTGATTTTAAATTCATTTAGTGTTTTATCAGTTCAAACTAATGTTTTGTGAAATGTTTTGCTTTTTTTACAATCAATTTGCCAACTGTTTTCATCTTTTGTTCTGTAATGCAATGGCATTCACACATTAAGTCTTCTCTGTCTCTTTCTCTGTAGTGCTTGAGGAAGTCCGCTTTTCTGCAGACGTGTTCAGTCTTGCTTCACATCACCCAGCACCATGTCTGGCTCTTACGATGAATCCGCTATCTCTGATGAGGCCATGGACAGCTTTTGGGAGGTACAAAGAGCACCATTTCCTTCCTTCAAATGCTACACTGCTAAGTTATTCAGCCGGTCATCAATAGTTGTGTTGTGTTTGCGCCAGCTATGGTTGGAAAACAGGAGGATGCTGTGTTCACAGTATCAGAATCTGCCAGATCGCTCACAATGCGCTCCATTTAGACGACACTGTCGGCCCCTGTGATGTTGCCAGAGCCCTTCACATCACCCTTTGTGAGGCTCTGGCAGCCATTACAAACTTAACATCATGTCAGTATTATGTCAAAGTAATCGCATATTCAATCAGCGCTCAGACAGCGATGCAGACCTAGTGTTTTGTGTGTGTTTTTGTTTGTAGATTTTGTTTGTAGCAGTTTTTAAGTAGATACTCCAGCACACGGTCTGTTGAGTTCCAGAACAGCACCTGCATTGAGCAGCACCTGCATCCTGACTGCAGCCTGAAAGTGGTGGATGTGCCAGTTTCGTGTGTCTGACTTATTGATGGTGAATAAAAAAGCCCCATCAGCGTGTGCTACTATGAGTTTTTATTTACAGGCTGATATGACTCATCTGAGCTTGTGTGAAGGTCAGTGTAGCTGAATATGAGATAAAGCGCTGTAGTAAAACCTGCCTAGAAGGAGAACTGCGCTATAAAGGTTGTTCAGAATGAAATACTACACTGTGAAATGTAATAAATTGACTTTGCTAAGAAAAACTAAAGAAATCGTTTGCCTTAAAATATTCAAGTAAAGTAGTTCATTGTTATTGAGATGATACAGCTTATAGGGTTAGTTCACCCAAAAATGAAAATTACCCCATGATTTACTCACTCTCAAGGCATCCTAGATCCTAGATTACTTTCTTCTTTCAGACAAATCCAATTGGAGTTATTTTAAAAATGGTCCTGCCTCTTCCAAGCTTTATTATGGCAGTTGGCTGGTGTTTCTGTTCGGCAGTCCAAAAGAAGTCCAATAAAGTGAATCCATAAAAAAGTGCCTTACACGACTCCAGTGGGTGAATAAAGGTCTTCTGTAGTGAATCGATGCGTTTTTGTAAGAAAAACATCCACATTTACAACATATGCATTGTGTATGTGCCGGTGAGAAGTGATGAATGTGGAAGCACAAAGGAAAGGGCAAAACAAAACAACAGTTATGAATTAGAAATGTCAGAGGATTTCGATATAAGCCAAGAGGAGAGTGGTTTTCCTTTGCTAAAGGAAACTTTGCTTCCTTCGCTCCTGTAAACAAATGTTGATTTTCACAAGATCAGCGGTGCCATGCGCAACGCCGACATCCGCCCGGAATGGCTTCCATTTACAGCAGTCAGCGGAAGCTAGAGAAAAGTGATTATTACATTTTAAATATGGACATTTTTCTTACAAAAATGTGTCGATTCACTATAGGAGGCCTTTATTCACCCCCCCCGAGCCATGAGGCACTTTTTATTATAGATGGATGCACTTTATTGGACTTGTTTTGGATTGATGAACAGAAACACCAGCCCACTGCCATTATAAAGCTTGGAAGAGCCAGGACAATTTTTTAATATAACTCCAATTGGATTCGTCTGAAAGAAGAAAGTCATATACACCTAGGATTCCTTGAGGGTGAGTAAATAACGGGCTAGTTTTCATTTTTCGGTGAACTAACCCTTTAATAAAACTTTGTACAGGTAGGTAACCAGAATATATGAGTATCTGACAAGTTTGCATTTGTTTAGCCATATGAGCGACACTTAGGTGTGTTTCACTAAATAAATCAAGTTAAATAGAAATCTCAGGTACTAAAAACTTGAGTGCTAAGTGTTGTCAGAAACAAGCACTATGCTGACTCCCAGAGTGCATTGCAGCAGTAAAATATTATGCTGTTGCTTTGTTTTAATATTTTCTGACTTTCTGACTCGCCGTTTTACACACTGAAGGTCACTTGCAAGATGGGGGATTATATTAACCCCATGAATAGTGTGATGTTTGTACAATTATTGTGTGTATGTGTGACCATGGACCAGTCATAAGGGTCAGTTTTTTGAAACTGAGTTTTATACATCATCTGAAAGCTGAAGCTTTCCATTGATGCATGGTTTGTTAGGATAAGACAATATTTGGCCGAGATACAACTATTTGAAAATCTGTAATCTGAGGGTGCAAAAAAATCGAAATATTGAGAAAATCACCCTTATAGTTGTCCAAATGAAGTTCTTAGTAATGCATATTACTAATCAAAAATTAAGTTGATATATTGATATTGATTTCCTACCGTATATTTACAAAATATCTTCATATAACATGATCTTTATGTAATATCCTAATGACTTTTGGCATAAAAGAAAAATCTATAATTTTGGCTATTGCTACTTAAGACTTTCTGGTCCAGGGTCATATATATCAATAGCAGCTTTCTTATTCTATAACTTAATTTTACTACAACAGCTAACAGCTAATGATCTGTGTAACTTTCTAGTGATCCTGAATACCTCGACTAGCTTGTTCAGGTGTGTTTGATTAGGGTTGGACATAAACTCTGCAGGAAAGTGAACCTTGAGAGCCAGAGTTGAGAAACCATAAACTAGTTTGAAGCCAGATCATTTTAAAAAGCAGCCCATTTATATTAGGCCAGTGCTCCTCCGTTGAAAGCATAGACCAATTCAGTGTTTGCAAACAGTGATGACGTTTTTTGTGGGCGGAGCTTATCTGGTTGCAGAAAATGACGGTTTTCAAGTAGCAGTCTATGGAGCCATGGAATAAAAGAATACAAAAAGGTAAATTTGAGTTTACATTTCAAAATTCTGACTTTATTCTCACAATTCAAAGATTAAATCTCTGTCATTCTCTCTTTTCCCCTCGGCTCTGGCTTTTTTTCCCGAGAATGGACAAAATAACAATTGAGTTAAATCTTTATAAAAAGTTATAAAGCTTGAACTAGCAGATATAAGCTTGCATTTGTGAGAAAAAAGTCAGAATTGTAAGATAAAATAAACAAATGTTATGCAAAATGTTAATAGTAATAGATTTAAATATTATGTCATGCTGTAACTGTAGGGGTAATACAATGCGTCCCCTACGAACAGCATATGTGAATATTATGTAGACATATTGTTTAAATCAAATTTATGCTTTAAAAGCAGAGTAATCATAGCAGTTTTCATCCATAGTCTGTCCGTTTAAACATTTGCGTTTAACTTCAAATGGCATCTTTGACGACAGTATGCTATAAAAATGATCTGCATTCCGATTCTGGCATCAAAAAGCACTTTTTTTTTCTCTTATTCCATGGATTTTACCCGTTTACCTCCACTTGTTACCAGTGTTTTTCTGCCACCACTATGCATGCACAGCCGCAAGTGACGTAACTGTGACGTCTACTCCAAACTCGTCTATAGATAACTGGGATTTCTTATAACCCCAGTGTACTGATTGGAGAATAATTATTATACATTTATTTATAGAAAGTTCCAAGATCCCAACCAATGGTAGCAATAATCTCTTCAAAAATCAGTTGTTTTGACGTTTCAACAACATTCTGACATTTGAAAAGGAATAAGTGAAAATAAAGAGAATGACAAAATGGTTTCTCGTATAAAGAAACATAACATGTAGCTAAGTATTTCACTTCACCCATCCAAGTGCACATACAAAGCAGTGATTAACAAACACACACACAGAGCAATAGGCAGCCATTTTTACTGCGCCACCTGGGGAGCAACTGGGGGTTCGGTGCTTTACTCAAGGGCACCTCAGTTGTGGGTTTTGAGGGAGGATGAGAACACTTTTCACTCACTCCCTTCACTCACATTTCTTAGTGGTACTGAGACTCCAACCCACAATCTTCAGGTTACTAGGACCAGCTCTCTAACCAATAGACCAGAACTGTCCCGCTCATACAAGTCAATGTATCTTAACAGGTTTACAGAGTAGCAGTGCACAAACAGTATAGATAACTGAGATTTTACAACTAAGCTAAACAAACTGATGAATATTAAGTAAAGATTGTACAGTGAGCTAACCGCTTACTGCACCATAAGCAATATATACTATATAATACCCTATGGAGCTATATGTGTATATTTTTTTAGCATTTTAACAATATTCAATCACTTAAAAAGCATTCAGAAAAGCTGTGTTGTTTATATATTCCAGCTGATATTGCAACTGCAGTGAGGCTATTGTGTTTTTTCATCCATTTAAACCCATCTCTTTAAAACTCAAAGCCTCACTGAGCTTTCCTGGAGCTGTGTGTGGTTATGATGTCATTGTTAGTGCAGTGATGCGCAGGATTAGCGCTCTAGGAGCACATGGACACAAAGCTGTGGCAGTCATTGCATAACTTCACATGCACAAGAATGAGTCCCATCCCCCTCCTATCACCCGCACTCATTCCTCTCCACTTCCTTATGCCACCTGCAGGCACCAGAGAGAATAGTACACTGTATAGTCTTTCCAGTATGAGTAACTCAAACATTTTGGGGGATTTTTTTTTTTTTTCTTTTCTTTTCTTTTCTTTTCTTTTCTTTTCTTTTCTTTTCTTTTCTTTTCTTTTCTTTTCTTTCTTCTCTATTATTTGTGTATATTCAGTTATTATTTTTGTCTTGTGAAATAGATGTACATACACCTGTTAAGAAATTAATACTTTTATTCAGCAAGGATCAAAAGTCAGAGTAAAGATATTACAATGTTACAAATATTTCCATTTCAAATAAGTAACATTCTCAGAATACTAAAAAATGCATCCACATGGTTTTCACAAAAATATTGGGCAGCGTAATTGTATTCATTGATAATAATCAGAAATGTTTCTTGAGCAACAAATCAGCATATTAGAATGATTTCTGAAGGACACTGAAGACTGGAGTAATGATGCTGAAAATGCAGCATAGAGATAAATTACTATTGAATATATAGAAAACAGTTATTTTAAGTTGTAATATTTCACAGTATTGCCGTTTACTGTATTTTACATCAAATAAATGCATTCTTGGTGAGCAGAAGAGAACATATATGCATATCTGTTGTCAAATGACTTCATCAGGCCAGTCTTAAAAGCAATTTTTTATAATATCATCTTGCAAATAACATGGCTTATGTAAACCTTTCAGCAGAATTATAGGCAACACTTTACAATACAGGTGCACTAACATGCATTAAATAATGCTTAGCTAATTCACAGATAATAAGAACTAAGCCATTTATTAATGATTACTGCATAAGCAACTAATGCACATTCTATATGATTCATTGATCAAACAATCAATAAATTGTTATTAGTTAAATGTGTTATAATGTATTTATTTCCTAATAACATATTATATTAACTAATGATTTAAATATATATGTTAATTACCACAATGGCCAAAGCTATGTACTTCATCTTCCAGTTGTCTGTTTTAATTAATAATCAGCTAATGATTTGCAAAGGTATCATTATGTTATGACTTGGCACAGGACTATTAACTAATTCTTAAGTAATAGGTCATTGTGATTATGGATTTTGAATTAGTCATGTGCCTCAATAAGTAAAGTCATAACATAATGATACCTTTGTAAATCATTAGCTTATGATTAATTAATGCAGACAACTGGAAGCTGAAATACATAACTTTGACCCATTATGGTTATTAACACATGCATTTACTATTAATCCTATTAGCTAATACTATATGTTATTAGAGAATTAATGCATAATGGCACATTTAACAAATAACAATTTATTGATTACTTAATCTATGAATCATATAGAATGTGCATTTGTTGCTGATGCAGTAATCATTAATAAATGGCTTAGTTCTTCATGAGATATACATTAACTCATGATTATCTGTGCATTAGTTAAGCATGAATTAACGCATATTAGTGCCACTGTATTGTAAAGTGTTACCTAATTATATATATCAAGTTATATGTAATATGGTGTGATATGTGTTATGATTTCTTCCATTTTTCTTAGGTGGGAAATTATAAGCGTGCCGTCAAGAGAATTGATGACGGCCATCGACTCTGCAATGATCTTATGAACTGCCTTCAGGAACGTGCCAAGATCGAGAAGTCCTACAGCCAGCAGCTCACTGAATGGTCCAAAAGGTGGAGGCAACTGATTGAGAAAGGTCAGTTTCATTTCTTCATCCTCTCAAGATATTTTAAAGCAGTTATTTTACAATTTCAGAATTGTCAGCCAGCTGTGACATAAACCATGCCAATAAAGCAGTCGTCTCTAAAGTATATTATTCTTTGCATTTCTGGTTGTATGTTTGTGTGTGGCCAGGGCCTCAGTATGGTTCTGTGGAGCGGGCCTGGTTAGCTATGATGACAGAGGCCGACAAGGTGAGTGAACTTCATCAAGAGGTGAAGAACGGTCTGATGAACGAGGATATCGAAAAAGTGAAGAACTGGCAGAAAGACTCGTACCACAGACAGATGATTGGTGGCTTCAAGGAAACCAAAGAGGCAGAAGAGGGCTTCAAGAAAGCCCAGAAACCCTGGGCAAAGAAACTCAAAGAGGTATAAATAAAAGGATTTAATTATGTCAGTTCTGTGTAAACATATCTTTATGGCATTATTCCATTAATATGCAGATAAATTATACATATCAGTAATTTACATGCATATTAAAAATGCATGCAGTCTAAAACACAGCTGATGTATTATGCTTACAATGTGTTTACACATTACTCTAATGTGATCTTATATTGTTTATTCACTTACTTTCAATCCTGTATGACATTATCTTCTGTGAAAAAAGGAGGAACACTAAAGCTTCAAAGAAAAAGGCACAAATCACCACTATACTATACCATATTCACTATATTCCATGTCTTCTGAAGTCATATGTGACCCTGGACCACAAAACCAGTCTTTAGTAGCACGGATATATTTATAGCAATAGCCAAAAATACATTGTATGGGTGAAAATTATTGATTTCTCTTTGATGCCAAAAATCATATCAAAACTTAATTAGTAATATGCATTGCTAAGAACTTCATTTCCACAACTTTAAAGGCAGTTTCATTAATATTTAGATTTTTTTTCCACCCTCAGATTCCAGATTTTCAAATAGTTGCATCTCAGCCAAATATTATCCTTTCCTAACAAACCATACATTAGTGAATCAGAGCTATTTTAGTCAGCTTTCAGATGTACAAATCTCAATTTAAAAAAATTGACCCTTATGACTGGTTTTGTGGTCCAGGGTCGAATATGTAATAGTTGCATGAAAAGGACCCAAATGTCATAATTAACTGATAATCTTCCTACTAATTGAGCTGTTAACTGCTGCAATTGGATAACTGAATCAGTTACTTAAACCAGACAAATCATCCAGTCCAGTTTTGTTAACTGGATCAACTGATCAGTTGAAAACATTCGACTCAAAAGAACTTTGTTTTTAAACAACATCACTTGAACATGACAAGCAGAGCTAGGTGGATAGCTAGATTTTCAGTAAATTGGGCTGTTCCTCACACAAAACTGTTGTGTGGTTTTTGGAAGACTTGGGTGTTGCACAGTACTGCACTTAGTTAAAGTGTTGCATGTCTGGCTGCAGATGGAGACAGCAAAGAAGAACTATCACATGGCATGTAAAGAGGAGAAAATGGCTGCAGCCCGTGAGGCAGATGCATCCGTCACTCCTGACCAGCAGAAGAAACTCCATGAGAAGACAGAGAAATGCAAACAGGACGTGCAGAAGGTGCGGCAAAAATAAAGAAACATATTCAAGTACTATTCACTTTTAAGTGCGCTGGGTCGTCTGTGTTCCACATCAGTGATGTGACTTTCATCTTGTTTTCATTTTGGAAAGAAGTGCTGGATCTGGAGCACATCTCAGCTGAGAGGCATTAACCTTCAGTATCTTATATCACTCTTACGTCTAGAAGCCATTAAAATGAGCAAAGACTTTTATCTGGTGTTATTACATTTAAAGATATAACAATCAATCTCTCCCTCTATTGAATACATTACTCTACTAAATTATTAGATTTTAGTCCGGGAGGATGACAGTCGGAAATCTAATGGTCTTAAATTATTAATGTTTGGATACGTAAAGATATTTTTAAATGGATTTTGATTAGGCTTGTTGTAAGCACACAAGTAGCATATTCAGAGGTACCTTTGTGCGGCCTAGCTTAGTATTCTTTAGAAATGGAGGCTGTGTTTAATGCTGTGCATTTTTGTGTGTGCTGCAGGCAAAGGAGAAGTATGAGAAGTCTCTGGACGAGCTGTCGAAGTGCACACCACAGTACATGGAGTGCATGGAGCAGGTGTTTGACCAATGCCAGCAGCACGAGGTCAAGCGACTGACCTTCCTCAAAGAGGTTCTTCTGGACATCAAACGGCACCTAAACCTCACCGAGAACCAAAAGTCAGTGTAAATCCCAAACTAATGTGTCTGTACTCATTCACAAAGATATTAGTATGTGCTTCAGCTGAGATACCAAGCAAATCGCTCAAATCATTTGTTCTTTGAATAATTTAACATTTTTTTTCAATTTTGTACAGACTGGAATATAAGTCATTATACACTGACATGGTGCATTCATGAATGTAGTCTCTATGTCTAATTCATGAACATTTCATTTCCTTAAGTCTTAAATTAATCGATTCATTTTTGGATCTCAACTGGTCGCAGTGATTATAAAAAAAACTTGTGAAACTTGTGAAATTATTACAGTCATTTAGTTTACTTTATTCTATATTAGATGTGTTTGTCGGAGCCTACTGATAAACTGTTTATTTGCGCTTGTGTTTTTTTATGCTTTAGCTATGCAGCAGTGTACCGTGACTTTGAACGCACCATTCTGGCTGCCAACACACAAGAGGATCTCAAGTGGTTCAGTAATAATCACGGTCCTGGCATGCACATGAACTGGCCCCAGTTTGAGGTACACCGCTTTCAACAAACAAATAAACATTAGAGGTTTTAATAGTTTTGTGCCCTTTTCAGGTTTCTAGATTTATTAAAAAGCTACAGAAGCCCAGGGCTAGTTGACACATATCAAAGTTGACACAAGCTTTAACATTCCAGTAGGACTGTATGGGTTAATTGCATAAATGTTTCTCTCTAGAATTAGTTTTTCTTAAACCTTGTTTAAAACAGACCCCAACACACCCCGGCTATAGATTATATCATATTTATATAGTAGTTTTAGGTAACCAACACAAATTCAGGGAGAACTAGAATAATATCTTCTTTAGTGTGACAATATGCTCTTCTATATTTGCAGGTGTTTTCCTGGGAAGCAGTGAAACATGGAAATGTTCAGTTGCTGTTTGTAGCAAAATACTGATTTTCTGTTCTGAACCTGTTCCTCTCAGGAATATAACCCAGAAGCCACCAATGCTGTTGCTAAGAGAGAAAAGAAGAAGCCAGATGGAGTCGCTCCAGCCACTCCCAGCACAGAGCATGCAGGTCAACCAGGTGACCGTGGCAGGTCAGACATCATCTCTGCTTTCCCCATTTGTTTCCAGTGTCCTTTCTTTCATCTAGGTTGATTGCTGTCCTTTTCACTCTTTAAATAAATTCTTCAGAAGTTCAACAGAAAAATCATATCTGCCTGTCCAACTAAAAAGCACCGAAAATTATGGCAGTGTTCACAGTATTGCTTAATTTGAAATCTCTAAAATCATCATGCATATATATTATGTTCTCTTGGCATCTGACTGTAAAAGCTTTACAAGTGCCCAGACTGTGGTGGAATCAGTTGTTTCCGTGTTCATATTAACAGCACATATCTCCTGTCTTTGTCTAGTGTGAGCAGCTATGATAAGAACCAGGCGTACTCCACAGAATGGTCAGATGACGAGCAGCCCACCGGATACTCGGGGAACGAGACGAACGGCGGGGCAAACTCTTTCGAGGATGACTCGGGCAGCAGAGGAGGCGTGCGAGTGCGAGCACTCTATGACTATGAAGGGCAAGAGCAGGATGAGCTAACCTTCAAAGCAGGTAAAGCACAAAGCCAAATTAATGATGTTAGATCATTGCAGCAGCTGCCATCATTGATATTGTTAAGACAGACCAGAGCCAAAAATAATTTAGTTTTTGCTTAAAGGATTAGTTCACTTCCAGAACAAAAAAAAAATATACAGATAATGTACTCACCCCCTTGTTATCCAAGATGTTCATGTCTTTCTTTCTTCAGTTGTAAATAAATAGTTTTTTGAGGAAAACATTTCAGGATTTCTCTCCATATAATGGATTTCTATGGTGCCCCTGAGTTTGAATTTCCAAAATGCAGTTTAAAAGCAGCTTCAAAGGGCTTTATATTGAATGTCATCTATATACCACATGATTTTTTGACTATACATATGGCAAATATTTGAGTTATAATCTGTATCGCTCACAGGTGATGAATTAACAAAGATCGAAGAGGAAGATGACCAAGGGTGGTGCAGAGGACGTCTGGACAGCGGCCGGACAGGCTTATACCCGGCCAATTACGTTGAGGAAATCTGATCACCTGACTGGAGGACAACACACCTTTGGAGGCAGCTCTGATTGTCCGATCTATTAACATGGCAAAAACGCCAGAGACTTAATATAGAACGACTTTCCCTGAAGATGTGCAATGCAGTCTTGTTTAAAATCAAAAAAATCTTAGTAAAGATAGCCACACCATGTATATATTGATTTTACCGGGGAGGCGGGGAAGAGCTTGCTCACTACTAATATCTATTTGCAAATATTTAAAAAGCATATACATACGTACAAACAAACAGATATGAACAAATAAATGACCCATCAGTTATGCAAGTACAGGCTACATGTTATTGGTGCAGATTACATGTTATTTGAAATTATATTACAGATGTTAGCATAATATCCAACTGAACAGATATTTATGTGGCCACTCTGCTGTATCTTAGGACACGGTTCAATGTGCAATTATTGGGTACTCATTCATTGTCACGTGTTAAACAGAAAACGGCTCGCAACAGGCTATTCGGTTTTCCTCTTACTCTCACCACCAGTCCATGCCTCGTGGCGCTGATTATTATATTAGGTATCGTTCTCTTGATGTCTGTGTCTTTATGCATAGCAGCATGTGCTATGGAGCATGTAGCCCTTGATTCCTCAGGCCATCTGTACCGTATGCAATTCCCACAGTGACCACAGAGGGCAGCAGACTCATGTCAACCTCACACCAGGAAGTGGTGGAAAATCTCAGGCTATGTTCAGAACAGAATACTACTTTAGCAGTGGTATGGATACTACATACTATTTTTAAAGATAGTATGTGAAACATTATGCATTATGAATCAAGAACAGTGGTTGGGGTGGCACCATATTTCATTTGTGATAGGAATGAATTTGAGGCTTTGAGGGACTGAAGCACAGCACATTCAATGGATTGAACTGCTGTTTAACAACATATACAGTTGAAGTCAAAAGTTTACATACACCTTGCAGAATTTGCAAAATGTTAATTATTTTACCAAAATAAGAGGAATCATACAAAATGCATGTTGTTTTTCATTTAGTATTGACCTGAATAAGATATTTCACATAAACAATGTTTACATATAGTCCACAAGAGAAAATAATAGTTTACATACACTTGATTCTTAATACTGTATTGTTACCTGAATGTTTTTTTTTTTTGCGATAGTTGTTCATGAATCCCTTGTTTGTCCTGAACAGTTAAACTGCTCGCTGTTCTTCAGAAAAATCCTTCAGGTCCCACAGATTATTTGTTTTTTTCAGCATTTTTGTGCATTTGAACCCTTTCCAGTGTGCAGGGAAATTTTTCTAAATTCAACTATTATTTTCTCTTGTGGACTATATGTAAACATATTTTATGTGAAATATCTTATTCAGGTCTGTACTAAATAAAAACAACACCATGCATTTTGTATGACCCCTCTTATTTTGGTAAAATAATTAACATTTTGCAGATTATGCAAGGTGTATGTAAACTTTTGACTTCAAGTGTAGATTCCTCAGCTGAGGAAACATCTTTACAAAAAACATTCAGTAGAAAAAAAAATGGAAAAAGTTGTGATTCGGCGAAAATGACATCATGTAGGACCTTTATACAGTGCATGCCATTGTAAAGACTGTAAGTCTGTCCATCGCAGCTTCGTTTTCATCCGTGTTAAATTCAACGTGGTGTCTAACCTGGCTAAGATCTATTATTGCATGCAAGTGGCATCCATGTATCATGACATAATAGAATCAGTCTTGTATTTTAATAGAGTTTTGTATAAAATGTCTCATTATTGGATGATACTGACAAAATCAAAAGAGATGTTAAACCAGAATTATTTAAAGCCGTGATTTTTATTCATCAAGCTTCACAGCTATGTTTTTAAGAAACAACATCATCTGGGTAATTTCATGCACTGTACCCAGTATACTGCATAGTATGTAAGCACAATGTTCTGAACATAGCCACAGTTGTCCAACTGCTTGATCGTTGCACAGTGTCATCTCGTTTGTCGTGTGTTGTTCTTAGTTACTCCAAGAAGGTCTTGTATCAGCTTCGTCTCTATCTATTCATGGTCACCTCTTGATACCAAATCAAGGTTCTTCAGATGGACATGAATGTTTCCTGTGCATGATTTGGGCTACTTATGCACAGCACATTGAACAGACAAAATCCATGAGTGAATTTCACACCTGGACCACCACATGCATCACAAGTTACAAAACTGACAAACTGATTCCCGGTAGTTTCATTGCCTGTTAACTAACACACTCTGGTTTCGCATCAAGACTATGGCTTAAAACAAGTTCAATTTTGAAATCTAATCAATTTTTAAATACTAACTCAAATAAAAGTTAAAACATGGTGCCAAACTATGATTTGCAGGCAATATATTGTACAGTGGGCCAAAAAGTATTTAGACACTTAAAGGCATGGTTCACCCAAAAATTAAAAGTCTGTCATCATTTACTCTTACCTAAGTTGTTCCAAAACTGTATATGTTTCTTTCTTCTATTGAATGCAAAACATATTTTAAAGAATTTTGGTAACCAAAGAGTTGCCAGTAGTTATTGACTTCCATAGTGGGGAATTCAGTGTGAAATTCAATGGCTACTGCCAAGTGGTTACACAGATTCTTCAAAATATTTTCTTTAGTGCTCAATATAAGAAGAACAAAACTTCTGAACAAACTGAGGGAGAGTAAATAATGACAAATTTCATTTTTGAGTGAACTATCCCTTTGAGCAACATAACAATTTAAATAAAAGTTCAAATAGATTGCTAAAATCATGTGCAGGATTTGACATTTTTATTGTCGAACCCATTCATACATTTTCAAGGACTCAAGTGTCTGAACACTTTTTGGGAGCACTTTATTTTTACTCCTCTCACTGCTGAACCCTGTACAACGATAAGCCACGATTTTGATAATGCAAGCAGCGCTCCTCACATGCTTGTTTTTTCCAGATTGCAGTACTAAAACATATAAATATGTGGAGTTGTGCATCGTTCATGAAGTTTCAGTGTGGGAGTGAAAAAAAAAAAAATTTAAACAGGATGTGACAAAATACATTCAGAGGAAAGACCCCCCCAGCAGCTTCATGATTTGTCTAAAACTGTTCAGTCTAGAAAAAAAAAATGAACTTGCATTGTTAAAATATTCTGTAACACGTACACAAAAAGAAGTACGGAAGGGAACACGTGTCGGGGTTGTCGTATTGGGGAGTATCCTCTTTATTATATTCAGTGTGTATGAGTTGTGTTTATGTATAGAAAATACAAATGTAGTGTTATAACTGTAAATGTTGGGTAACAAAAGAACAACGCTTTGAAAAAAAAATAACACTGTAATGCTCTATAGGTACCATATTGTATTAATTTGATTTTGACTGCAATGAAATCACTATGTACCATACCTGTATAAATGCGTGTGGGTCCACGCCGTCATATTTGTATATGATGATGTAATTTATTAAGATTATATTCTACTGTAACTGTACAACTGTGTTGAGTAGAAACAAACACCTACGTTGAGACAGTAAAGAGCCGTGTAATGTAAATGCTATTTTTCATGTTGATTTGTACTTTATGCAAATGAAGGGACGAAGGTTTATGTCGTGAACGTTTCTCTTGCAGTGTAGAGGACGTGTGTATGTTCATAGTTAGTTGATGTAAATCGACCTCCTTGCTGGTGTAGTGCCTCCTCATCCGTAACATAACGTTCATTTATATATGCATAAAGTTAATGATGATGAACTTGATGATCAAAATAATGTCGAAAACCTGATTTGAAGTTTTTGTGCTGATGTCAATATTGCAATATTAGTTTGGAAGGAGAAAACATGTTCGTTGAGAAAAACTGTGTGCTCCGTTTTTTTTTTTTCATTGAGAATGTTACCAAAACACTTGACATGCTTTTCAGTTGTTTGCCAGTTCATTTGGAAAGGTTCACACTAGTGTAAGGCACCTAATTAGAAAATATTGTACAGCATTTGCCCTTTTCACAATGCATATTGTCCCAAGGCAGCTTTACATAGAATAGTATTTGTTAGGAGGAAGACGACAGACTAGGAGGAACCAAGACTGTCCCCTCAGGTTGTTGCACAGTGGATTATATTTGAGATATTTCATCAGGACTTGTTTCTTAGGAGTCAAATACACACCAGCTGAGCTTAACACAAAAAAAAGGCCACAGAACACTTAAAATAAATACTTGAAAAGCCTAAATACATGAAAGCCATCATGAGGCACCAGCAGGGATGCACTTAGTGATCAGGAAGCATCTTACATTTGTCTAAAGTGATAATGGGTTGGATCTGAATCCCGGATTAGTGAACCTCTGGCGGGATGTCCCAAAGTGTGGATAAAAAAGGGATGGATGCTGTGAAACCTCCTCTTGTTGATGCTTGTGTAATCAAATTATTTTGCTGAAATTCTTCACTCTGCGGCTACATTCACATCCGTCAGTGGTTATAACAAATCAATCACCTTTCCAACCACAATTTCAGAAAAGTTGGGATGTTTCATGAAATAACATAAAATCAAAAATATGTTAACCTTTCATTCTCTTTAACCTTTATTTAACTGACTAAAGTACAAAGAGAAAATGTCCAGTGTTTTCAGTGGCCAACTTTTAATTTTATTTTGTAAATGTAACCAAATTTTGATTTTCATGGCTGCAACACACTCCTCCAAAACAGTTGGGACAGAGGCAAAATTAAAGTGAAAAGGTTATAGAATATCCAAATTAAACTATTTTTTAAATATTATTATTATTATTTTATTATATATTATTATTAAATAACTATGTGGTAATAATGGCTATTCAGTGGATAATTTAGTGAATTAAATAATTTACAAATAATGAGTTGCATTTGAAAAAGTCACACATCCATGGTAACATATCAGCTGAAGTATATACAGTATTGGGGAGTAACTAGTTACATGTAACGGAATTACGTAATTTAATTACAAAATAAATGTAATTGTAATTAGTTACAGTTACTGAGAAAAAATATGTAATTAAATTACAGTTACTTTTGAAAAATGTTAATGATTACAAAGGGGGTTGCATCTGAGTTTTCACACACACACACACACACACACACACACACACACACACACACACACACACACACACACACACACACATCTCTGGTTTATTATCTTTGTGGGGACTCTCCATAGGCGCAATGGTTTTTATACTGTCCACACTGTATTTTCTATCCCCTTACCCTAACCCTACCCCTAAACCTAACCCTTACAGAAAACTTTCTGCATTTTTACTTTCTCAAAAAAACTAATTCCTGTATGATTTATAAGCTTTTGTACCCATGGGGACCTCAAGCCAGTCCCCACAATGTCAAAAATTTCAGGTTTTACTATCCTTGTGGAGACATTTGGTCCCCACAATGTAGCAAAAACAAGTACACACATACACACACACACATATACAGATTTATAAATTGCATTGACTGCTCTAAAATGAGACACCAATGTTTCAGGACTTTAGGACACAGAATAGAACACATGCTTATTCGATAACTGTTTTATTTCCTATTTGTGTTTATGCATATACTTTGTACTCCTGTCATAACTATGCAAACATTTGATTTCAATACCAGTCATAGCTATTAAACTATTTCTTATGATTTTAAATCTGTATTTAACCCCTGAATGATCTCAAAGTAAAAAGAGCTGTTACGTCTGAATTTGTGGAGGCTGTGCTTTAAATTCAATTATTACAGGGCTCTGTGGAATACTTGATTCTGATTGGTCAGTCATGACATTCCAATGTATGTTAGTTCCCAATGACAGCTGGTAAAAGCTAATAACACAGACTCATCCAGGCAACTTAAGTCGGCCCTATACGCTTGATAGTTCTTCTTGGTGGAAGCTTTGCGTTTGGTTAGCTAATAAAATATTAAAGCTCAATTCAATATTATGTGGCCAATTTCTTAATTATGTCAGCCTGCTGCTTGCTAGCAACTGATTTCTTCATGGAAGCTTTGCATTCAAATATTTCAACTCAGATCAGTGTTTCATGTCTAATTATTTACTTTTGTGGCAAGCAGCTGTGTAATAAGTGGGATAATGTACATTCAGCCAGTTGTTACTGCAAAATAAAAACTGATATTATCCTCTACTTATTATAATCTAAATCAAGTGATAAAGGATTTTGAAAAAAAAACAAACAAACAAAAAAGTAACAAATAAATCCTAATCTCATCATGACAAACTATATATCGTTGGAAAGGTCTAAGACTCCTAAATAGATATTTTACCATATTTTTGTAGGAAAAGTAATAGATCAGTATATATCAAGAGTGAACCTCAAAAGTCTATATGATATCAGGAGTTCTGACCTTTGTCACAAAAGACTTTCTTCGTTGGCTATTTCCCTTCTCACTTTAGAAATCATAAGTAATTATACATCAGTTGAAAACTTCAAATCTCAAAATTCATCCCTTGAAAGCCATTTTAAAATCAGACATTGCATCACCATGGAAAATGTACATCAAATTCATATTACAAAATGTTTTCATTTATGAATTATAAAAATGTAAATTTGGATAGTGCATTTTTATGTCTGTGTTCAAAAATGGGAGTAACAGTTAAAGGGTTCATTTAATTATGCTTAATTTCTGGCAAAATTGTTGACTTGTTTGCACAGATACTATATGAACTGAGCTGGATGATGACATTACTGAATCAATGATGAACTGACTTGGACTGAAAATTAAGTGTTTACTATTGTCCTCTTGCAGTATCGACACACTATTTACCTGTTTAACACCGTAAAGCTGCTTTGACACAGTCTGTATTGCATAAAGTGCTATAAAGGTGACTTGACTTGATGTATGGGATTCAAGCATCTGCCAACTTGATGGATGGGAGAAAAACTGAGCTAGTTTTCATTCCTTTTTCTTTTGGGTTTTAAGTTGCTTTAAGTTGTATTTTTGGATTTTTTTATGCAAAAATCAGTGACAGGAAGTGATGGGAGAAGGACAGAGCTGAAAGGTAACACGTAGACCATGCACACTTCCAACTAAGGGAACTTTCTGCAAAGACAAAGCTGACAAATCTAAAAATGTGGCTGTTGGTCTACAACCCTATTCATGAGGAAAATCTAAATCCTTTCTTCGTAAATGTTCTTCTCCAACAGAGAGAAATGGTTTAAAGTTTGCTTTAGATAACTATAAAATGGATTCAGAGTTAAAAATTTGAATGACCATCCAGAAGGAAAATACCTTCTTTAGTGTTTCTAAAGATTCCTTCTCCAGTGAGCCATATATCATATGTCACTTCATAAACAAGAGATTATGTGAGTTACACCCACATCAGGCATTTTAAGGCAGGTTAATTGATTTTAGCACTGTAGATGAATTGATGCTAATGTGTAGACACAACATTAGTGTTTCTAAATGTCCCTTCTCTAGTGAGTCATATGCCAACATCAACCGTGTGTATTTCAATACACACATGATTCCTGATTTGAGAATGAGAACGTACAGCTACTAACTAAAGCATATAGGTTTATTGTCTCTGACTAGCAAATACATTAAATGTATTGATTTATTACGCCAACTGTCCGTACACTCTTAAAAATAAAGGTGCTTCACGATGCCACAGAAGTACCTTTAACATCTGAAGAACCTTTCTATTTCACAAAAAGTTCTTTGGGGCAAAAGAAGGTTCTTCAGATTGTTAAAAAAAGGTAAGAAAGAGATGGTTCCTTAAAGAACCTTTGATTGAAGGTTTTTTTTTTTTTTTGTGGAACCAAAAATGGTTCTTTTATGGCATCGCTGTGAAGAACCTTTTAAAGCACCTTTATTTTTAAGAGTTTAGAAATGGGCCCCACCCAATTCATTATAACTATTATAGTGGGTCCCACACCGTATTAAGACATAAGCTGTTTCTCAATTCCAGGAACGGACTTGCATTTTTGTGGACATTTGACTTGCCAGATTACCTTAAAAGAACAAACTCGGAAGGACACATGGACACAGAACACATCTTCGTGAGAACTGAGATGTGCTAATGTTGCTCAACTGACCATCCGAGCACATTATAAAGAAGTGAGAAAGAACCACATAATGCACAATAAATAACACACAACATCAAAAACAAATGGCATAACCTATTAAAACATTTATTTTATATTATTATAAATGTTTTTTTTTTTTTTTGTATTATTTTATATATTTTTATTTCACCATCTATATTGTGAAAGCGATTATGCATGTTTAATGTTACCTATATGTTGTTAAAATAATTTTTTATATGTCAGTACAAATACTGGAGGCTTTAATGAAGATGATGCCGTATAATAAGTGTTATGATTCCTGTCTGGTCTGCCCGCCACCAGAAGTCGCTTGTGCTTCCCACAAACAGTTCACATCACACAGACTGTTGCACTACACCCCGAACTACGTCTCCCATCACTCATTGCGCTGATTACGCTAACACCTGTAGCCAATCAGACGCTCTATATAAGCCTTGGACTTCCCCTCGTATCTTACCAAGTATTGTGGTGTTTTGGATGGTTGTTTCACCTGAGTTCCCTTGTTACCCAGTTCCCGAGTTACCAGTGTTTAGCTTTCTCGCCTTTCTTGTTTCGTCTGTCTCGCCGCCTGCCTTCTGGACTTCTCGCTCGTTTCACGGATACCCCTTTCCTTTCCCCCCTGGATTACATTCGCCGTTCATCGACCCACGCCTGCTGCACGGACTATCCCCACGTCTTGCCTTCACTATACCTGTTTGCTATTGTTCCGACCCTGCCTGTTTTCGCTTTTCACATGTCTCTGTCTCGTCACAATAAAAGCTTGCATTTGGATCCGCTCAGACACTAGTGGTGGGTCCAGCATGCTGGCCATCATGATAGGTCGTGACCTTGGGGTGTCAGGCGAGACATGGCGAGGCTCTGGGTGGTCAGATGAGACGTGACGAGGCTCTGGGCGGTCAAACGAGACGTGACGAGGCTTTGGGTGGTCAGACGAGATGTGACGAGGCTCTGGGTGGTCAGACGAGACGTGACTTGACTTAGGAACAACAGCAGTAACTTGACTTGGCTCATGAAGATCGGCTGTGACTTGTCTTGACTCGGGAACAACAGCTTTGACTTTGCTTGACTCGGGAACAACAGCTTTGACTTTGCTTGATAAAAACAAGTTAATTTGCTTTACGTTTATGAAGCAGATCAAATGCCTATAATTTATCATTATAATTCATATTACTTATTATAAATCAGCTCCACAGAGGAAACGGCGGTGGAGTGCAGCCTATGAGGAGCACTTACTGTGTTCATGCAGCATAGGGTTACTTGAGTACTTCTTTTTTTTTTTTTACTATGTTGTGCTACTTTTTGTGCAATAAATTGACTCCTCTTCTTTGTACGCTAAGTTTGTGTCTCTATTTTTTGCATTAAGTTTGTACCTCCTTAATTTTGTGCACCAAGTTTGCTCCTCCTTTGTTTTGTTCACTAAATTGTCTCCTCCTCTGACAATACACAACGTTTGCTCCTCTGGATTTTCAGACTGTCTGAATCACATCTGGATCATCTGTCTAATTAATAAATGTTTTAAAAAATTAAAGCTGTGATGAATAACTATTCTGAATGTAGTTTCTTACAATCTTCCTCACTCCTACGTCACACAACCTGACTCCGGAGCTACTGCTGGATGACCTTCCTGTTGAAACCATTTGTGATCTAAGAGCTGCTCTAACGTCACTCTTTTGTCTGGATCACGTATCAGGCACTGGTTTATCACATCCTGGCATTCTGTAAGTTTTCATAAGAGCGCTGGTTAGTCACATATGTTCTTTATGTCCATGTGTCACTTCTAATGTACGGAAGAGATTCCACAATATTCAGCAAGCGGCATGTTGAAGGAATAATTTGTCATTTGTTCCTTTCCTCTCTGCCACTTTTAGGGATTTTGTGAGAACTCCCTGAGAGTGCTGATGCTTATGTGTTATTGGTAGTGTTGTTCTCTCACCTCTGGATAAACTGGAGTCAAACGTCAGATCGCCAGCTATAATGTCCTCTTCTGTACGAAAAGCAGGACGTCCAGTTACCATTTGGAACAGCATAAAGCCCAGAGTCCAGACTGTTGTTGGGCCGGCGTGATATTTGCGTTTCGTGTAGAATTCAGGTGGGCGATGTCGTCCTATTCATGAAAGCAAGAGATTTTCAGACTAAGCAATTTCACTCATAAAAGTCAATTCTCTTTTGTCTATTTTCACACATACAGTGTATCATGATCAATCAATACACCACCACAAGATTAACATATAAAAAGCCAACTCACCTCTGAATTCATATTGGTAGCCAGATTTTTGGACAAGGTCACCAGAGCCAAAGTCTATTAACTTGACTTCCATCGTCTCTGTATTGACCAGGATGTTACTTGGCTTGATGTCACGGTGGAAGACACCCTGATCAATACAGTGCTTTGCTGCGAGCACGGCTTGGAACATCAAGCCACGTGCCTGAGTTTCATTCAGGGTTCTGCACTCGCAGTCAAGCCGCATTCCAAGCAAGGTCAGGCAGGGTCGCGGATACTCCAAGATGAGGATGTGCTGATCTTCCTCCTCAAACCACTCCAGCATATATACGATGTTGGGGCTTGATGGAGCTTTTTTCAACAGGAGATTTAGAGCTACTTCCATCAGCAGTGGCTTGGAATAGCCAGGCTAGAGAAAAGTGTGACATACGGTTAGCTAAATACTTAACTAAATATCACTTTTACGTATATGTTGTATGTGTGTTTAGAAATATTCATTTTGCCAACTTACAAAATTAATATACTTGTCGATTTTCCTCTTCGGGATAAATTTGATGGCGACCTGCAAAGAGCAAAAAATAAGTCTGGGTCAATTAATCATTAAATTATGTAATGCTAGAAAATAACATTAAGCTTTGTGCATTGTCATGAACAACATTTTTTCATTAATACTGGATCAAAACACTGATCCATATGTCATGTTCACAAAAATAATAAGTGAAAAGCAAACAAGAGGAAAAATATTTACCTGTTGGCCATCAGATTTTTGAGTCCCCTGAAACACGCTGCCGAACATTCCTGCTGAAATCTTATTTCCCACTTCATAAAGGGAGAGAAATGGTCCTGAAAAAAAAAGATATACTTATCTTATATATCATATTATATAGATATATATATTGGGAATACATACATATGAGAAAATCTGAGATTACTAGAGATGAGCTAGAATAGCGGATAATGGCTTAGACACACAGTAAGAGCATAAATACATTTAGTACAGAGCTAGATACATGTTTAAAACAATCAAAAGAGAAATAAGAAATGGTTGATGAGGAAAAATATAGCAAAATATAAAGAAAATAACACGAACCAGAGTTATAATTACAGTTAGGGTTAGACTTTCTGTGATAAGGCTTTGGTAAGAGTTAAAGATTACAAGTCAAATATTGAAGCAAGTAGAACATAATTAACATAAATAACTAAAAGGTGAATACAAAGGATCAGACAAACACACAGAACTAATATGATTAAGAACAGGACAGAATTAGGTGAAACAGAATAATAATAAATAGACCTACTTTCAGCCGGCTCAGGACCAGCTAAATCTATGTCAGAGGTCGGCTTGAGACCAGATTCACCTGGAATTGGATTCAGACCGGTCAGGTCAGAATCACGGTGTGCTGGTGGCTCAAGGCCGGACGGTCCTGGCTGTGGATCAGCTGGATCCTGGAGAGCCGTCGACTTAAGGAGGCTCAGAGGATCAGCTGGATCTGTCTCTGGCTGAAAAGGCATTACTTTGTTGCCTCTGCGGCGACAGAGGTCAATGCATTTTACAGCCTTCCAGGTTCTCTTGAAGAAAGCACAGGTGCCACTCTTCTTCTTGTTGGTATTCTTTTATAAAAAAAAAAAAAAAAAGAGAGAGAAAAAAACTATATGTCAAATATTTAAGAGCGAAAGGAAGAAACTAAAACTGGTGACAGAATCATCACAGAACACAGCATGCCTTGAAAATAGCACTCAAATCAGGATTAGCTCATGATAAAAGGACATTTCAATGTTTATGTAATATACATGCAAAAACTCTTACTGATCTTATAAATGACGCAAAGGGGAACAGCAGACAAGTCTGTACAAGAATCACTGACACATTCTCATCCTACTATCTGAGTCCCACAGGGACCGGTTTTTGAATTATTTAGTTTACATATTAAAAACCTGCCTATGGTTTGTACAGAGGTCCAGGTTTAGGCATATACAGATTATACAGCTGTTTATCCTTGTGTGCTATCAAACTTACTGCAGCTTTGAATCAAGTGTTAGAAACTGTGGGAATGTATTTTTTACAATAGTATAAGCTAGAGCAGGAAGGGATTAATGAATAGTGAAAGTATAGAATTTTTTTGTAGAATACAAGGAATCATACAAATATAAAGATTAGTAGGCACAGGTGTGAAAGAACAGGACAGAATTAAAAGTAATAATAAGTAGACCAACCTTCAGCTGGATCTTTATCAGATGCTGATTTGAGCATCACCTGTACATCACCTGGAACTGGATTCTGATCTGTCAAGTAAGAATCAAGATGAGGTGGTGGCTCAAGGCCGGACGGGCCTGGCTGTGGATCAGCTGGATCCTGGAGAGCCGTTGACTCAAGGGGGCTCAGAGGATCAGCTGGATCTGTCTCTGGCCGAAAAGGCACTATTTTGTTGCCTCTGCGACGACAGCGGTCATGCTTCTTGCTCTTTGTTTGGTTTTCTAAAAAGAAAAAAGGCATTCATTAAACATGAAATGCCATACAACTGTACACAACCTAAACATAAACACCTGTTTCTTCACTCTATTTATAGCTTCAAATCTGTTTTTGTTTTGTTTATATTTTTCCAAACAAAAAAAAGGATTTTTAGTTATTGATAAGAAAACATATTTATCAGCCACAAAATATTCACACACACTTTTGTTTCTAGTGAACACTTCCACTGATTTTATATCAGGTTACTTGGTTTTTCTATCACCTAACCCTACCCCTAAATCTACCCTCAAAGAAACATGCAGAACACTAGATAAAAACAGGTTTTGTTCGATTTAAGCCCGATTTGCTTGATTTAACACGTAAGCCATTTACAGGCCATTATTCTCCTAACGTGACTTTGGCATTGCTGTTCCTTTTTCACCAGATGGCAGGAGTGTCAAATTTGCTTAAACAAAATAATGGTGAAAAAGAGACATTTACACATTAATAAGATGAAAATAATACCTAAATGATCTAGAATCTAAAATAAGCGCATCATTTTACTGTCAGAAATTAGTTTTATTTTATTCTTACTGTTCCCGGTAAAAATTTACCATGAACGGCCTGATACTTTAAAGAAATCGCAATGTCCTTCATACAGTCAAATTTTCCACTTAATGCAACAGTAAAACACCCCTATAACAGGTCTGGTCGGCCTCTACGTTTGTCCGTGGAGATGGTGTTTTTCTGCTTTTAAGCTTAGTCTTTTTTGCACCAGACATACAGCTGATCCGCTGATCCATGGGTTCCAGTTTGGTCACATCACTTCATAAAACATTCTTCCAGAACTCCACAGGTCTATCCGAATGATTTATTTTATAGAGTTTCTAAAGGCTCAGTTGTGTTTTAAGACAATTTTGACCCTTCGTGTTTTTGTCTGATTTTCATTTATTATTTGCTTTAAATAAAAGTTTGTAATGTCGTGCGTGTCTGTTAAGTTCACAAGAGTGTAGGATGTTCCATTTGTCATTTTAGGTTACAGTAGAGGTGGTCGTGATGCATCCTTCTGCCTGACAGGTGAAGTGCCATCACATCATGAACAAAAGTTTCAATTATCATCCACGAATCCTTAGCAAAACAAAGTGTAAAGAGGGTCGCACACTCGATGAGACTAATAAATCGATTTACTCGATTTACTAATAAATACATTTAAATCTAAGCACTTCTTGTAATCATCTGTGGTTGGTTGCATACACTGGTTAGAAGTTA
Organism: Labeo rohita; assembly: GCF_022985175.1. NCBI lineage: Eukaryota > Metazoa > Chordata > Actinopteri > Cypriniformes > Cyprinidae > Labeo > Labeo rohita. The sequence continues at coordinate 30,588,766 of NC_066891.1, read as the reverse complement.
GTCATCTTCTTAGTCATCTATTTTTTTTTTCTTCAAGCCTGGTTATGACTTTAAGCCACTTTAAGCCAAAGTAAAACTGATACTGTGGTACTGTTGTTGTCAAATAGTAAGTTTAATTTATACAATTTAAATACGAAATATATAAAATTAATATATAAAATTTCATATTATTATCATCCCTCATAATACAGTACATACGAAGTGTAATGTGTGGTACCGAATAGCACAGCAGACCTATTCATGCCATAGCATGTTATCTTATGCTATTTCATGCTGTCAATATATATTCTTGATAAGAGAATGAGAACATAAAATGTAAACATGAGAATCTATGTAAATAAAGCATAGGTTTATAATACTGACAAATGACTAAATATAATAAATAAGTTTATTTTAAATTTAAATTAAAATTTTTGAGCAGCAGAGATTTTTGATTAAAAATCTTTTTTTTTTTTTTTTTTTTTTTTGTGCACTGAATTTGCTCCTCTTTCCAGTAAGTGTGCTCCTGTTTGGTTTTGTGCACTTAGTCTACTCCTTTTCTACACTGAACATGCTCCTCTGGATTTTCAGACTGTCTGATAATTTCTGCTCTCCCTCACTGGAGCAGATTTAATTCATCTGCTTATTAAGCTTGTGACAGCACTGCTTCAGCTTTAGCACTGCTTCATCACAATAACTATTTTGAATGTAGTTTCTTATAATCTGTTTTCTTCACTCCTACGTCACACTACCTGACTCCTGAGCTACTGCTGGATGATCCTGTTGAAACCATTTGTGATCTAAGAGCTGCTCTAACGTCATTCTGTTGTCTGGATCACGTATCAGGCACTGGCTTATCACATCCTGGCATTCTGTAAGTTTTCATAAGAGCGCTGGTTAGTCACATATGTTCTTTATGTCCATGTGTCACACTAATGTTGTCATGTACGGAAAAGATTCCACAATATGCAGCATGTTGCATGTTAAAGGAATAATTTGTAATTTGTTCCCTGGATTCTGCACATCCTCTAATCATTTTAAGTGTCCTCTCTCCCACTTTGCACACTGATATTTAGGGATTTGGTGAGAACTCCCTGAGAGTACTGATGCTTATGTGTTATTGGTAGTGTTGTTCTCTCACCTCCGGATAAACTGGAGTCAAACGTCAGATCGCCAGCTATAATGTCCTCTTTGGCTGGAAAAGCAGGACGTCCAGATACCATTTGGAACAGCATGAGGCCCAAAGTCCAGACTGTTGTTGGGCCCGCATGATATTTGTGTTTCATGTAGAACTCAGGTGGGCGATGTCGTCCTGTTCACGAAAGACATTTTCAGCTCATTTCACTGATGACTTTTACAAATGTCCATTTGTCTTCACATTTCTGTTCTAATATTTACACTGTGTAATCAATAAATAAATCACTAGTAACAGGAAAAGCCAACTCACCTCTGAATTCATATTGATAGCCAGAGCCTTTGACAAGGTCACCGCAGCCAAAATCTATTAATTTGACTTCCATCGTATGTGTGTTGAGAACCAGGTTATTTAGCTTCAGGTCGCGATGGAAGATACCCTGACTCATACAGTGCTTTGCTGCACGTACTGCTTGGACCAGCAAGCCGCGTGCCTGTTTTTCAGTCAGTTTATCGTTGTTGTATCTGAGTAGTGTCTTTAAGTTCAGGCAGGGTCGTGGATACTCCAAGATGAGGATGTGCTGATCTTTCTCCTCAAACCATTCCAGCATATATACGATGTTGGAGCATAGAGGAGCTTTTTTCAACAGGAGATTTAGAGCTACTTCCATCAGCAGTGGCTTGGAATAGCCATCCTAGAGAAAAAAAAGAAGGTAACATAAGGTTAGCTTGCTAAGAGCATGTTTGATTTCTCTTACACTTTAATTAATAATACACTTGTATTTAGATATGTTCATTAAGGTTGGCCAACTTACCACAGCAATATACTGGTCTGTGCTCCTCTTAGGGATACATTTGATCGCAACCTGAAAATGATCAGATTTCCGAATCCCTCTGTATACAGTGCCGAATCCTCCCGATGAAATCTTCTTTCCCACTTCGTAAAGGGAGGTAAATGAAACTGCAAAACATACAAAAGGACATGTTAATATATGCAATTGCTAGTTTCTTTGTTTGTCTCACAATAACTACAGTAGCAGTGCTGCATGGTCGTCATGACTTATCAGAGGAAATCAGCTACCTGCTAAACTAAAGGTGCTGATGCTTAGAGGTTAAGTAAATGTTAAACAGCAGGAAAATCAGTTTCCTAATAATCAAATTTCTTTAAACAGGAAATCAGGAAAATACTACTTCTTTGGCCAAGATTACTACAGTGACATCTATATAGCAGATAAGGGCTTAAGCAGCACAAACAATCAGAGGAGAAACAAGATACAAAATAAAAACAGGACAGAATTAACATGAACCTGGATCCTGGTCAGAGCCAGACTGGCCTGGGCTCTGCAGATCAGCTGATTCACCACCAGGTGAACTAGTCTGATGTTCAGCTGGAGGATCAGCTGGATCATCCAAGGCCGCTGCTTCAGATGGATCTGCTTGTGGCTCAGGTAAATCAGTGTTGGGCTGTGGTGCAACAGGGTCTACTTTGCTCTTTTTGTTTCGCTTCTTTGCACATTTCACAACCCGTAGTGTTCTTCTGACAAATGTAAAGATGCCTTTGTTATTCACTTTTGGTTGTGGTTCTGAAAAAAGAAAAGACATAGAAACATAAAAGAGTTAGAAATTAACTCTACATATATGAAATCAAATAATGAAGAGAGAAAAACATAGTGTTCATGATTTGACAGCATCCGGGTTTTTTAACTTGTTCATCATCAGTAGATCAATCGCAGAACTTTTCGCTCCCATCTGCGCTTTTATAAGATTGCGTTCTTAAATTAAGATTGTGACATTAAATTTGTCCTGTTTAGTAAGTCTGGCCCTGCATAGGGTTACTAGACACAGGTGTGAAAGAACATTCATTTAAATCGTCTTGAAATGAACTAGAGTAATAATAACCTTTAGTCGGCTCAGGACCAGCTGGATCTGTGTCAGAGGTCGGCTTGCGACCACATGCACTTGGAACTGGCCCTGGTTGTGGATCAACTGGATCCCCGACGGCCATCGACTCGAGGCCTGATGAGCCCGGCTGTTGATCAGCTGGATCCCGGACAGCCGTCGACTGTGGATCAGCTGGATCCGTCTCTGGCTGAAGAGGTGCCACTTTGTTGCCTCTGTGGCGAGAGCGGTCAATGCATTTTACAGCCTGCCATGCTCTCCTGAAGAAAGCACAGATGCCACTCTTCTTGTTTTTTCTTTGTTTTTCTAAAAAGAATAGAAAAAAGATATTCATTATTTATGCCACATGACTATCTGTACAAACCTAAACATAAACACTCCATTAATTTTAATAAAAAAGAAAGAAAAAACAAAAATGCACACACATATCCATAACACTCACACACACCCAGTGCGGTCAGGGCAAAATAAATATATACATTTTCAGAATTTTTCAGGATTTAGGAATTTCTGGAATTTTCGAATTTTGAAACTTTCTATTGGAATTAAGAGGAATATATGGGAAATAATGGGAATAAACTGGAAAACAGAGAAACTTAACAGGGAACTTAAATGTAGTAAATAAATAAATAAATACATACATACATACCTAATCTTGCCCCTTTGCAAGATTAATAATGTTTTTTAACTAGCAATATAATTTTTTAATTATTTTGATAACATACAATGTTTCTTTCATTCATGTGTGTCTTACAGCAGCCTTTTATTTTAGAAAGCCAGTCCTTTGCAGGGGGATCATTATATATGGGGTGCCCTGACATCAAACAGTTTGAAAACTTGTATTTTTGCACTTTGTGTACGTACACACAGCTTTATCTAGATGTCTGTTTAAGGATTTGTTTGTTTCTATTCAGTTTCGATTCAGACCATGTGCTTCATCTTAGCGTACTAGTTACTCGTACAATTAACTGAGCTGAAGAAACTTCTCGGTCTCAACAGAAACGCGTTAGGCTGCATGTATTCTTGTCATTCCCAAAAAGTGAACACTGCACATAGACTATATCCCGCTACATTTATATGGGGATCTCGCTGGATCTGTGTGTAATACTGTCACGGACCTGTCGGGCTGTTCTCCATAGCGGCTGCGGCTGCTGCAGCAGGAGAAGCCCGGTGATTTGCTCCTGACGGGTCGGTGGCGTTTCTTCCTGCTGTCAGAGCGCCATCTGCTGACACTGGACAGCTGCTGTTGAGCGCCATTAACTCCAGCAGTGCAAGGACAAACTCTAGTGCTTATAATGAAGCGCTGTCAAACTTTCAGTCTCTATCTAAACACAACACACTGCGAATCGACAACAATCTGACTGTCTTCGCGTAAGCTCGGAAAATCACTCAACTGGAAAGAATGCGAGCACGTGACCTGATACAGTCTATCAGGTACTGTGACGTCACATGTTTCTATTCCAGATTCTAATTCTCGCGTCATGTGTAAAGGGCAAGGGAGTGCAATGGCTATCTTTACGTATTATTTTATTTAAATGTTTTATTATTATTATTATCATTTTAATTAATTAATTAATTAATAATATTTCGTATTTGTTATTAGTGTTTTACACTGTTTTCTTTTCCTTAACTTAATTAATAACATATATTTCTATTGGTCTTTTAGGGGAAAACAATAAACAACTCTGCCTTTTAAATTACTGTTGGTATTATTATTATTATTATTATTATTATTATTATTATTATTATTATTATTATTATACAATCGCTAGGACCAATTTCTCAATACTTAGGTAATTTTTTCAAAACTCAGCACAACATCAGTCTATCTGAACTGTGGATCATTTATCACTGCTTTGGCACAAAATGCGAAATCTTTCAATTTCAATGAATTCTTTTCTTACTTAGGCACAAACACACCAAAACAGTGGCACCATATTGAAATATATTCAGAATCTAAGAAATAAAAGAAAAAATAAAGAAGAAGAAGAAGAAGAAGAAGAAACAAACACTTAAAGCAATTAGATGTAACTGATTGATGTTGCACCTACACAAGTGTTAGTATTTCAATTTCATTTTCCACCATCTCTACAAAATGTAGGAATAATTGTGTACTGTAATGTAAATATGGACTGTGTAACATATACTGCAGTACATTCTAAACAGTATAGAGTGTCTTTCTTGTTTGTAGAGGAATTTTACAAAAGAAAGCATTGTTCTACCTGTTGCAATTTTTAGGTCATTGTTGTATGAGTCACAAAGTGTGTTTTGAAAGCCTTTTCTAGTGTTATGGAAGAATGAGTTGATCTGAGACACTGTGGAGTGTTTTTTGTGTTTTTTGAATGTGAAAAAAACTGCTGTGCCATGTTGAAAGTTGGTTAGGAGAACTTTGTTTTTGAGTTTTGAGTTTTTGAAAAAAAAGATTGATTGATTGATTGATTGAACGATTTTACTACGTTACATTATTTGTAGTTGTAGATCATGTTTAGTGATGTTCTTACCAGGGAGTGGACTTATGACATATTGAGTAACTGTCAATTGAGTAACGGATTTTCAATGTTTTTTTTTTTGTTTGTTTGTTTTTAATCTAAATAATTATGTCAGTATTTGCTGAAAAAAATCTAAATGTCCCAAATAAACTATTAAAATATTAGTTATCATTTTCAACAGTGGTGTTGAATAGAAGCACAAAAAGTGGCCTTTGAAAAAGTTAATATTGTTTTAATTGCCACTCCTCATTAATTCAACACACGTTCCTGTATCCTGTCTGGAATGTGTTTCTGGCCTCTGCATCACATTTGTTTCATTAAAGTTATAATCCACCCAAAATTAAAATACTCTCATCATTTTCCCACCCTCATGTGGTCCCAGATGTTCATGACGTTCTTCAGCTGAAGATTTTTAGTCTTTATGATGCAAGTCAATTTTAAAATAGTAGTATTTGTATTTTTCTTACACATCATTTTGGTTAAGAGGACATTGATTCATCGGCAGGGGTTGTATGGGTTACTGTGATCTTCACTTTATGCAGTTTTTCAAGCATCTTTGCACATCCCGAATTATATACAGATAAAGGGATTTTTTTCTACAACTCTTTGTGTTCATCTAAAGAAAGAAAGTCATATACATATGGAATGCAATGAGGGTGTAAAGGATGGGGTTTCCCTTTGCTGTACTTTTTATGTTGCACTGTGCTGCACGCATTTTAAATGTTATTGTTACACTAGATGTTTTTAGAGCTTTGCCACTGCGCATATTTTTAAGCAATTTCACTTTGCTTTTAGAAGATGAATTATTACGATGAAACATGAATCTACTTTGCTTTTTTTTTTTAGGTTACTTCTACTTTTTTAATACTTGAGTACAATTTAAATTCAAATTCAAACACTTTTTTATGTTTAGTTAAGTACAATGTACGTTTACGTTAAGTATGTTTTTGGCCAGATACTTGTACTTTTAACTGGGTAAAATTGTCACTTGGTATCTGTACTTTCACTTTATTTTATTTATTTATTTATTTTTATTTTTACCAATTCATATTTATTCTCACTTCCTGCGAGCTAAAGAAGCTGTTGGCTTGCAGCCATGGAATTTCATGCATCCTGTTTACTTGAATGGGAAAATACTAAAATCACTAAACTCTTTGACAAACACACATTTGAATAACATTTTCCAAATTGTTTGGTGCATTACAAAGAAGACGAAGAAGAAGAAAAAGAAGATGCATATCTGAGGTTGGTCCAGCAATGCTCGTGGGGTCCTAGGCACAAGTCTTAGGTTTCTGTGGAGACCAGGATGAAAACAGTATGTAACACATGGTCCAGGATGTGCAGGATGTGCACTCATACCTGACATGAAATTTAAATCCAGATATGTTAATGCCAAAGTTCATTCATCTAAGTGTCACTGCAAGAGTGAGAATGTTATGCTTTAAAAAATAAAATAATTGTCATTTATTATACAAATTGAGTGCATCAGCTATGCTTAATATGTCCCTAGCTGGTGGTTGCTGTGTTTTTCGGATCAAATTGCAATGTTATGGTCTATTTGTTAACTACATGCACAGTGCACACATAGCTTTTTAGAGGTCATTAGATAAATTTAGATTATACACGTCTATTAATGTGGCAACTTGTTTTACGTACTCTCAGAAGTATAACTTGTATTATTTTTTATTTTGTGCCCGGAGTGCAATGGCACTGTATGTCGGCGTGCTGCCCGCAAGGCTATCGGCGCTGACCCAAGGCTACGTTTTAAGATCGAACTTCTCCACTGTTTTAACTCTTTCCCACCACTATCACAATTTGAACTCTAAATCAACTCTGTAACTAAGCGTTCAAATCGTTGTTTAATAGCCATCTGAGTTATTTAATAACATTAAAAATCACATGTACAAAACCAAAACATAATTTCAATGCTAACAAGGTTTATTCAAGGTATTGTTTCATGAACAATAACAAATACAATAACAAATTTTAGTCCAGTTTACAGTCATAAAAGCCCAACCCTCAAAATATATAGTTTTAGTTATAGTTTTAAATAACATTTTTTCAGTAGTGACAAAATGATCTTTCTGATGTCATCCATCTTTCATCCAGCAGGGTTATTTAGCTCTTTTTTAAGCCCATGGTGATCGCTGCTGAGTGATAGAAGGCCAAAGATCTGCGCCTTCTGCGTCTGTGTCCAGGGTTGCATGACTGAAGATGAGAGATACTTAACATTAGTTACACAATTTATACTGTTCAATTGTTGTTTAATTTTCTTTGTGTTGTCTTTCAAATCAGTATTTATTCTGTACTTTACTGTCACTGAGGTTACTGTCAAAGCAATGCAAGAAGGGAAAATCATTAAAAAAAAAACATTTTGAATTTGTTACCTGTGCACATCTGCCATTCTGCACCAGGCAGAGGTGCATCTGACAGTGCAAAAAGATTTGATCAGAAGGTCTCGTGAAGGTGAACACCCTGAAGGAGAAACGACTTGTTGTGTCAATACCATTCTGTAGAACCTCCACTGTACCATCTTCAGGGTTGGGACATCTAGAAGGCAGAAAGGAGGTGAATAAAGACTTCTATAAGTCGTGATGCTTGCAATGCTCCAGCACACAATTAATAGACTGAAAAACGGTCTAAGCAGAATGGTTTGCTTATTTTTTTAACATCTGTGCATGAGAATCAACTTTAAAGCAAGTGATGCATTGTTTACTGCAAATGTAATACATTTATCACCTACTGTATGTGTCAAAAAGTACCATTTTATAGCATAAAATGTGCCTTATGTGTTGCCTTTGCAGTTTAAGATACCATAACAATATGGGATGTTTTACTCACTTCCCAGATGTATTGTCAAATTATTACACAGTATTTCCTTTCTGAGCTGTCAACAAATGCTGTCAGTTAACTAGAAAAATCAAGTCAGTTACTCACTCTCTAATAATCAGATTCCAGCGAATTTGATAGTCAATATCATTAACCGGTGTGGCCCAGCAGTTATCCAAAACTGTTGCAATCTGACTTCTATCCACTCCTTCCACCTCAACTGCCACATACATCTGCTGATTCACTTGAACTTCCACATCCCCCTCATATGGGCAGGTAAAATGGGCATCATGGTAAGGAATCATTCGGATCTGATATGTGCCCCGGCCAGGAAGGTCTATGCTTAACACACTGACATAAAAGAAAGTGAAATGAACAACAATCGTCATGACCAAGACAGAGAAAATTAGCACTAAACACTTAACCATTTCCTGAGTAGTTTAGGATACACAGCAAGGCTATTATCTGTGCATGTGTAGCTGTTACCTCACTGGACACTACAATCTTTGCTTAAATATTTATAGCCCATGCAGGGAAAAAACAACAACAACAACAACAAAAACAATATATTGCCTATGCAGAGAAAAACAACGACAACAACATTGCCTCGACATTGCAATATCACTTACCCAACGGTTCCTTGAGGGTGGCCAAAGCAGCCAACAGGCATTATACAAATGCATTACATGGTGACCTAGCTAATGCTGTCCCATTTACCTCGGAAGTTGAATGTCGGTCACATGTTGGTGATCCAGTACATGAGTTCACTGATATCAATACCAATCGATAAAAACAACACATCTGTATTTTGCACAGATAACGCCGAAATATGAGCTATTAAACAATATATTACTACTGTTTCACTTCTATTGATGCACTGATCAGTCATATTGAATTCTGAAGTTGGGGTTGTTGTAGTTTCTCATGGATTCTGTGTTGGAAACTCAGGGTTGTTCCAGTGAAAAGTTCCTACTTGGAACTCAGAGTACAAATGGAATTATTTCTGTTATTTTTTTGAAAACTTTTTTCTCTCTCTATTAGGCAGAGCGTACCCCAACTACAGTAAGGCTATAGCCTAAGTAACCTTATGTTAGTGTAATCTGTTATATACCTGTCTTTTTAGGCAAGTACCAGATAATGAGTGTCATGTCATGAAATGTTTTTAATACAACGGAAACTGTGTCTAACATGATCACAATTTGATAAAAACATTGTAAGTTAGGCCTATTAATTGTCATGATTTCAATAACGAATTATATAGAGAAAGCGAACAAAGAACACAGTATCAGTGGAGCTTTTTGAAACTCCGAACCAGTAAACCACTGCGTCCCAAAATGATTCACTGTTTCGAAGCGCTCCAATCGGAGCAAAATCATTTAATTCAGAATGGGACTTAAAAGTGCATATGGCGAATCATTTGATTTAAATTGAGACTTAGGAGCGGGTTCGTGGGATGTTTTTATCCCCACCGAGGATAAAAATAATTCAGCAGAGGCAGGGATGCATAGACCAGAGCGGGGGAAATCCCCCCCATCCCCCCCGGCACCCTGGTCGTAACGATGAGTGCTCTTAGAAATAAGTAAAGGCAGGAACCATATGCAGGTGAACTTTATTTAAATAATAACAGTAACCAACCCAAATAAACCATATAGGAAAACCAGAGAGCAGAACTGAAAACAATCAAAGAAACACCCAACAAAAGACAATACCAGACAAATAAACACAAGACACTAGTAAAAATTAACAAACAATACACTGGAAAAATCAGACCAATGACAAGTGGAAACAGGAATCAAGCAAAACTACAAACTAAAAGTCCACATGCAAAACCAGGCCATAAGAAATGGAAGAGCATGACATAACCCCCCACCTAATAAGTGACTTCCAGATGTTCCACACAACATAAAACAAAAAGAACAGGTGGGTGATAGAGTGGAGATGGCAGAACTGGAGATCAGGGCAGAGCCGGCAGAGCCGGAGTCTGAGCCAGAGTCGGAGACCACAGCGAAGCCGGCAGAGCTGGAATCCAGGGCAGAGTTGGAGACTAGGGCTGTTGCAGTGGAACTGGAGATCAGGATGGAGCTGGCAGAGCTGGAGTCCAGGCCAGATTTAGAGACCAGGGCAGAGCCAGTGGAACTGGAGACCATGGCGGAGCCAGAGTCCGGGGTGGAGTTGGAGACCAGGGCTGAACTGGTGGAATCGGAGCCCACGGCAGAGTCAGCAGAGTGTGATTCCAGGGTGGATTTGGAGACCACGGCTGAGACAGTGGAACTGGAGACCAGCACGGAGCTGGTGGAACTGGAGACCAGCGCAGAGCCAGCAGAATGGGAGTCCATGGTGGAGTTGGAGACCAGGGCTGAGGCAGTGGAACTGGAGACCATGGAAGAGCCAGAGTCTGGGGTAGAGTTGGAGACCAGTGCTGAGCCGGTGGAACCAGAGCCCAAGGCAGAGCCAGCAGTGCGTGAGTCCAGGGTGGAGTTGGAGACCAGGGCTGAGGCAGTAGAACTGGAGATCAGCATGGAGCTGGTGGAACTGGAGACTAGTGCAAAGCCAGCAGAGCGTGAGTCCAGGGTGGAGTTGGAGACCAGGGCTGAGGCAGTAGAACTAGAGATCAGCATGGAGCTGGTGGAACTGGAGACCACCGCAGAGCCAGCAGAGTGGGAGCCCAGGGTGGAGTTGGAGACCAGGGTGGAGCCGGCAGAGCCAGAGTCCAGAGTGGAGTTGGAGACCAGAGCTAAGGCCATGGAACTGGAGACCAGGGTAGAGCCAGAGACCACAGCAGAGCTGGAACAGAGAGCACAAAGAGTTGGCCTCAATGGCCGTGACAGAAAGAGAGTTCAGAGTTAGCCTTTGTGGCCACAATAGAGCTGACAGGGAGCACAGACAGTTCAGAAATGGCCTCTGTGGCCATGACAGAAAATATAGAGATTTCAGAGGGTTCAGATGCAGCCTCCTTGATCATGACCGGACAGTAAGAGGATTGAGAGATGGCCTCCTTGGCCAAGACAGGAGAGACAGAGGGTTCAGGAGTGGATGCAGCTGCCTTGGTAGGAGCCGTACCAGACGCCGTTGCTTTGGGAGCAGCTGTCAACTTGTGTGAGGCCCAAACACATAAGATTACAGTAGCCATCATTGGCAGCACTGATGATAGTGGATAGACCACTGGGACAGACAGATTTGGGACTATCTGGACCACCAGACTTGAGACCTCTGGGACCACTGGAATTGAGAGAGTTGGAATTGTCTGCAAGATCTGATGAATGGAATCCAGTAGATCCAGCTCACAGTCCAGTGGGACAACCTCCCTCACAGAATCCTTGAGTCCCATCTAAAAAAAAGTTTGAAGGGAATGCTCTTCCTAGTGAGTCCTTGAGGCAATCTCCCAAAACTCCAGAGAGTAGTCTAGCATGGTTAATTGCCCTTTCCCTTGCTGGATCCATAGTGTGTGGTCTGGTATTCTGTAAAAGCTCTCAGAGATGAGTGAAGGAAGGATCCATGTGCAGGTGAACTTTTTTTTCTGTTAACACGCAATGATCGCCGGCGGCCTCAGATAATCATTGTACAACATTTACGGCAAGTTAAAACATCACACTTTTACTTGATCTGGAAACACGGTGCATCATTAGAAAGATTTAAGACTCCAGCTTCAATATTTGACCACTTTTAATGATAAAACTTGTTTGCAGTGACAGTCATTTCTTAATTTAAGACAGGAAAAAGGAAAAAAAAATCAATCTGTTATTCAAACTGTTTTGAATAGAATAAGAATATGCATTCATACTCAGTCACATCTGCTGCATTTTATTTGTGTTCACATAACTTCACATAACATTATACATTAGGGCTTTTAAGTCCTATGTGTGCATACTTGAGAAATATTGACTTCATGAGTTCGCCATTACATATAATCAAATTGAGCAAATAGTAAGCATATTTGGCACTCTGTTCTGAGGGAGGGCTCCAAGCTTGGAATATAGGCAGAACCCAGAGAACTCCCTCATCCCTAAGAATAGGTAAGAGTGAGGAGTTTGGGTGGAGGAGGAATATGTATATATATATATATATATATATATATGTATATTATCTAAACAAGCTTCACCTGTGCTGAATGCTTAATTACCTAAACGTGCTCCTCCCGAACTGTATTACTCATCATATATTTACACGTTTACTTCACTTAAACATAGACAGAATCATCATTTCTGTTCTTTGAATTATGCAATCTGACTAGCATTAGCTGTTTCTAGCACTGTCTCACCATGTTTTCTCTTCCACAAAAACTCTTATGACTCACAGGAAGCTCATTCAGTGCTTATATGTCACCGTATTACGTGTTCATACTTTCATTACACAACAATGCATTACACAGTACGCAACAAACCCAGAGAAATGTTTCAGTAACACTTTATTTTACAGTTTCTTAACTAGTTGCTGATTAGCATGCATATTACTAGAATATTAGCCATTAGTACTAATTAAGCACATATTAATGCCTTATTCTGCATGACCTTATTCTACATCCCTAATCCTACCCAATACCTAAACTTAACACCTACATTACTAATTAAAGCTGCAAGCAGCGATGAAAGGGCCCTCGCACCCGGGCTCACCGCCGACCGGTGGCTTTAGGAAAACAGCAAACGGCGTGCCATATGCTTTTAATATAGTAAATATAGGAGGAATATGTCAAAGTCATTTAGATGTGCCAAACTTCCAGCTGCCAGCTGGGGCCGCTATGCCTGTTAACTGAATATTGGCATGTAGATGTGTTCAGGCCAGCACTTTTATCAAACATATGAAGTTGGGTGCAGATTGAACATGGCATGCTTGAGTTAGTGTAAGACATGACATATCCTGTTGCTAACAGATGGCACTATGATTATAACGGAATATTGGCCTTTAGGTGTCTTTAGGCCAGGACTCTTACCAAACATGTGAAGTTTGGGGCAGACTGGACACTGCATGCATGAGTAATTCGTCTTTCATGCATTAATAGCATGCATTAGCATTTAGTAAGTGCTGCTAGCATGTTTAGCACAAAATGGCATATTTTGCTGTGCTTTTAATAGTCCATCACAGTGTTATACATGTCAACAGGTGGCGCTATGACTATAACTGAATATGGGCCTGTAGATATCTTCAGGCCAGGACTCTTATCAAACATGTGAAGTTTGGGGCAGATTGGATGTTGTTTGCATGAATTACAACAACTTCCTATTTCATGGCTTTAACAACATGCTTTAGCACGTGTTGCTAGCATGTTTGAGCATGTTTTTAGCAAGTTTAGCACTCAATGGCTCATTTTAGTGTGTTGCTAATAGTGTATCACAGTGTTAAACATGTTACTTCCCGCTGACAGTAGGTGGCACTATGACTATAACTGAATATTGGCACGTAAATGTGTTCAGGCCAGGACTCTTATCAAACATGTTAAGTTTGGGGCAGATTGGACATTGCATGCCTGAGTTACAGTAACTTCCTGTTTCATTGCATTAATAGCATGCTTTAACACTTAGCTAAGTGTTGCTAACATGTTTTATCATATTTCTAGCATGTTGCTACCCTATTTAACATTTGTTGATACTTTTTAATATGTTGCTAGGCATACACTAAATATGTCACTTCCTGTTGCCAGCAGGTGGCGCTATGACTATAACTGCATGTGTTCAGGCCAGGACTCTTATCAAACATGTGAAGTTTGGGACAGACTGGACATGGCATGCCTGAGTTATAGCAAGTTCCTTTGATGTTCAAGAAATCAGCATATCAGATATGTCTGTGATTGGCTGCATTGCTCAGTGCTACGAAAACATGTTGTAAATAGAATCTTACACTCTCCAGAGTGCAAACACATATGCGCATAGGAGCCAAATCTATTTTGCCAATATCCTTTTATTACATTTATAACTGTGGGTGTTTTTGACTTTGTGAGAAAATGGATGTGTGGCGTGAGAGTGTGAGATAAGTGTCAATCGTGTGAGAGTTGGCAGCCCTGCAACATGAGATCGAAAACGGAAATTATTACAAACACTCAATGGTGGTTATAACAGTGAGTTTTGAGTAAAAGTGTACTATTAATCTCATTAACTGTCTTACGTAGCTAAAAGCTAATACTAGCTATAATGCATCTGTTGCGCAGATGCAATTATATTTCATGATGTATTTTGTCAAAATAATTCACGTAAGGTCACAAGAAAATGTAAAAGTCATTGCAAGATGAAAATGCAAGAGTCATTCATTTAACCGAAACTGTTCAAATGGCTCATTCATTTAGAAACAAAGCAAGTGACTGTCTTTATGAATGGGTCACTGAATTACTCAATTACTTAGTTGCTTAGTTGATTCCTTCAAAAATTCCTTCAAAAAACCACTGTGTGTTACTCAACAGTTTTTTTTCATGGTGTTGACACTATGAGAATGTCTAATCTCTCATGTCTAATTGCTCAACGCTGCAAAGACATGTTGTAAATAGAAACTTTTGGAGATCTTCTGAGCACAAACATAAATATACATCAGAACATTAACACCAAATCTGTTTCACTAATATCCTATTTGGACAGCCTCAACTGAGGGTGCCTGTAGAACCAGGCCTGCTTCAGAATAATGTCACAGAGTTCAATCATGCTGTTGTCTAAACAACAACAAGCACATGCGCACTTTAGTCAGAGCTGTAATAATGTGTGTGTGTGTGTGTTTAATAAAGATGCACTCTTTGAAACAAAAACCCCATTGCAGAAATATGACGCTCATTCTCTAATTCAACAGTGTATGCAAGTTAACAAATTGTTAAAATGTATGGTACATTACAGAAATGATGAAATGTTATATTCAATTCCTACCCGTGTTCAGCTTGGATCTCCTTTGGCATAGAGAGGTTCTGGATCAGAGGGTATGCACAAGAAAATGAAATGTTTATCCATCTCTCTCTTGTAATAACACCCTTTGGCAAGGTAGACTGAATGGTGTTTTGGTAGATGAAGTGAGTGCCATTGCTCTGTAAAGACATTAACATCACAGATTATTATGGAAAATGGATTAAAATACATCATCAGTAGTAACACTGGTGAGAAAACTGTAATGAACCAATCATTACCGATAGAGTGGTACCACAAACGTGGCCTTCATTGTCGAAATGAAACAGAACTCTGCCATTTTCAGAAACTCCTTTGCAACTGGGGTCATTTAGATGCAGGATCTCAGGAGGAAAACCAGATTCAAAGAGCTGGCAGCTTGAGAGAGATATGGTGCCAGTGCTGCTGGCACAAAACTCCAAGGCATCTGAGCATAAAGAAGAATCAGTGAATTATCGGTTGTATTAGCCTGTATTTTACCATTTGGAGTTACTGTTGATTTAAGTTATTTGCGGCACAGTACATCCACTGCAGAAAGCATTGTAACACCTACCAAAGGTTTCAGGATTAGGTCTTTGTCCTTCCAAGCAACCACAGCCATAGCCATCTCTAAAACGGCAAACCTCATTTCCAGTGCAGTCTAAAGTATTACAAACTGCATGAAAAAAAGAGAGGGAAAGTCAAAATATCATAGTAGATAAGATAAGACAAAACATGATGTATTGCATGATGGTAACATGATGGTAAACTGTCTAATCCAAGTAAAAACGCATGGATCAACTCCCCTTCTTTTCCCTACTTAAAAATACAAATAACATTTTTAAAGAAAATCTGTACTTTACTCAAGTTTTTATATTTCTCTCAACTATAAATTTTACTCCACTACATTTTCGTATTAAAATGCATACTTTTACTCCGATACATTTCTCCGAAGCATATTCGTTATATACTACTTGTCGCATAGCTACTGGTATTGTTACCGTATTGTTTCTTGATTCTTGCTTGCCATATAATGATGAAGATAAGTTAGTTTTTGAGTAGTAGTGCCCATGGGCGTAGAATATGTAGGGGATGAAGGGGGCACGCTTTTGATAAAACATAAATTCATCCCTTCACTCTTTCAGGAAAATGTGTTTACCTAGATTTTCAAGGGCCAGTGTGCATAAATCTAGATGTAAATGCAAAGAGACAAGATAGTTTCTGCATGACTTGACGTTTTATTCATATCCAAAATCAGGCGGTGTGAATATTACGGAGCACTGAACACTACCATGCAGTGTATGTTTGTCTAATACTTGAAACTGAAGAACCTCTCTATGCTACACCAGCTAGCGACATCTCATCCAAAAGGTAAGGGTAAGGTAAGTATGCAAACAAGACAAATGAAGGTACCATACAGAAGGGAAAAGCATACACAGAAGTCTCAACAACTGAAGCCAAAGACAAAGTCCTAGCAGGTGGTGCTGCTAATCAAGCTGTAAAAGAGAGAGGTCCACACAGAGCAGCACTAAGACAACTTCAGGAGGACACACAACCAGTTTTGCACAGTAAATATATTCAAAGCAAAGCACCAAGAAAACAATTGTTACTGTTATTGAAAGATGGAACAAAACTGCATGATGACATTCAATGCTTAGACTGCACTGCACTGGCCACCTAGATGAACATGCCTGAACATTCACAGAACACAACGACATCTGCCACTTCCACAACATCGTAACATCAAAATCATCAAGAGAACGCAAACCTCACCATGAACTCTTATTCTATCATCTTAAGTAACAGAGCCTGTATGCAGCATGCTGTATTCATTATTACTGAAAAGTATGTTTTCTGCTCAAAAATGATCAAAAGGGGGATTGAAAGATTGTGTGTATTTTTTAGTCATATGAATTTACATAGTGAATGTGCCCCAGATGCAGTCAACAGGAACTGTCTGTAAAGGTGGGAACCAAATGGTCCATACATTAAAATAACAAAAGAACAGTACTCCTCAGGAACTTCTTGTAGATTGCATGATCTCCAGCGGGAGGTCCTGACAGTATTGTTTCTAGTCATTCGTCTTCAAGGCCCCAATATACTTCAAGCAAAATGGTAGAACGTAGTTGGTATGACGTAATTTTGAACAAAATCAGGCTGAAATGTAGTTTGTTTTGACTTTGTTTCGATAGTTACGAGACACCTTTGTGCTACAATTGGTCCGTGGCAATTACACAATCGAACCATTTGGAACCATTAGACAGCTGCAGCTCATGCAGAATGCTGCTGCCAGGATTCTGAGTAGAACCAGAAAATCTGAGAATATCACACCAGTCCTCAGGTCCTTACACTGGCTTCCAGTTATATTTAGGAACTGAAAATAATTTTTACTCATTTATAAATCACTCAGTACATTACAGATCTGCTCACTGAATATTAACCTAAGAGGCCACTCAGATCATTACAACTGAGTCAGTTAGAAAAACCAAGGGATCACACTAAACTTTTAGTGCTTTTAGCTATTATGCTGCCTGCAGTTGGAATCAGCTCCTAGAAGAGATCAAATGGTGTTCGGATTTAAATTTGTTTGCGTCAATATGCCGATGTGAAAGGCACTGGGAATTTTATCGTCATGATTAAATTATATATTGGGTAATAAGATTGCCATTATTGCATAATATTAATATTAATATATAATATTTAATATTATCGGTTTGCACCTAGGGTCTGAGAGTAACGTAATTTCAATTCTCTGTATGTCCTGTACATGTGGCAGAATTGACAATAAAGCTGACTTTGACTTTGACTTTGATATATGTTGGGGTGTGGTTTTTCAATGTAAACAATCACAACAGTTATATTTATGTTACACTATTTACACATATATAAACACATAACCCAACCCCTTCCCCTAAACCTACCATTTTCAATAAAACACAAGATATAACAGGCAGATACAACTACAGTCATAATTTATTCAAAAAGTAGTAATATTCCAAGTATTCTAAGGCAAAATTATTGATTTGTGAGAGGAATAAATACAGTCATCATCCCTGTCCACCATAAAGCTCATCCTGTTTGCTGCAGTCTGTGTGCAAATTAAAAAAAATGCCCCCATAAGAAGCCTTATCTCAGCCTTGGTTGTGAAGTGCTATTGGTTCTTGTGTGTCTCGTGACCAATTGCTTCATGCTACGGGAGTATCTTTTTGAATGAGATGTGAGCGCGTTAACGGAGCACGATCATTTTCAGTGATTAAAACCGTATGTTTTACTCTCTTCACACAAAGATATTGTATGGCTTCAGAAGACTTGGAATGCAACACGACTTGTTTGTAATGCTTTTATGCTGCTTGTTTATGGTATTTTGTTTTGCAATAAATACCTGGAACTGTACTTATATTTGCATGTTATATGTTACATATTTAGTTACATGTTTTATATTGTTCAAAAGTGGGTAGGTTTAGGGCAGGGGTGGGGTTAGGTGCTCCAATGAAAGTATACATTTATATAAAAGGATTTCTAGTTTTCACGAATGTATGCAACAATTAAATTAAGACAAACAATTCAAAACAATGGAGGACCCTGCATGTCAAAAAATGATTCTAAAATGATACCCCTGTGCATAAAAAGACCAAGCATCAATATATGATGAGCTGGCAGTGAGAACTTGTTGCCTTGTCCTTGATCAGTATCACTACACAGGTGTCAACATGACATGCAAACAAAAGCAATAGTTTAGAGTGGCCATACACAGTAGGTTAAAAAATATTGATGAGAAGTAACAGCATTACCGTCATAAACATGAAAAACCCAGCGACCATTACAGTTGACATTGCTGTTGGATGACAGTTCAGAGACTGTCAACAAGGAAAAATTGTAGGAGTGTTCAAAGTCCACTGTGTCATAGTGAGCCTGCAAAAAAATAAATAAAACAAAAATAAATAAATAAATAAACTGCAGGTTCTAAGCTTCTTTTAATCACTTTTAAATTGCAACAACATTTTGAGACTTACTAGCCATGGTTGTCTTGTTTCAGCTAGGACTCCATAGTTAAACAGGATAAAGGAGTGGTCACCATTGGAGGTTAAGACCACTTGGAATGTAACTACCTGCAAAACAGAGATACATGACATTTAGAAACTTTCAAAGAAAATTACACAGCAATGAATTAGCAATATTAATCGGGCGCTGACAATTAAAAATTAGGGCTTACCCCTTCATCAGAAAAGTATGGCACACTGTCCCAGGTAGCTACAAACACTGATGTAGCAGTAAATGAATGCTGAAGGTTAGGGAAGTATTGCTGTACAACTGCAGTGACTTGCGCCAGTACGGCACTGCTTGTATCCTCTCTATAGGAGATAGTTCCACCACGTCTGTTGTCAAGGTGAGTCCAAAGAGGAGCAATGATGTCTCTTCCAGAATGAAGAGGGAGGATATGAGTGGACAGTGGCTCAGTGAATATAAGATAGCCATTGTTGTTCACCTAAAATTTAAGACAAAAAGTTATGTGTGGTAAAAGGGAAATATATGTTGACAGAATGAAGAAGTAGATTTAAACACAATTTTTACAGCTTTATTCAATGACTCAAAAGGAGTCTAAATGTCACATTTAGAAAACCTATACATAAAGATATTACAGTCTGAACAAAGTAAAGCTACTGCTTTCACTTATCTATAGAGGCTTTGTCATTTCAAATGCAAGTAACTAAACAACAGCAAAAAATGCCTACAAAAGTCTGGTTATGTGTGCGTCCAAAGAATTTGAAAGGCTGCTGCAATGTAATGGCTTCAGAGCTTCCATTCTCCAAACGTGGTGTTACGGCTTCTCCATTTCCAAAAGGTAGAAAATTAGCTGGCACTGGAAAAAATGTAAGTGACAAGGAATCATTTAGCTGTTCTGAGAAACATGAGACGTAAACGTTACACTGGTAACGGGTTTAAAAGGGGAATTCACCAAGAATGAATTGTGCTCGCCAATAGTCTTGTTTATTTTTGTGTGATCCACATTTGTTTCTTAGGACTCGGATCAATGCATAAATGGTGCCAATAAGGAAACGGAGCTGGAGTATTATGGCCACAAAATTACTGCTGATCAGAACTTGCCCAGGGCAGTCCCTCAGCTCGCAGATTGCCTCCCAATGGAAGGTCGTGGAGAACACGGCAGACCACTACAATTCGGCAGACTTCACTGCGATTGTAGGGTATGACTCCCTACGGCGATCAAGCAACTGAATTGGCATTTTAAAAGGCCGGAAGCACACTCAAATACAAGGTGCCGGGTAAAGCACAAGTGAATGAAGACTGCGGTATTTGGGTTCGGCCACGAGCTGCTACAGTGGCACAAACGTTTAGTGAATTCACCCCTGAGAATCTTGTTGTAAACAATAATACAACTCGTAGGCTTACGGATTGGCGACCCATCAACATGGAAAGACCAGCAAGCCGTCACGTTGATATTACTGCTTGATGAGAGTTCAGAGACACTGGCTGCTGGAATTTTGAAAGAACTGACAGAGTCCACGGTGTTATAACCAGCCTGCAGAGACAGAGAAACAAAATGACGCTGTCATTCAGTTTTAAAAGAGAGAGAGAGAGAGAGAGAGAGAAAGAAAGAGAAATCCTTCTTCCGCCTTTTTGAGCGATTCATTATCAATTGCGTATCCTTGTTCATTTTTGTCACTGGTAGGCTACAAGAATCAGAACTTCACTGACCTGCCAAGGTTGTCCTGTTGCAGCATTGTCTCCATAATAGATCAGGATGAAAGAGCGGTGAACATTGTAGGCTAAAACCACTTGGAAGCTGACCACCTTGAAAACAGCAAGAGACCGCATTCAAAATCTTCCAGGCAAACAAGACGGACCATTCACTGATATTCAAAGATTACTGTAAGTCTTACCCCTCCACCATTGTGGTATGGCACACTGTCCCAGG